>NC_064648.1:116692416-116998416 GCF_023864345.2 Schistocerca serialis cubense
CTCAATCTGTATATCTTGTTTTCATTTCGGGGAAAAAATAATACGGTGATGTTAAGAGTACAAATGGTTAAAATGGCTCTGAGCACGATGGGACATAACTTCTGAGGTCATCAGTCCCCCAGAACTTAGAACTACTTAAACCTAACTAACCTAAGGACATCACACACATCCATGACCGAGGCAGGATTCGAACCTGCGATCGTGGTGGTCTCACGGTTCCAGACCGTAGCGCCTAGAAGCGCTCGGCCACCCCGGCCGGCTTCAGAGCACAAGTAAATGTACAAATTAATTTGCAATATGAATGTAAAATGTCTCGTTCCACATCATGACGATTTATAGTGCAAAATGATCCATGGAACATGAAAGTAACTAACTAACTGACTTATAAAAATGGTTCAAATGGCTGTGAGCACTATGGGACTTAACTGCTGAGGTCATTAGTCCCCTAGAACTTAGAACTACTTAAACCTATTTAACCTAAGGACATCACACACATCCATGCCCGAGGCAGGATTCGAACCTGCGACCGTAGCGGTCTCACGGTTCCAGACTGTAGCGCCTAGAACCGCTCGGCCACCTCGATCGGCAACTGACTTATACTTACAACAACGGTTGCCGAATGTTTTTGGACATCTACCATGGGGGCGCCAGCTTCGAAGTAGGGATGGGAAAAGTCGACCGGTTGAAATCGATACCGGTATTTTAGTTCTGAATAACCGGCCTTTTTCGGTATTTGTTTGGCCTCGGTTATAACAGGTGTTTTTATTTTTTACTAATAACCGGGTAAAAAACTAATATCAATTAGCGACAGCAGAAGTGCTAAAATTTTTCGTTTTTAAATAAACTTTTTGTAAAGAGCGAGTAATTTTTATTTGTAAAATTTGCTTTGGTTTGAAACGTTGAGTAATTGTAGAAAATGGGAAAAGCGATCAATTCTAGTGTAATAACAATGCTGAAAGAAACGTGCAACAAACGCCTGGCATAAGAATTGGTACAGCACTGCTGACGTTATATGTACCAGTAGCTGCAGGGCGTGGCCTGTTGATACGGGTGTACATGCAGTGTGTAAGACTCGCCCGCACCTGGTCTATACGGTAATTTCTCGCTGTCGTCCTGCGACATCAGTTGTATTCCAGAATGGTACCATCCGTAGTATGGAAGTATTTTATGAAGTGCGGTAGCAACGAAGTACACTAACGTCTCCCCAAGAAGGAGCATGCATCATAAAATTCTTAAAGTCTAAGTACTCTAGTGACTGTGATAACAAATCAACGAAGATAATCAAAGAGTGCTCATGCGAGTTGAGTTCTATCTTAAGTTATTTGTGTAATCAATCTCTTATCAGCAAAACATTTCCAGACTGGCTAAAATATGCTGAAGTCAAGCCTCTTTACAAGAAGCGCGATAAAGAGATACCATCGAACTATCGTCCCATTTCACTTTTGAATGTTTTTTCAAAAATATTTGAAAAGGGTGTCTTGATGTGTCTCCTTAAGCATCTGACTGCAAATAATATATTGTCCAAGTCACAGTTTGGGTTCCTTAAGAGTTCCAGTACAGAGAAAGCTATTTACACATGCAGTGGGAATATGTTTAATTCATAAGGTAACAAATTAGAAGCTACTGGCATTTTCTGTGACCTGTCAAAAGCCTTTGACTGTGTGAATTACAGCATTCTCTCAAGTAAATTAGAATATTATGGTGTCAGCGTCAATGTTGCGAAATCGTTCGAACATTATCTAACTAACAGTAAACAGAGGGTGTGCAGTAAGCAGTCAGTCTCCATGTGATGGGTTGTTACTTATATGTAATTTTCCTCAGGGTTCCATATTGGGCCCGTTGCTTTTTCTTGTGTACATTAACGATTTTTCATATGTTACATTGCCAGATACCAAGCTTATTTTGTTTGCACATGATACCAACACTGCAAGTATGACATTAATAAATGGTTTAAAGCTAACTCAATGTCATTAAACTTTGAAAAGACCCACTATATACAGTTCAGAACCTGTAAGAGATTTTCTTCCAGCATGTGTGTAACATATGAAGACATGCAGATCGAAGAGAGTGTTAAATTCCTGGGATCACAACTCGATAATGAATTCACTTGGGAAGGGCACACCACACAATTGCTGAAGCAACTAAACGAGCCTGTATTTGCAGTGAGAACGATGTCAGATGTAGGAGATATAAATATAAAAAAAGCTCGCATACTTTGCCTTTGTCATCCCACTTCGCTTCACTGACCCCTACTATATCTAGATTGAGCCTTTGCATTTCCCTTTCCAGATTTTCTAGTTTCCCTACCACGTTCAAGCTTCTGACATTCCACGCCCCGACTCGTAGAACGTTATCCTTTCGTTGGTTATTCAATCTTTTTCTCATGGTAACCTCCCGCTTGGCAGTCCCCTCCCGGAGATCCGAATGGGGGACTATTCCGGAATCTTTTGCCAATGGAGATATCATCATGACACTTCTTCAATTACAGGCCACATGTCCTGTGGATACACGTTACGTGTCTTTAATGCAGTGGTTTCCATTGCCTTCTGCATCCTCATGTCGTTGATCATTGCTGATTCTTCCCACCCCTAGGACAAGAGAGTGCCCTGAACCTCTATCCGCTCCTCCGCCCCCTTTGACAAGGCCGTTGGCAGAATGAGGCTGACTTCTTATGCCGGAAGTCTTCGGCCGCCAATGCTGATTATTTATCAAAATTTAGGCAGTGGCGGGGATCGAACCCGGGACCGAAGACGTTTTGATTATGAATCAAAGACACTACCCTTAGACCACGGGTACAATCATGTCTACTTCTTAGAGAAGGAATATCATGTGGACTCTGTCTCTACTTGTAAAAAATTATCTGCAGAAATTGGAATCGAACCCAGATTATAAGTATATGAACCGAGCAAAACTTTTTAGCATGCAAAAGCGTGTAATAAGACTCATTTGTGGTGTAAATTCAAGACCATTATGAAGAAACTGTTCAAGGAACTTTTTATTCCAACCACTGATTATCAGTATATTCATTCCTTAATGAAATTTGTTGCAAGAACTTACTCTTATGTTTCCAACCAATGACTCAATACATAGTATCAATATTTAGAAAAAGTATCTGAATGGTGCGAAAAGTGACAGTTGACCCTGAATAACGAAAAGTGTGAGGTCATCCACATGAGTGCTAAAAGGAACTCGTTAAACTTCGGTTACACGATAAATCAGTGTAATCTAAAAGCCGTAAAAACAAGTAAATACCTAGGTATTAAAATTACGAACGACTTAAATTGGAAGGATCACACAGTAATTGTTGTGGGGAAGGCTAATCAAGGACTGCGTTTTATTGGCAGGACACTTAGAAAATGTTACTAAGGAGACTGCCTACACTACGCTTGGCCGTCCTCTTTTAGAATACTGCTGCTCGCTTTGGGATCCTTACCAGATAGGAGTGACGGAGTACACCGAAAAAGTACAAAGAAAGGCAGCACGTTTTGTATTATCACTAAATATGGGAGAGAGTGTCACAGAAATGATTCAGGATTTGGGCTGGAAATTGTTAAAAGAAAATCGTTTTTCGCTGCGACGGAATCTTCTCACGAAATTCCAATCACCAACTTTCTCCTCCGAATGCGAAAATACTTTTTTGACACCGACCTACATAGGAAGGACCGATCACCACCATAAAATAAGGGAAATCAGAGCTCGTACGGAAAGATATAGGTGTTCATTGTTTCCGCGCGCTATACGAGATTGGAATAATAGAGAATTGTGAAGGTGGTTCGATGAACCCTCTGCCAGGCACTTAAATGTGATTTGCAGAGTATCCATGTAGATGTTGATGTAGATGTAGGAATAAGAACAATCTACATAAAGACTTAAGACCTTGGTTCAAAATGGGGTCCAATATTCAGGAACACACATTTTCAATAAATTGCCAGCAACATTAAAAACTTGGTTTCAGATAAAGCACAGTTTAAACAGAGTCTGAAAGACTATTTGATAGGTAACTCCTCCTACTCTAGAGATGAATATATTGAAAGAGACTGTTAAACCACCTTAAGTATAAATGTCTTTTAGATATCAGTTCTAACAGTACTTTGTCACAACAGTCAAGATAAGGTATTTTGTGTATGATAAATTTATTAAAAAGTGCGTAACTGTGTTTCATTCTGACAGTGTATTAATTCTGTAAGTATTAGTAGTTCCAGTATGTAATGTATTCACGTATCGTGTCAGTCTCCTGACAAATGATCAGGTTAGTGAGTATTAATGACAGATGAAACTTTCTGGCTGATTAAAAGTGTGTGCCGGACCGAGACTCGAACTCGGGACTTTTGCCTTTTGCGGGCAAGTGCTCTACCATCTGAGCTACCCAAGCACGACTCACGCCCCGTCCTCACAGCTTTACTTCTGCCAGTACCTCGTCTCCTACCTTCCAAACTATACAGAAACTCTCCTGCGAACCTTGCAGAACTAGCACTCCGCCGGCCGGAGTGGCCGAGCGTTTCTAGGCGCTTCAGTCTGGAACCGCGCGACCGCTACGGCCGCAGGTTAGAATCTTGCCTCGGGCATGGACGTGTGTGATGTCCTTAGGTTAGTTAGGTTTAAGTAGTTCTAAGTTCTAGGCGACTGACGACCTCAGAAGTTAAGTCCCATAGTCCTCAGAGCCATTTGAACTAGCACTCGTGAAAGAAAGGATATTGCGGAGACATGGCTTAGCCACAGCCTGGGGGTGTTTCCAGAACGAGATTTTCATTCTGCAGCGGAGTGTGCGCTGATATGAAACTTCCTGGCAGATTAAAACTGTGTGCCGGACCGAGACTCGAACTCGGGACTTTTGCCTTTCGCGGGCAAGTGCTCTACCGGCACACAGTTTTAATCTGCCAGGAAGTTTCATATCAGCGCACACTCCGCTGCAGAGTGAAAATCTCGTTCTATTATATTCAGATGTTTTATGTTTTTTATGTTATACTTTCTGACTTGTTCCACACGCACGAGAATCAAGTCATTTTTGGGTCTTTGGAATGAAACTGAATCTAAGGTGATCTAATCTACAATGCTCCATTTGCTGTAAAAGATGAAAAACGGGAGATCCACAACAAACTTGTGATCCAACACAAGGAGAAAAATTGACTGTTTATTTATAAAGTAGCTGATTTACTGTCTGTGTGTACATAACATGCCTTTGTGTGCCTTTAACACGAAAAATAGAGTTCTTCAAACCAGAGTTTCCACCCTTAACCACTGACTACTCGTATCGTCCAAATAGTGGTATGATCCCCGATTACAATATGATTTTACACCACAGTTTCAAAAAAAAAAAAATTAGGGTCAAAGAAGAATACAGTAATTCCAATCCCAAAGAAAGCAGGTGTTGACAGATGTGAAAATTACCGAATTATCAGTTTTATAAGTCACAGCTACAAAATACTAACGCGAATTCTTTACAGACGGATGGAGAAACTGGTAGAAGCTGACCTCGGGGAAGATCAGTTGGAACATGTGAGGCAATACTGACCCTACGACTTATCTTAGAAGCTAGATTAAGGAAAGGCAAACCTACATTTCTAGCATTTGTGGACTTAGGGAAAGCTTTTGACAATGTTGACTGGAATACTGTCTTTCAAATTCTCAAGGTGGCAAGATAAAATAGAGGGAGCGAAAGGCTATTTACAATTTGTACTGAAACCAGATAGCAGTTATAAGAGTCGAGGAGCATGAAAGGGAAGCAGTGGTTGGGAAGGGAGTGAGAGAGGGTTGTAGCCATCCCCGATGTTATTCAATCTGTATATTGAGGAAGCAGTAAAGGAAACAAAAGAAAAGTTCGGAGTAGGTATTAAAATCCATGGAGAAGAAATAAAAACTTTGAGGTTTGCCGATGACATTGTAATTCTGTCAGAGACAGCAAAGCACTTGAAAGAGCAGTTGAACGGAATGGACAGTGTCTTGAAAGGAGGGTATAAGATGAACATCAACAAAAGCAAAACGAGGATAATGGAATGTAGTCGAATTAAATCGGGTGATGCTGAGGGAATTAGATTAGGAAATGAGACACTTAAAGTAGTAAAGGAGTTTTGCTATTTGGGAAGCAAAATAACTGATGATGGTCGAAGTAGAGAGGATATCAAATGTAGACTATGGGGAGGAAAGCGTTTCTGAAGAAGAGAAATTTGTTAACATCGAGTATAGATTTAAGTGTCAGGAAGTCGTTTCTGAAAGTATTTGAATGGTGTGTAGCCATGTATGGAAGTGAAACATGGGCGATAAATAGTTTAGACAAGAAGAGAATAGAAGCTTTCGAAATGTGGTGCTACAGAAGAATGCTGAAGATTAGATGGGTAGATCACGTAACTAATGAGGAGGTACTGAACAGAATTGAGGACAAGGGGAGTTTGTGGCACAACTTGACAAGAACAACGGACCGGTTGGTAGGATATGTTCTGAGGCATAGAGGGATCACAAATTTAGCATTGGAGGGCAGCGTGGGGAGTAAAAATCGTAGAGGGAGTCCAAGAGATGAATACACTAAGCAGATTCAGAAGGATGTAGGTTGCAGTAGGTACTGGGAGATGAAGAAGCTTGCACAGGATAGAGTATCATGGAGAGCTGCATCAGACCAGTCTGAGGACTGAAGACCACTACAACAACAAGTTTGTGAGGATAGTATGGGCGATAGAAGCGAACGGCTGATGTGGAAGAGGTCTCACAAAAAAAATAAAAGATAGAGCACTTGACCGCGAAATTATAATTTATTTAAAAAAAAAGAATAAAAAGATAGTAGTGCACTTGTCCGCGAAAGGCAAAGGTCTCGACTCAATTGTAATTACGTAAAAAAGAAAAAAACCGACAGGTGTGGTACCTTTTTTAAAATCTTTATGGAAATGTCTTTGCTCATCATTTTCAATCAATTAATTGGTTTAATCACCGTATGAACTTTTTCAAACACATGGACAACGATTTCAAGTGAATAAACATTAGGAGGAAAAATGAGAGCAAATGAAGAAGTTGATATTATGTTTAAAATATGTGTCAAAGGAAAGAAATTAAAAATTACGTCTAGATCAATTAACTGAATAAAAACGATGAACAAAGTAATACTGATACAGACATAAAAATTTAAAGAAAATTACAACATCTGACGAGATTCGAATCCATAGCCTTCTGTATGCGAAACTATTATTCTACCCATTACACTACACAACCACGTTGCATACCGAAACTTTTTAACGTTATTGACAAGCACATAACATTCGGAATTCTTTTTTCGTCTATTACTACTCACAACCGAGAGCGCGTCAGGGCGACTGACTGCAGTGCGTGACACCTGGGAACTTAACCTACATCACCGTACAGATAGTTTCAAAGCGTCAGTCGCACAGCTCAGGACCACTGCTTATAAGTGCTTCCACACATCATTGCTTTTCTCGAAACGTGGTAAGTGGTTGACTACTGCAACAAAATCACCAGTATTCTCCTGTTGTTGTTGTTGTTGTGGTCTCCAGTCCTGAGACTGGTTTGATGCACCTCTCCATGCTACTCTATCCTGTGCAAGCTGCTTCATCTCCCAGTACCTACTGCAACCTACATCCTTCTGAATCTTCTTAGTGTATTCATCTCTTGGTCTCCCTCTACAATTTTTATCCTCCACGCTGCCCTCCAATACTAAATTGGTGATCCCTTGATGCCTCAGAACATGTCCTACCAACCGATCCCTTCTTCTGGTCAAGTTGTGCCACAAACTTCTCTTCTCCCCAATCCTGTTCAACACCTCATTAGTTGTGTGATCTACCCATCTAATCTTCAGCGTTCTTCTGTAGCACCACATTTCGAAAGCTTCTATTCTCTTCTTGTCTAAACTATTTATCGTCCACGTTTCACTTCCATACATGACTACACTCCATACAAATACTTTCAGAAACGACTTCCTGACACTTAAATCTATACTCGACGTTAACAAATTTCTCTTCTTCAGAAACGCTTTCCTCCCCATAGTCTCCATTTGATATCCTCTCTACTTCGACCATCATCAGTTATTTTGCTTCCCAAATAGCAAAACTCCTTTACTACTTTAAGTGTCTCATTTCCTAATCTAATTCCCTCAGCATCACCCAACTCAATTCGACTACATTCCATTATCCTCGTTTTGCTTTTGTTGATGTTCATCTTATATCCTCCTTTCAAGACACTGTCCATTCCGTTCAACTGCTCTTCCAAGTCCTTTGCTGTCTCTGACAGAATTACAATGTCATCGGCAAACCTCAAAGTTTTTGTTTCTTCTCCATGGATTTTAATTCCAACTCCGAATTCTTCTTTTGTTTTTCATTTACTGCTTGCTCAATATATAGATTAAACAAGAGCTGGGAGAGGCTACAACCGTGTCTCACTCCCTTCCCATCCACTCTTTCTCTTTGAAGCCCCCTCGACTCTTATAACTGGTTTGTGTACAAATTGTAAATAGCCTTTCGCTCCCTGTATTTTACCCCTGCTACCTTTAGAATTTGAAAGAGAGTATTCCAGTCAACATTGTCAAAAGCTTTCTCTAAGTCTAGAAATGCTATAAGCGTAGCTTTGCCTTTGCTTAATCTATTTTCTAAGATAAGTCGTAGGGTCAGTGTTGCCTCACGTGTTCCCATATTTCTACGGAATCCAAACTGATCTTCCCCAAGGCCGGCTTCTACCAGTTTTTCCATCCGTCTGTAAAGAATTCGCGTTAGTATTTTGTAGCTGTGACTTATTAAAGTGTTAGTTCGGTAATTTTCACATCTGTCGACACCTGCTTTCTGTGGGAACAAAAACAAAGCTAGTGTCGCCGCCACTTTCATCCTAAAAGGTAACTACGACGGTTGTTTACCACCACTTCCGGCTCAGCCCACGAACAAAAATAAAATATGCTTCTGAATGTTTTGTTAAAAAAAAGGAAAGGATAAAGGAGGGGATACAATACATGTAGTATATTTTATTTGTTTCTCTTTTTTTGTTACGTTTTTATTCGTAATTTTATTATTCGTTTATCTTCTTTCGCGGGTGCCCACAGCAGGCAGACGCCGGGATATCTTGGTCGACTTCTCGTTTAGCGAGGGTGAGAAACCCCATAATTACCGTTGATGTCTCTGATCAGTCCATCATGTAGTACATCTCTATCTTTTCCCACATCTGGTAAACCTCAGTGGTGTGGAGGGCGACAACCCAGAAAACTCCTGCTTGTGAAACTGTTATCCTGTCCATTACACCACGTAACCACTCTGCGTAATGTGCCTTCTTTAACGCTATTTTTCATTGATTACTTGGAAACGGGAGCCGACCAGGGTGAATGGCTGTGTTGTGTGGTATCTGGGAACTTAACCTACATCACTGTACAGATAGTTTCAAAAAGTTGATCACGCCGCTATTAACCTCTCCTTGTAAGTTTCCTTTCATTTGCCTATTTAATTTAATATTTTGATTCTATGTGTGAGGCAATACTAACCTTACGACTTACCTTAGAAGAAAGATTAAGAAAAGGCAAACCTACGTTTCTAGCATTTGTAGAATTAGAGAAAGCATTTGACAACGTTAACTGGAATACTCTCTTTCAAATTCTGAAGGTGGCAGCGGTAAAATACAGGGAGCGAAAGGCTATTTACAATTTGTACAGAAACCAGATGGCAGTTATAAGAGTCGAGGGACATGAAAGGGAAGCAGTGGTTGGAAAGGGAGTGAGACAGGGTTGTAGCCTCTCCCCGATGTTATTCCATCTGTATATTGAGCAAGCAGTAAAGGAAACAAAAGAAAAATTCGGAGTAGGTATTAAAATCCATGGAGAAGAAATAAAAACTTTGAGGTTCGCCGACGACATTGTAATTCTGTCACAGACAGCAAAGGAACTTGAAGAGCAGCTGAACGGAATGGACAGTGTCTTGAAAGGAGGATATAAGATGAACATCAACAAAAGCAAAACGATGATGATGGAATGTAGTCAAATTAAGTCGGGTGATGCTGAGGGAATTAGATTAGGAAATGAGACACTTAAAGTGGTAAAGGAGTTTTGCTATTTGGGGAGTAAAATAACTGATGATGGTCGAAGTAGAGAGGATATAAAATGTAGACTGGCAATGGCAAGGAAATCGTTTCTGAAGAAGAGAAATTTGTTAACATCGAGTATAGATTTAAGAGTCAGGAAGTCGTTTCTGAAAGAATTTGTATGGAGTGTAGCCATGTATGGAAGTGAAACATGGACGATAACCAGTTTGGACAAGAAGAGAATAGAAGCTTTCGAAATGTGGTGCTACAGAAGAATGCTGAAGATAAGGTGGGTAGATCACGTAACTAATGAGGAGGTATTGAATAGGATTGGGGAGAGAAGAGAAGTTTGTGGCACAACTTGACTAGAAGAAGGGATCGGTTGGTAGGACATGTTTTGAGGCATCAAGGGATCACAAATTTAGCATTGGAGGGCAGCTTGGAGGGTAAAAATCGTAGAGGGAGACCAAGAGATGAATACACTAAGCAGATTCAGAAGGATGTAGGTTGCAGTAGGTACTGGGAGATGAAGAAACTTGCACAGGATAGAATAGCATGGAGAGCTGCATCCAACCAGTCTCAGGACTGAAGACCACAACAACAACATGTGTGGGGATCACTCCAAAACAAATGCACACTTTTTTTTAATCCATCATTTATTCTACATGTTTGAAAGTTTTACAGTGTGTAGATACATCCTTTAGGAACAATATTTTCATTTCTCCACACAATTTACATCCCTCTCAACCGCCTTACGCCATCTTGGAACCAGCGCCTGTCTACCCGCACGGTAAAATTCCGGACCAACCTGTTGGAGCCACTGTTCGGCAGCGTGCACAAGGGAGTCATCATCTTCAAACCTTGCTCCACGAAGAGTGTCCTTCAGTTTACCAAAGAGATGATACTCACATGGAGCCAGGTCAGGACTGTAAGGCGGGTGTTTCAGTGTTGTCCATCCGAGTTTTGTGATCGCTTTCACGGTTTTTTTATCGACATGTGGCCGTGCATTGTCGTGCAACAACAAAACATCCTGCTTTTGCCGATGTGGTCGAACACGACTCAGTCGAGCTTGAAGTTTCTTCAGTGTCGTCACATATTCATCAGAATTTATGGTGGTTCCACTTGGCCCGATGTCCACAAGCAAGAGTCCTTCAGGAGGAACACCGTAGCCATAACTTTTCCAGCAGAAGGTGTGGTTTTGAAATTTTTTTTCTTGGCTGAATTTGGATGATGGCACTCCATTGACTGCCTCTTCGTCTATGGTGAAAAATGATGGAGCTATGTTTCATCACCTGTCATAATTCTTACAAGACATTCATCTCCACCATTCTCGTACTGTTCCAAAGGTTCGCTGCATACCGTTTTTCTTTTTTCTTTGTGAGCCACTGTCAGCATCCTGGGAACCCACATGGCACAAACTTTTTTTAACGCCAACACTTTCAGTATTCCGCAAACACTTCCTTTCCCTATCCCAGCGTAGCGTGACAATTCGTTCACTGTGATGGGTCTGTCAGCAGTCACCAATTCGTTAACTCTCTGCACATTGTCTGGAGTGTGTGCAGTACGAGGCCTGCCGCTGCGAGGACAATCCTCAATATTGCCGTGCCCGCTTTCATCACGTAACCTGCTCGCCCACCGACTAACCGCACTGCGATCGACAGCAGCTTCTCCGCACACCTTTTTCAACCACTTGCGGATTTTTCCCACTGTCTCGTTTTCACAGCACAGGAATTCTATGGCAGTACGTCAAGTGTAGCAGCCATCTTGAAGACATGCTGTGACGGCGCCACTCACGGGAACAGGTTGAACTAAGTTTGAAAACAAGCGGGAAGGATGTATCTACACACTGTAAAACTTTCAGACATGTAGAATGAAAACTGTGTTTGTACAAAAATAGTGTGTATTTGTTTTTGGAGTGACCCTCGTACATTTAAACTGAGGGAGACAAAAAGGAAATTATACGAATAAAAATTCGAAAGCGGTTATTTCAGAAACCAGTTATTTTAAGCGGTTTTAACAGTCATGTTAAACTACAGTTGAAAAAAAAAAACTAAACCCGGTTGTTTCAGTGACAACCGCCAAGCCTACTTCAGAGCAACGTACAGCGTGAGGTGCGGTGGTGCCCGCTCTTATTGTTCGAGGACGGATATGTGCTCGTGTGTTTCTGTACAAACTGAGGAGCATTCTTGTAGCTTTCCACTTTATTTCGGAGTGTACGAGGGTCACTCCAAAAGAAATGGACACTATTTTTGTAAAAATACAGTTTTCATTCTGCAGGTGTGAAAGTTTTACAGTGTGTAGAAACATCCTTCCCGCTTGTTTTCAACCTGTTCCCGTGAGTGGCGCCGTCACAGCATGTCTTCGAGATGGCTGCTACACTCGACGTGCTGTCACAGAATCCCTGTGTTGTGAAAACGAGACAGTGGGAAACATCCACAAGAGGTTGAAAAAGGTGTATAGAGATGCTGCTGTCGATCGCAGTACAGTTAGTCGGTGGGCGAGCAGGTTACGTGACGAAAGCGGGCACGGCAATATTGAGGATTGTCCTCGGAACGGCAGACCTCGTACTGCACACACTCCAGACAATGTGCAGAGAGTTAACGAATTGGTGACTGCTGACAGACCCATCACAGTGAACGAATTGTCACGCTACGTTGGGATAGAGGATGGAAGTGTTTGCAGAATACTGAAAGTGTTGGCGTTAAAAAAGGTTTGTGCCAGGTGGGTTCCCAGGATGTTGACAGTGGCTCACAAAGAAACAAGAAAAACGGTATGCAGCGAACTTTTGGAACAGTACGAGAATAGTGGGGATGAATTTCTTGGAAGAATTGTGACAGGTGATGAAACATTATTCACCAGAGACGAAGAGACAATCAGTGGAGTGGCATCATCCAAATTCACCCAAGGAAAAAAAAATTCAAAACCACACCTTCTGCTGGAAAAGTTGTGGCTATGGTGTTTTTCGATTCCGAAGGACTCGACATCGTGCCAAGTGGAACCACCATAAATTCTGATGCATATGTGACGACACTGAAGAAACTTCAAGCTCGACTGAGTCGTGTTCGACCACATCGGCAAAAGCAGGATGTTTTGCTGTTGCACGACAATGCACGGCCACATGTCAGTCAAAAAACGCCGGCCGGAGTGGCCGAGCGAACTCTACGGTCGCAGATTCGGATCCTGCCTCGGGCATGGATGTGTGTGATGTTCTTAAGTTAGTTAGGTTTAATTAGTTCCAACTTCTAAGTGACTGATGACCTCAGAAGTTAAGTCGCATAGTGCTCAGAGCCATTTGAACCATTCAGTCAAGAAACCGTGGAAGCGATCACAAAACTCGGATGGACAACACTGGAACACTCGCCTTACAGTCCTGACCTGGCTCCATGTGACTATCATCTCTTTGGGAAACTGAAAGTCTCTCTTCGTGGAGCAAGGTTTGAAGATGATGACTCCCTTGTGCACGCTGCCAAACAGTGGCTCCAACAGGTTGGTCCAGAATTTTACCGTGCGGGTATACAGGCGCTGGTTCCAAGATGGCGTAAGGCAGTTGAGAGGGATGGAAATTATGTGGAGAAACGGAAATATTTTTCTTAAGGGATGCATCTAAACACTGTAAAACATTCAGACATTTAAAATAAAAAATGTATTTAAAAAAAAATAGTGTGCATTTCTTTTGGAGTGGGCCTCGTATGTGGCCCAGTTTGATGCTGGCACACCAAAAAAAACGTGACTGCCACGTTGTTTTGCGCGCGAACTGCAGATAAAGTCCCGTTATCTTCGCCGTGCGCGCGCGCACAGGTTTACACCTATGTTGTTGGCGTTGCCGGCTTATCTCAGTTCTCGCGGTGGAAGGCGATATCTGGCAGAGGCGTGACCCACCAGCGAGATAAAGTTCCGTGTGGGCCCGGCACAACTATACATCATTTTTGTGCCTATCGCCCGTCGCTTTTACCCGTGACAGTTTAGTCTAGGACAAAAAAAAAAGGCCTTCTGTACTCAGCCTACAAAACATTTGCAAAAATAGTTATCAGTGGTATAAAGATGGTAACAAAGGCTCTCCTATTAGGACAACAAAGCGGTTTCCGGTAAGGTCGTTGAAGCAGTGACGATGTATTTACCATAAAGACAGTTTTAGACTTCCATTCTATGCCTACTTTCATTCACTGCTTTCGCATGGCATCATATTCTGTGGTAATTCATCGTTGAGTAGAAAAGTATTCATTGCTCAAAAACGTGTAATCGGAATAATTGCTGGAGCCCACCCACGGTCATCCTGCAGACATCTATTTAAGGATCTAGGGATCCTCACAGTAACCTCACAGTACATATATTCACTTATGAAATTTGTTGTTAATAATCCAGCCCAGTATAAAAGTAATAGCAGTGTGCATAGCTATAACACCAGGAGAAAGGATGATCTTCACTAAGCAGGGCTAAATCTGACTTTGGCACAGAAAGGGGTAAATTATGCTGCCACAAAAGTCTCTGGTCACCTACCAAACAGCATCAAAAGCCTGACAGATAGCCAACTAACATTTAAAAACAAATTAAAAGAATTTCTAGATGACAACTCCTCCTACTCATTGGCTAAATTTTTAGATATAAATTAATGGGGGCAAAAAAAAAAAAAAAAAACACAACTTGAACATTAGTTTGGTGGTTGGGGGGGGGGGGGTGGGTTGTGTGGGAAGGAGACCAAACAGCGAGGTCATCGGTCTCATCGGATTAGGGAAGGATGGGGAAGGAAGTCGGCCGTGCCCTTTCAAAGGAACCATCCCGGCATTTGCCTGGAGTGATTTAGGGAAATCACGGAAAACCTAAATCATGATGGCCGGAGGCGGGATTGAACCGTCGTCCTCCCGAATGCGAGTCCAGTGTTTAACCACTGCGCCACCTCGCTCGGTTTAAACATTAGTGTCATGCAATATTTTGTGTAATGTAATATCTTGTACAGACATCTTTTATTAACCGACACGTTCCACATCATTACGAAGTGTCGTATTCATGATCTATGGAACAAGTATTAATCTAATCTAATCTGAAGAGAAGTCAGTTTCGAAGCAGATACAGTTTTTATTGACCTAGAAAAACCTTGTGAGAGTGTCAACAGGAAGTAACTATCGGTCATAATGACTAAAGCCGGATATCATATACGTCTCGTTGTAGCGATAAATAGCTTAAGTACAAGGACACAAAAATATGAATAACGTCAATCAAAGACGTTAAATCAGACCTGAGGGGAATTGAAATAATGGAGGAAGAAAAAGGAGAAAGAGAGAAGTTCAGAACAAAAGTAAAAAGTTTCGAGGCCTTGGACGAGAAAACAAAGAGAATGGCACGCACAGCATGTACAGAAGGAATAAGATACGGAGACAATCAGATGGAAAATAGAATGAGAAACTACTCGAACGACAGAAAGAACAAGCGAAAGAAGTCATGAGTTATTTCATACGGTCTTCGGAAGGGCGGTGGGGGGACCAGAAGAAACTTTATTTAGCGTATATACAAATGACGTGATTAAGAACTCGAGACAGGAAACAAATCCGGTTATACGTATGAATAAAAACAAACTTGTTAATATCTAAAATTTGTGCTAAGGTCTTCTGGGACCAAACTACTGGGGTCATCGGTCCCTAACCCTACACACTACTTAATCTAACTTACGCTATGGACAACTCACACACACACACACACACACACACACACACATGCACGAGGGAGGACTCGATCCTCCGATGGGGGGGGGGGGGGGGGGGGAGCCACACGGACCGTGACAAGGCGCCCCAGACCGCGGGGCTACCCCGCCACGGATATGTTAATATTCTTATGTGTACACATGGCACATCAGTTTTGCAAGAAATTGAAAATGAGCAACAAAAACCAGTCTACAAATGGCATTAATTAGTGAAAACGCAGCATAACCAGGTGTAAACTATCCGACCAACCGGCAAGCAGGGAACACTAAACTGAAACAAATGCAACCGAAAACACTTACACAGTCATCGCTTTATGACTTATACACCGAAGAGCCAAAGAAACTGGTACACCTGCCTCATATCACGTAGGGCCCCCGCGAGCAGGCAGAAGTGCCGCAACACGACGTGACCTGGACTCGACTAATGTCTGCAGCAGTGCTGGAGGGAACTGACACCATCAATCCTGCAGGGCTGTCAGTAAATCCGTAAGAGTACGAGGGAGTGGAGATCTGATCTGAACAGCACGTTGCAAGTCATCCCAGATATGGTCAGTTATGTTCATGTCTAGGGAGTTTGGTGGTCAGAGGAAGTGTTCCTGGAGCCACTCTTTAGCAAATGGGTTCAAATGGCTCTGAGCAATATGGGACTTAACATCTGAGGTCATCAGTCCCCTAGAACTTAGAAGCACTTAATCCTAACTAACCTAAGGACATCACACACATCCATGCCCGAGGCAGGATTCGAACCTGCGACCGTAGCGGTCGCGCGGTTCCAGACTGTAGCGCCTAGATCCGCTCGGCCACCCTGGCCGGCATGCATACTGAAGTTTAGTGATAGTTATAGAAGATATTCTAGTCTGAACCCGTAGTCCGTTGAGACTGGACAAACCACCTCAGCCCTGGATTCCATTTGTATGCCCTTTGCCAGCTTCCCGTCGATGAAGTATAGAATGAGATTTTCACTCTGCAGCGGGGTGTTCGCTGATATGAAACTTCTTGGCAGATTAGGACTGCGTGCCGCATCGAGAAACGCGGGACCTTTGCCTTTCGCGGGCAAGTGCTCTACCAACTCAGCTACCCAAGCACGACTCACACCCCGTCCTCACAGCTTCACTTCTGCCAGTACATCGTCTTCAACCTTCCAGACTTCACAGAAGCTCTCCTGCAAACTTGCAGAACTTTTTTTTTTTGGTCATCAGTCTACTGACTGGTTTGATGCGGCCCGCCACGAATTCTTTTCTTGTGCCACCCTCTTCATCTCAGAGTAGCACTTGCAACCTACGTCCTCAATTATTTGCTTGACGTATTCCAATATCTGTCTTCCTCTACAGTTTTTGCCCTCTACAGCTCCCTCTAGTACCATGGAAGTCATTCCCTCATGTCTTAGCAGATGTCCTATCATCCTGTCCCTTCTCCTTATCAGTGTTTTCCACATATTCCTTTCCTCTCCGATTCTGCGTAGAACCTCCTCATTCCTTACCTTATCAGTCCACCTAATTTTCAACATTCGTCTGTAGCACCACATCTCAAATGCTTCGATTCTCTTCTGTCCCGGTTTTCCCACAGTCCATGCTTCACTACCATACAATGCTGTACTCCAGACGTACATCCTCAGAAATTTCTTCCTCAAATTAAGGCCGGTATTTGATATTAGTAGACTTCTCTTGGCCAGAAATGCCTTCTTTGCCATAGCGAGTCTGCTTTTGATGTCCTCCTTGCTCCGTCCGTCATTGGTTATTTTACTGCCTAGGTAGCAGAATTCCTTAACTTCATTGACTTCGTGACCATCAATCCTGATGTTAGGTTTCTCGCTATTCTTATTTCTGCTACTTCTCATTACCTTCGTCTTTCTCCGATTTACTCTCACACCATACTGTGTACTCATTAGACTGTTCATTCCGTTCAGCAGATCATTTAATTCTTCTTCACTTTCACTCAGGATAGCAATGTCATCAGCGAATCGTATCATTGATATCCTTTCACCTTGTATTTTAATTCCACTCCTGAACCTTTCTTTTATTTCCATCATTGCTTCCTCGATGTACAGATTAAAGAGTAGCGGCGAAAGGCTACAGCCTTGTCTTACACCCTTCTTAATACGATCACTTCGTTCTTGATCGTCCACCCTTATTATTCCCTCTTGGTTGTTGTACATATTGTATATGACCCGTCTCTCCCTATAGCTTACCCCTACAAATTCCTAAAGCCAAACTGATCGTCACCTAGCGCATTCTCAATTTTCTTTTCCATTCCTCTGTATATTAATGTTGTAAGCAACTTCGATGCATGAACTGTTAAGCTGATTGTGCGATAATTCTCGCACTTGTCAGCCCTTGCCGTCTTCGGAATTGTGTGGATGATGCTTTTCCGAAAGTCAGATGGTATATCGCCAGACTCATATATTCTACACACCAACGTGAATAGTCGTTTTGTTGCCACCTCCCCCAATGATTTTAGAAATTCTGATGGAATGTTATCTGTCCCTTCTCCCTTATTTGACCGTCAGTTCTCCAAAGCTCTTTTAAATTCCGATTCTAATACTGGATCCCCTATCTCTTCTAAATCGACTCCTGTTTCTTCTTCTATCACATCAGACAGATCTTCACCCTCATAGAGGCTTTCAATGTATTTTTTACACCTATCTGCTCTCTCCACTGCATTTAACAGTGGAATTCCCGTTGCACTCTTAATGTTACCACCGTTGCTTTTAATGTCACCAAAGGTTGTTTTGACTTTCCTGTATGCTGAGTCTGTCCTTCCGAACATCATATCTTTTTCGATGTCTTCACATTTTTCCTGCAGCCATTTCGTCTTAGCTTCCCTGCACTTCCTATTTATTTCATTCCTCAGCGACTTGTACTTCCGTGTTCCTGATGTTCCCGGAACATGTTTGTACTTCCTCCTTTCATCAATCAACTGAAGTATTTCTTCTGTTACCCATGGTTTCTTCGCAGCTACCTTCTTGGTACCTATGTTTTCCTTCCCAACTTGTGTGATGGCCCCTTTTAGAGATGTCCATTCCTCTTCAACTGTACTGCCTACTGCGCTATTCCTTATTGCTGTATCTATAGCGTTAGAGAACTTCAAACTTATCTCGTCATTTCTTAGTACTTCTCACTTGCAGAACTAGCACTCCTATAAGAAAGGATATTGCGGAGATATGGCTTAGCCACAGCCTCAGGGATGTTTCCAGAATGAGATTTTCACTCCGCAGCGGAATGTGCGGTTCTGGGGAGTTTCGGAAGGTACTCGCAGAAGTAAAGCTGTGAGGACGGGTCGTGAGTTGTGCGTGGGTGGCTCAGATGGAATGCCGGCACGGTAGCTCAGCGCGTTCGGTCAGAGAGCTGCGTGGCCTCTGTAATAAAAAATAAATTTAAAAAAATCTGAGTGAAAGGATCAACAACGAACTTCAACGGATGTTATGTGACGTCCACTACTACCAAATACAACGATTCATAACGAACAAAACGCAAAAAAAGGTTGGTAGAGCACGTGCCCGCGAAAGGCAAAGGTCCCCAGTTCGAGTCGAGGTCCGGTACACAGTTTTCATCTGCCAGGAAGTTTCAGGATGGAATGTAGTTCCGACAGATACAGAGAACAAAGTGCGAGTTACGACACAACTTTGTTTTACTCCCGTTGTGATTATCAAATTCTCTCCATGGCTGTTGTTGGCAACAACCATGCCGTTCGTAGTAATAGACAGAAAGTCATTGAGTAAAACAGAAGTAATATTTGGCGTTCCCCAAGGAAGTGTTATAGGCCCTCTATTCTTCCTTATCTATATTAACGACATAGGAGACAATCTGAGTAGCCGTCTTAGATTGTTTACAGATGATGCTTTCAGTTACCGTCTTGTAAAGTCATTAGATGATCAAAACGACTTGCAAAATGATTTAGATAAGATATCTTGGCAATTGACCCTGAATAAAGGAAAGTGTGAAATTCTTCAAAAAATGGTTCAAATGGCTCTGGGCACTATGGGACTTAACTTCTGAGGTCATCAGTCCCCTAGAACTTAGAACTACTTAATCCTAACTAACCTAAGGACATCACACACATGCATGCCCGAGGCAAGATTCGAACGTGCGACCGTATCGGTCGCGCGCTTCCAGACTGTAGCGCCTAGAACCGCTCGGCCACTCCGGCCGGCACATAGGTATTACAATTACAAGTAACCTAAATTGGAGCAATCACATAGATAATGTTGTGGGTAGAGCAAACCAAAGACTGCGATTCATTGGCAGAACACTTAGAAGGTGCAACAGGTCTACCAAAGAGACTGCTTACACTACGCTTGTCCGCCCTATTCTGGAGTACTGCTGTGCGGTGTGGGATCCGCATCAGGTGGGACTGACGGATGACATCGAAAAGAAGGGCAGCTCGTATTGTATTATCGCGAAATAGGGGAGATAGTGTCACAGACATGATACGTGAATTGGAGTGGCAATCATTAAAACAAAGAGGTTTTTCGTTGCGACGGGATCTTCTCATGAAATTTCAATCACCAGTTTTCTCCTCCGATTGCGAAATGATCATCACGATAAAATCAGGGCTCGCACTGAAAAATTTAAGTTCTCGTTTTTCCCGCGTGCCGTTCGAGAGTGGAACGGTAGAGAGACAGCATGAAGGTGGTTCATTGAGCCCTCTGCCAGGCGCTTTATTGTGAACAGCAGAGAAATCACGTAGATGTAGACCGTGCGGTAGTCTTAACAGTGTTAGTGTACTTCACAGGACGGCCTATTTCAGCTAAGATGTACCTTTTAAAATGTAGTTTCTCTTCCTCCACTAATGGCATCCAGTGTTTCACTGTACCGTGAAACGGTGAGCTCTTTCGTTTTTTTTTACCCTGAGAAATTTATATTTTACCTGTCAGTGGGTAATTACGCTCAGTCTTACAAGGGGAGGCCGCCGATTGTGAAATTCAGATTCGATTCTTACTGCGCATAATAAAAGCTCATGGCCAGAGGTGTAATGTGGCAAAGCACCAAGATGCACTTCTCAGCCGCTGTCGAGAAAATCGACAGTTAAAAGAAACCGTTGCGGTGAAATACTCTCTACGATCAGTAATTCTCTACAGCTCGGTGGTGCAGCGGTAAGCGCTCGGGTTCGTAATCCGGAGGTCGCCGGATCGAATCTCGCGCCATGCCACTTTTTTTTTTAGTATTTGTTTTTTGTAATTCATATATATATATATATATATATATATATATATATATATATATATATATAATTCCCGGCAATCAGGTGCAACAATTATGCATATAATAAGTCGTTTGTCGTGGAAAAACTGGCGACTTCGAACATCATTATGTTTTCCGCAAACAAAGTTGTATTTCACAAATGTTATTAATTGTCTTCATAATGTTAACCACGTATAGCTAACGGAAGACGTAGAAACTATGTTCCGAAACGAATACGTATAGCGTAAGTCAAACGTTCGAATTAGAATAGAGACCCCACGAACACAAACTTGCTGTGGCAGGTGTGAAATATAAACTCCGTTACTCGCTCGTTACACTTAAAGGACAGATGTTGAATGGGGCGAAACGAGCCGCCACATAACAGCGTAGTTGCCTGCTAACTTCGAAAGAAGGTGGATGCGGTCCCTAGCGCAACTTATAACATCGTCGAAAATCAGTGCGGACGGGAGAGCTTTGGTACACCCTGTTAAACAAACGGAAAAATGGAGGCGGTACAATTGGAGAGCGATCCGCCTTCACCAACATGCATAAGCAATTCATTATATTTGAATTGCAAAAAACTAATAATAAAAAAATATTGCATGGCGCGAGATTCGATCCGGCGACCTTCGGATTACGAACCCCAGCGCTTCCCGCTGCGCCACGCCGCTGTAGATTATTATTAATCGTAGAGAGTATTTCACCGCAACGGTTTCTTTTAACTGTCGATTTTCTCGACAACGGCTGAGAAGTGCATCTTTGTGCTTTGCCACATTACACCTCTGGCCATGAGCTTTTATTATGCGCAATATGAATCGAATCTGAATTTCACAATTGGCGGCCTCCCCTTGTTAGTACAAATGACCCATCATCAGCGCTATTTTATTTCGGTTCCTCTAGCGACGTGCTACGGTACTATAGCGTGCGGATTTCAGTGTGTGCACCTTCGACCATAAATATAATAGACTGGCCCTGACGTCAATTTCGTGACTCCAACATCTCTGGGCTATAGTCTCGAGAATGTTGGCAAAACATGGTTGTTTCGTGTTGCGCTTATGGCTGTACTCAGCGATTTGTCGGGGGAAATGGCATTACATTTCACGTGTAAGTGTTTCTGTGATAGTGCAGATGCGTTTATTGAAATCTGCTGAAGTGACTTTTATATGTTTTTCGCACTTGAAATAAAGTATCACGTAAATTAAAGTGTTGAAAGTGATGCCTGTAAAGTCAGACGCATATTACATTTTGGAAAGTATCTGTGATAATTCGGTTACAGAAGTAAGTATAACTGTTTCTCGTTCCTACTCATAGGTTCCCTAAGGCTGAAAACCGAAGGCAGCTTTGGATACAGGCCCTGAAACGGAAAAAATTAAGCCACCTGCACATACGCGCCTTTTTGTATATACGAGTGAGATTATATAATAAGGTAAGAGCACCTGTAATCGACACATGAAGAGAATTTGTTTCTACCTTGTAATACTATTAAATATAGGCTTCAAAATTATTTTCCGAAACTTCAAAATCTTTCATCTAAAATATTTTTTTAGTCTGATAGTTTAAACTTTTGTAAAAATAGTAGGAACCGAACCTTTGAAGTGCACCTAAAATTGAGACTCTAAAATGGACCTGCTCCTAAAGTCGACAGTTTTGGCTCCTATAGCTGACGTAATTCCCATATCCCATTTTCTTTTATAAGTGACTAGAGCTCAAAACGCGGCGGTCCAATGTTTAAAGTTTTGACACGAGCCCACTCTTACTGTTAGAAGAATTTTAACGACATTTCACTTTAACTGATAGTTTATAGTAATTTCGTCCCGCTGCCCACCAGAGGGGCGTTCGATGTATTTGTTAGATTTTTTAAATGGTAGTGTGAACAAATCCAGGTCAAATGTAGTTCTGACATAATTTTTCGCAAATATGAAAGTAATTTTTGTTGGAAGCGTTTGGCAGTCAGTTGAGAAATGTGGGTAAAATACGATACAAACATAGGATGGCAGACCGCTGATTTGAAATCCCGCCACGTTTTGCCAACAGTCCCGTGGTTTATGTTGGAGCCACACCAGCCCTATAGCTTCTGCACAGCAAGGCCGGTCTATTAGTATCTACGGTCGAAGGTGTACACGCAGTTGAGACGTAGGCCCGCAACAAAGGCGGAGCATTCCTGCCTAGCGCTATCATAAGAACTCGGATTCTGAAGCGTGAAACTTTTGAGACGTTGAGTGCGGGGGCGTAATCACCGGGCAGCAGCTTCACAAAGTCTCTGTCGGCGGAATCAGAGTGTACTTGAGAACTGGCTGCAGACGACTGGGTTTCGCAGACGCTCCTGTGGATAATTGCTTTCCTTGAAAGTTCGTTTACCCGGCAGAGGTAATGGCTTGGGGAGAACGCAGCAACCAGACCGGACTGTCCGTCCCTGGTTGGAGGCGTACGCTTGAGGAACTGCGGTCGCAGGTTGCGGGGATAGCTTCTCTCTCTCTCTCGCTCTCTGTTATGTAATGCGCCTTTCTTTTTCTTTCTATATCTCTTTTTAGTAAAACCTTTCTCCTTGTCAGTCGTTTTCTAATAAATATTTACGTCAGAGTCCCTTCTTTCTCATACATGTTTCTTGCTTCCACTCTCTCTTTATAAATAACTTTATATTTATTTCTTTTACCTCTGTATTATTTCTTCTGTCCTTTACTTGCATCTCTTATTTTTCTTTGCACCATTCTTGTCTTTTTTTAATATCTGCATCGTTCTTTTATCTCTGCACTCTTCTCTTCTTTGTCTCAACATCTCTTCTCTTTCTTATCTCTGCCTCTTCTGCTCTATCTCTTGTATAACTCTGCCTCTACCTGAACCTGTTCTCTTTCTCTACCCTCTACTTCTAACTCTACATTTTTTCCTCTTCTCTTCTCTTCTCTTCTGTCTCTACCTTTTTTATCTATCTTATCTCTCCACTTCTCGATCTCTTCTCTTCTTTACTCCCATCCATGATTCTTCTCTTTTCTTCTTTATCTCCTCTCCACTATACCTCAAACTCTCTTTTTGGCTCCTTTATCTCCTCACTTCTCTACAAGTTTTTCTCTTGTCTTCTGTATCTCAACCTCTACGTCTATATCTACTTCTGCTCTACTCTTCCTTTGAACACATTACTCTCTCTCTCTCTCTCTCTCTCTCTCTCTCTCTCTCTCTCTCTCTCTCTCTCTCTCTCTCCCTCTCATTGCTATCTCTTACAGACATTGCACGTCTAGAACAAAAGTGCACGAAAAATCTGTGCCTGATCGTTCTCACAAAACAAATTCAGGTGTAACATGTTAACACAACAACATACCGGTTGATCAGAAAGTCAGTATAAATTTGAAAACTGAATAAATCACTGAATAATGTAGATAGAGAGGTACAAATTGACACACATGCTTGGAATGATACGGGGTTTTATTAGAACAAAAAAAATAGTTCAAAAAACGTCCGACAGATGGCGCTTCATCTGATCAGAATAGCAATAATTAGCATAACAAAGTAAGACAAAGCAAAGATGATGTTCCTTACAGGAAATGATCAATATGTCCACCACCATTCCTCAACAATAGCTGTAGTCGAGGAATGATGTTGTGAACAGCACTGTAAAGCATGTCCGGAGTTATGGTGAGGCATTGGCGTCTGATGTTGTCTTTCAGCATGCCTAGAGATGTCGGTCGATCACGATACACTTGCGACTTCAGGTAACCCAAAACCCAATAATCGCGTGGGCTGAGGTCTGGGGACCTGGGAGGCCGAGCATGACGAAAGTGGCGGCTGAGCACACGGTCAACACCAAACGACGCGCGCAAGAGATCTTTCACGAGTCTAGCAATATGGGGTGGAGCGCCATCCTGCATAAACATCGTACGTTCCAGCAGGTGTTTGGTTTATCAGCCAGGCTGGGGATGATGCAATTCTGTAACATAACGGCGTACCTCTCACCCACCACGGTAGCAGTATTTTTTTTTTTTTGTTCTAATAAAAACCCATGTCATTCCAAGCATGTGTGTCAATTTTTACCTCTCCCTCTACATTATTCCGTGGTCTATTAAGTTTTCAAATTTATTCTGACTTTTTGATCACCCGGTATATCTACTTCTGCTCTACTCTTCCCTTGAACACTTTACTCTCTCTCTATCTCTCTGTCTTCCTCCCTCACTCCTATCTACTACACATATTGCACGTCTAAAACAAATGTGCTCGAAAAATTTGTGCTTGATCGTTCTCACAAAATAGATTGAGGCGGAACATGTTAACACAACAACATAAATTGGTTTCCGAAACACAGTTTTGCTCTTCTGCAAGCAGAATTGCATGTAAGCATGGCGTCATAGAGTATGGCTGAATATGTTTAGTCACGGCCATTTTAAGCATACTTCCATAGATAACTCCGCAGTTGAGCGTCCCACAACCCAGACATCATCATCAAAATCATAGATAACTCCCAATGTTCTTCAGTTATAACCTAAAACCAGTGGAGAAATTTAATTTTATCCATATTGTGCAGCTTCAAACGTGACTGTATTCAATACACTCGAGGTATGAATTAAAAAACGCCTTCAGTCACAATTTTTCGTGTTTTATTCAGTACAGCCGGCCGCTGTGGCTGAGAGGTTGTAGGCGCTTCAAATCGGAACCGCGCTGCTGCTATGGTCGCAGGTTCGAATCCTGCCTTGCGACTGGATGTGTGTGATGTCCTTAGGTCTAAGTCTAGGGGACTGATGACCTCAGATGTTAAGTCCCAGCTTAGAGCCATTTGAACCATTTTGTTATTCAGTACACGATGCATTTCGGACCCACCCCCGAACAAACAAACAAAAATTTAAAAACTAGCTACTGACATCAACAAGATACTAAAAATATAAAATTCACAATTGAAAGAGAACAGAACAACCAAAGTAACTTTCTGGATATAACAATCAAAAAAGAAGACAATAAGCATATGTTTGAAATTTACCGTAAACCCACAGCAACGGACATTATCATTCCCCAATCCTCTAACCACCCACACGCACAAAAGCAAGCAGCACTTCGACACATGCTCCATAGACTCAACACAGAACCACTCACCAAAGAAAGCCACCAAAAAGAACTGGACATAACAATGCAGATAGCACAAAATAATGGTTACAATAATAACACAGTCACAAAGCTAAACAACAAAATTAAAAGTAAAATAAAAGCAGAAAGCTCCAAACCACAGATAACAACACAACAGAACCAAACACAAACACGCAGTCCCATAACAACTACACAGGATAATCAGAAAAAGATGAAAGAAAACACAAGATGGTACACAATGACATACAAACACAAAATCACCAACATTTTCTAAAGACAGGGAATTAACATAGCATACACAACAGACAACTCTATACAAAAATACACACCAAAACTGATAAAAACAGAGACATATACCAGAAAGCAGGTATATACCAGTTACATTGTAACACTTGTGAAGGCACATACTTAGGGCAAACAGGGAGAACATTTGATGTCAGATACAAAGAACACATGAGAGCATGGAAATATGGGACAAACCACTCCACATTTGCAGAACACCTAAAAGAAAATGACCGCAAACCAACCACTAGAGAAGATGACATGAGAATAATTAGAATCAACAATAAAACGCTCCTTCTGACCATGCAATAAAATTACCACATACATAAAACCAAAGCAGAGGGGAAAATCCTGTTGAATGACCAAGTACACATGCCAAGCGATTCATTATTTACACTAATAGGTAAAATAATAGAATAACGTTCGCTAAAAGGGTAAATATAATCATTCTCGCGAATGTAATAATAATAGAACCCAACCTCTTTACATTCACTCATCCATTAACCCTCCCCAGAATATTGAGAAAACAATTCTGCTCATTCCCCCCCCCCCTCTCTGTCTCACTCATACGCACACACACGGTATAATCATCATAAACAGAAGTTAGTAACGAATATATACTTCGTTGGGTTGGCAACAAATTGGTAAACATACCAAAGACGATGACACACGTAATGGAGTCGCAATATTTACGCTGTGAAAAGAAGTGTACGACGAAATAATTGTATAGAGTGACAGAAGAACGATAGTCCATCACAAAAATGAGCGAGAAACATGGTGAACAGTGTGTGGATGGCGAAAGTACAAAGATGTGAATATAGAACAGTGATAGTGCGACCTCCAGATCAGATGTGAGGAAATGCAGATCAGCAAATCGCAAGTAATTACATTTTTACAAAAAATCGCGAAGTGAACTGTTTGATAATCTATAACTAACAAAACTGCATCATTATACAAGGTGCATTCAAGTTCTAAGGCCTCCGATTTTTTTTCTAACTAACTACTCACCCGAAATCGATGAAACTGGCGTTACTTCTCGACGTAATCCCCCTGCAGACGTACACATTTTTCACAACGCTGACGCCACGATTCCGTGGCAGCGGCGAAGGCTTTTTAGGAGTCTGTTTTGACCACTGGAAAATCGCTGAGGCAATAGCAGCACGGCTGGTGAATGTGCGGCCACGGAGAGTGTCTTTCATTGTTGGAAAAAGCCAAAAGTCACTAGGAGCCAGGTCAGGTGAGTAGGGAGCACGAGGAATCACTTCAAAGTTGTTATCACGAAGAAACTGTTGAGTAACGTTAGCCCGATGTGCGGGTGCGTTGTCTCGGTGAAACAGCACACGCGCAGCCCTTCCCGGACGTTTTTGTTGCAGTGCAGGAAGGAATTTGTTCTTCAAAACATTTTCGTAGGATGCACCTGTTACCGTGGTGCCCTTTGGAACGCAATGGGTAAGGATTACGCCCTTGCTGTCCCAGAACACGGACACCGTCATTTTTTCAGCACTGGCGGTTACCCGAAATTTTTTTGGTGCTGGTGAATCTGTGTGCTTCCATTGAGCTGACTGGCGCTTTGTTTCTGGATTGAAAAATGGCATCCATGTCTCATCCATTGTCACAACCGACGAAAAGAAAGTCCCATTCGTGCTGTCGTTGCGCGTCAACATTGCTCGGCAACATGCCACACGGGCAGCCGTGTGGTCGTCCGTCAGCATTCGTGGCACCCACCTGGATGACACTTTTCGCATTTTCAGGTCGTCATGCAGGATTGTGTGCACAGAACCCACAGAAATGCCAACTCTGGAGGCGATCTGTTCGACAGTCATTCGGCGATCCCCCAAAACAATTCTCTCCACTTTCTGGATCGTGTCGTCAGACCGGCTTGTGCGAGCCCGAGGTTGTTTCGGTTTGTTGTCACACGATGTTCTGCCTTCATTAAACTGTCGCACCCACAAACGCACTTTCGACACATCCATAACTCCATCACCACATGTCTCCTTCAACTGTCGATTAATTTCAGTTGGTTTCACACCACGCAAATTCAGAAAACGAATGATTGCACGCTGTTCAAGTAAGGAAAACGTCGCCATTTTAAGTATTTAAAACAGTTCTCATTCTCGCCGCTGGCAGTAAAATTCCATCTGCCGTACGGTGCTGCCATATCTGGGACGTATTGACACTGAACGCGGCGTCATTTTAAAACAATGCGCATGTTTCTATCTCTTTCCAGTCCGGAGAAAAAAATCGGAGGCCTTGGAACTTGAATGCAGCTCGTAAATGACAAGACGACGCACGCCACATTTCCGTAGCATGCCACAATGTTGCAAGACTTCGCCCCGGCGTAAACGTGGCTTTAGAGCCAGGTCTGTATTGTATGGTGGATGTGACGTGTTGCGTACGAAACTAAAACCTGCAATCAGGTCCAAACGTCGTGGAAAACTCTGAAGAGGTGTCATCTTGCAGCAAGATAACGCTGGCCCACATTCTGCCAATCGGACAGCCGACGCAATAAAGGAGTTGAGATTCGGGGTGCTGGAACGTCCACTATGCAGTCCAGACCTGGCACCAAGCGATTTTCACATGTTGGGACCCTTAACGGAAGCACTACAGGGAAGAAGATTTGAAAGTGATGATGACGTGTCAATTGGTTACAGATGGACCCGCAAAGGTATTTTCTGATGAAATAAAAAAAACTCGTAAAACGTCGGGAAAACTGCACTGAAGTCCAGGGAGGTTATGTAGAAAAATATCGCATGTTTCAGTTTTCTATCATCAGAATAACTACAGCTTTTCACAAATGTGCCTTTACTTCTTCAATTCCCGTCGTATACCTGTATGTAGATGATTTTGTAAATAAGCTTTACCTATAATGTACTTTTAAAGATATAACAAGGGATGGCTTCTCTGATAGTGCATACGCGTGAATAGTGAGTTTCGGCATTAACATCTATTTATAAATAACTGTTTAACCATGGGTAACGTCACGGTCTAAGCTAGTAACATATGTAATTATACTAACCCCCTAAGACATCCCCCCCCCGCCCCCCCCCCCCCCCCCACTGGTAAAAGCACAAAACGCACACTGGTCTACCATCGTCCAGTATTTATTACTTCCTCGTCTCTTACCTGCGACCATTGTCTCCTCCATCAGCACAAGAAAAGCGTGAATAGCTTCCCATTCCGGAGGTTTTGGGAAAAATTTTAAAGGTGCTGGACAACGTAGAATGAGGCAGCTGGTACCCGGCTTGCCGGCCGCGGTGGCCTCGCGGTTCTAGGCGCGCAGTCCGGAACCGCGCGACTGCTACGGTCGCAGGTTCGAATCCTGCCTCGGGCATGGATGTGTGTGATGTCCTTAGGTTAGTTAGGTTTAAGTAGTTCTAAGTTCTAGGGGACTGATGACCACAGCTGTTAAGTCCCATAGTGCTCAGAGCCATTTGACCCATTTTTTTGTACCGGACTTTTCAGTCAGAGTATTTTAAACAAAAACATAGTCGCCTTTATTGTGCTCCGATAGGAGTATTTTTCCTGTGGTTCCCTTCTATTCCCCGCCACAGCAGCGCATGTGACTCATATGAAAAGAAGTTTATGGGTCAGTAAAGTTTTGGTAGTTTACCTATCTGCAATAGAAACAACATGCTTCAGTACTACAACGTGGGATTCCCAGAACTCTTCTGATGATGACGGAGACACTTACAGCATATTTCTCAGTGCTATGGTATTGCAATTTCGTCTCAGTCCGGATTTTATGTGCGTATTTGACATGCACAAGTGGGGTAACTTTAAACATCTGTATCTCGGAAACGGATAAAGATATCCAGAAAATTTTCAGAGTTCGAGATCGTGATCTTGTGACTGCGCCGTAAAAGTTTCAGCTAATTGCTAAGCATAGCTCTCTTGAAATCTGCGGCGCGGTTTGGTGCGAAACAGTAGTAAAAAATAGTAGTTTTCTAAGGTACCGTCGATGAATAATGGTGTCTCTATAAGCCTCTTAAGGCCTGTAGTACACCACATCAAATGCAAAAAGAATCAACTGATTTTCTCCCTTTGCATAAGCATTCATACTTTGAACCTGTAAAGTAGGATAGTCCTTCTGTAGGGTATACAGATGTTCTTAACCCAAGGGCTATCAAAACGACTTGATTCTTAGCTTTTTGTCATCAATAAAACCAGAGCTACACTGAAGAGCCAAAGAAACTAGTATACCTACCTAATATCGTGTTGGGTCCCCGCGAGCAGGCAGAAGTGCCGCAACACGACGTGGCGTGGACTCGACTAATGTCTTAAGTAGTGCTGGAGGGAACTGACACCACGAATCCTGCAGGGCTGTCCAGAAATCCGTTAGAGCACAAGGGGGTTTGAAATCTCTTGTGAACAGCACGTTGCGAGGCATCCCAGATATGGTCAATAATGTTCGTGTCTGAGGAGTTTTGTGGCCAGCTGAAGCGTTTAAACTCGGAAGAGTGTTCCCGGAGCCACTCTGTAGCATTTCTGGAAGTGTGTGGTGTGTCGCATTGTCCTGCTGGAATTGCCCAAGTCCGTCGGAATGCACAATGGACATGAATGGATGCAGGTGACCAGACAGGATGCTTACGGTCGTGTCACCTGTCAGAGTCGTGTCTAGACGTATCGGGAGTTCCACATGACTCCGACTGCACACGCCCCACGCCATTACAGAGCCTCCATCAGCTTCGACAGTCCCCTGCCGACATGCAGGGTCAACCCGTACACGTCCATTAGCTCGATACATTTTGAAACGATACTTGTACGACCAGGCAACTCGTTTCCAGTCGTCAACAGACGAATGTTGGTGTTGACGGGCCCAGGTGAGGTGTAAAGGTTTGTGTCGTCCAGTCATCAAGCGTACACGAGTGGGCATTCGGCTCCGAAAGCCCATATCGACGGTGTTTCGTTGAATGTTTCGCACGATGACAATTGTTGATGGCGCAGCACTGAAATCTGCAGCAATTTGCGGAAGGGTTGCACTTCTGTCACGTTGAACGATTCTCTTCACTCGTCGTCGGTCCCGTTCTTGCAGCATCTTTTTCCGGCCACAGCAATGCCGGAAATTTGATGTTTTATCACATTCCTGATATTCACGGTACACTCGTGAAATGGCCGTACGGGAAAATCCCCACTTCATCGCTACCTCGGAGATGCTGCGTCCCGCTGGCCGGAGTGGCCGACCGGTTCTAGGTGCTACAGTCTGGAACCGCAAGTGACAGCTACGGTCGCAGGTTCGAATCCTGCCTCTGGAATTGATGCGTGTGGTGTCCTTAGGTTAGTTAGGTTTAAGTAGTTCTAAGTTCTAGGGGACTGATGGCCTGAGAAGTTAAGTCCCATAGTTTTCAGAGCCATTTGAGCCATTTTTGCTGCGTCCCATCGCCCGTGCGCCGACTATAACACCATGTAGAAACTCACATAAATCTTGATAACCTGCCATTGTAGCAGCAGTAACCGATCTAACAAATGTGCCAGACACTTATAGGCGCTGCCGACCGCAGCGCCGTATTCTGCCTGTCTCTGTATTTGAATACGCATGCCTATACCAATTTTTGGCGTTTCAGTATGTATGGCTGTAAAGGAACCAGCACCTCTACCTTTTTGGTAATCGTCAGTACTGTTGTGTTTTTAAATTTGATCGTAGTTTTCGTAGTAGTGGAAAGTCGCGATACAGTGAGATAAATCGTAATAAAACAAATTTTCTGTAAACAGATGGGGCGAAACATCGACGCTAAAACGTCCGCCACCTTGTCAAACTTTCTGTCAATCAAAAGTTCTCACAAACACGTCAAACTGCATCGTACACGGTCAAATAATTGGCAGGAATAGTTAAGTTTGACAAAATGTTTGATCTGAAACTTCCTGGCAGATTGGAACCGTGTGCCGGACCGAGACTCGAACTCGGGACCTTTGCCTTTCACGGGCAAGTACTCTACCATCTGAGCTACCCAAGCACGACTCACGCCCCGTCCTCACAACTTTACTTCTGGCAGTACCTCGTCTCCTAGTTTCCAAACTTTACAGAAGCTCTCCTGCGAACCCTGCAGAACTAGCACTCCTGAAACAAAGGATATTGCGGAGACATGGCTTAGCCACAGCCTGGGGGATGTTTCCAGAATGAGGTTTTCACTCTGCAGCGGAGTGTGTGCTGATATGAAACTTCTTGGCAGAATAAAACTGTGTGCAGAACCTAGACTCGAACTCGGGACCTTTGCCTTTCACAGGCAAGTGTTCTGCCAACTGAGCTACCCAAGCACGACTCACGCCCCGTCAAAGGTCCCGAGTTCGGGTAATGTCATTCTGAGAATTTTTAATCGTTTACGGGGGCATTAACAGCCTCACGACGTACGCTGGAGAACTTGTGTGAAGTTTAATAGAGAAGAGTAACTGGCGAGGATAAAGCTGCGAGATGCTGGGAGAGGGGGGGGGGGGGGGGACTGAGCCTGATGGATAGCTCAGGCGGTAAGACCATTCACTGCCCGCAAAAAGCAAAGTATTCCGGGTTCGAATCCCGCTACGGCACACAGTCTTGTCGTGGCTGGCAGTTTGAATAACAGTGTCGGTTTCGAACTGCGGCCGTTCCGAATATGGGACGCGAGAAGGCAGGTCGCCGAGAATGGCGACCGAAGCGCCGGCCTTAGCGCGTGCCTTTTGTCCCGTGCGGGGAGTCAGACAAAGAGCGTGCGGCAGGTTGCGGAAACCTTGAGGGCGTTGTCCGCTGGCCTAATGGAAGGCGGACTGCGGCGAAGAAAAAGAAACACACACGCACACGGACGGACGTCAAGGCCGAGCGAGCAGATGTTTTATTATCGCGAATAATTGCGGGTGTCGGCCCTCATGTGCAGCTCTGGTGCGGTGCATGCCCCGGGCTGCAGGGGGGGAAATCCCCCAGCTCCGGCGTTCCGCAGAGTGGGCGCCCGCGCGGTGCCGCTCGCAACACGGCTTTCTTGCGATCTACACTCCTGGAAATTGAAATAAGAACACCGTGAATTCATTGTCCCAGGAAGGGGAAACTTTATTGACACATTCCTGGGGTCAGATACATCACATGATCACACTGACAGAACCACAGGCACATAGACACAGGCAACAGAGCATGCACAATGTCGGCACTAGTACAGTGTATATCCACCTTTCGCAGCAATGCAGGCTGCTATTCTCCCATGGAGACGATCGTAGAGATGCTGGATGTAGTCCTGTGGAACGGCTTGCCATGCCATTTCCACCTGGCGCCTCAGTTGGACCAGCGTTCGTGCTGGACGTGCAGACCGCGTGAGACGACGCTTCATCCAGACCCAAACATGCTCAATGGGGGACACATCCGGAGATCTTGCTGGCCAGGGTAGTTGACGTACACCTTTTAGAGCACGTTGGGTGGCACGGGATACATGCGGACGTGCATTGTCCTGTTGGAACAGCAAGTTCCCTTGCCGGTCTACGAATGGTAGAACGATGGGTTCGATGACGGTTTGGATGTACCGTGCACTATTCAGTGTCCCCTCGACGATCACCAGTGGTGTACGGCCCGTGTAGGAGATCGCTCCCCACACCATGATGCCGGGTGTTGGCCCTGTGTGCCTCGGTCGTATGCAGTCCTGATTGTGGCGCTCACCTGCACGGCGCCAAACACGCATACGACCATCATTGGCACCAAGGCAGAAGCGACTCTCATCGCTGAAGACGACACGTCTCCATTCGTCCCTCCATTCACACCTGTCGCGACACCACTGGAGGCGGGCTGCACGATGTTGGGGCGTGAGCGGAAGACGGCCTAACGGTGTGCGGGACCGTAGCCCAGCTTCACGGAGACGGTTGCGAATGGTCCTCGCCGATACCCCAGCAACAGTGTCCCTAATTTGCTGGGAAGTGGCGGTGCGGTCCCCTACGGCACTGCGTAGGATCCTACGGTCTTGGCGTGCATCCGTGCGTCGCTGCGGTCCGGTCCCAGGTCGACGGGCACGTGCACCTTCCGCCGACCACTGGCGACAACATCGATGTACTGTGGAGACCTCACGCCCCACGTGTTGAGCAATTCGGCGGTACGTCCACCCGGCCTCCCGCATGCCCACTATACGCCCTCGCTCAAAGTCCGTCAACTGCACATACGGTTCACGTCCACGCTGTCGTGGCATGCTACCAGTGTTAAAGACTGCGATGGAGCTCCGTATGCCACGGCAAACTGGCTGACACTGACGGCGGCGGTGCACAAATGCTGCGCAGCTAGCGCCATTCGACGGCCAACACCGCGGTTCCTGGTGTGTCCGCTGTGCCGTGCGTGTGATCATTGCTTGTACAGCCCTCTCGCAGTGTCCGGAGCAAGTATGGTGGGTCTGACACACCGGTGTCAATGTGTTCTTTTTTCCATTTCCAGGAGTGTACATACACCACTGCTCAGTGAAGTTGAATCACTAGCAAGGGGAGCAGATAACGAAGTTTTGCTAAACTCGTAATAGACAGATCAGTTCATGCAAAAATCCTGCTCCGGCAACTCTTTCGCAATCATGGACGGCTATAGAGCCAGCGTAACTCAGTATTTCTGCGAGAGACTTCCAACAACTTGTTAAGTCCTCACCATATCGAGTTGCTGCAGCACACGTGGCGGAAGGAGGTTCGACACGATATTAGGAGGTATCCTATGAAGTTTGCCACCTCAGTGTGTAAGTAAAATAATGAGGGCGTACAGGGTGTGAAACTCTGCAGATAGAGCTACCAATTCTGGCATCAAAAACAGATCAAATCTAACCTGCTGAGAGAAAACTGAGCTTGGATGACAGATGCAGGTACGTCACTGTATGCTAATTCGACGCTCTACCATTGGTCATCAGCCATTGTGGCTTATGAGTCTTGACATTCTAGCCTCTGGGCTACACATGACCAGAAGGTTTCAGCAGGTATAAGCCATGGCAATAGGCCACCACCCAATCGAGGTAGGTCAGTACAAATGGCTCTCAGCACTATGGGACTTAACATCTGAGGTCATCAGTCCACTAGGGCAGTATAACGCAGGCGACTTGCAGTCTTGCGTTATCTTGTTGAAAGATAATGTCATGGACACCTTGAAGCCTCCGGTCATAACACATCTGCTGTCCAAATGAGCAGCTACGGATATCAGAGGTGATTGTGTTGTGTACCCAGTGGCATCCCATACCGTGACGGCAAGTGCTGCGCCAAATGACGATGCCAAATGACCTCTGAACCTCCACACCTGGATAGTTTCCACCGTGACGCTCTATGTTGAGTCAGAAGCCTGTGAAGAAGACGACTCGGCGCCACTACTGTGGTTGGGCGCACCACTGTCCCTGCTGCTGACATTTGTGCTCCTCTCATTGCCCAACGGGATACTCGTCTTACTGCGAACGAGTCCATTTCCTGACTCGAGGTATGTGACACAGCATTCCAATGGTGCACGACTAAGCAAACAGTATACCTGTTCTCTCGGGTGATAGCCAAAAGAGATCAACTAGATCCTACATTGGCCATCCTCAATATCGACTCCATATTCATTTGACAGTCGTCGGATGCCAACCAGTGGGATCAGAAATTCCGCAGAACGATCAACTGCAGTCTCAACTGGAGAATGGGGAGACTAGACCAGGTTCGACAGATGACTGGTGCACCATTTGAGACAACACGCCAACTCAGAGCATGGCGAGTGAATGCCTGGCAGAGCGAGTGGGACCAAACCGATAAGGGCCACCGAGTCTACAACTTCTTCTCTGATATCAGGGAAAGAATAAAACTAAGACATATTGTTCCCAGGACATGGCCCTTATCCCACGCACCTGAGCCGCTTGAGTGTGCAACAGATTAGTAGTTGCACATGTGGGGAAGAAGGTGCCCAAGAACACATTGTCGTTTTCTGCGGGCAGCACATAAACATAACACACACACACTACATGTCAATCAACAGAACACACAGAACGAATTACATGCCGTATTGCGTGACCCATACCAATGGGCAGAACTAAATACACTGATTGATGATGATGATGATGACGATGATGATGTCCCATACTCTGAGGAGCATAGGGTACGAAGCGGGAGACCCACACCGCTGTACTAGGCAAGGTCCTGGTGGAGGTGGTTTGCCATTGCCTTCCTCCGACCGTAATGGGGATGAATGATGATGATGATGATGAAGACTACACAACACCTAGTCATCTCGAGGCAGGAAAAATACCTGACCCCGCCGGGAATCGAACCCGTGACCCCGTGTGCGGTAAGCGAGAATGCTACCACAAGACCACGAGCTGCGGACACTAACTGAAGAAATCTCTAAAATCACATACACAGACCATACAGAAGGCAAGTCGGTTTACTAAGACAGCAGAGTGCCCATGGGATGGATGACACCACTGATATCTCTAGTCAAGAAGATTCGGACCAAAACGACGACGTCGATGATCCATTGCGGTAAACAGGGCGACATTAACAGGCCAGGAAAGCCGATGCTAGGTGCTTATAACTCAACAAACCCATACAAAACCATTAAGCACCACAACTGTAAATATGTACATATGTAGTAACACCATCATGTCTAGCGAGAGGTGCATAGTGACTAAGGAGGGGTTTAAAGTTGGGTACCTCTTCAAGGTGCCCATGCCTCCTGGTGAGCAACGATGCACGGCCTGGATGGAAGGACCTTAATTGTGTTCCAGAGCCCAACCCAACGGATATAGTGATGTAGATTGGGGAAAACCACCGTCCAGGCTGGGTGGTTTGTGCAGTCGGGAGGTGCCACTTGCAGATCAGTTGACCAGAGTCAAAAAAGTAGGATGGACATGAAGTGCCATTTTGTATTCTCTTTCTTTATTTTATATTAGCTTAAAATGGTAGATATAGTAAAGGAATTGTGAGTGGCATCCAGTGGCTTGAAGTCCATTCCAAGACACTGGCCACCAGGTGATGGGAACCTCTCCTCCTATACTCTTTCCTATCTCCTTTTTTCGACTCTTCTTATATATCAAAACTTTATTTTGTATTATCATCCTCTTACCATTATATTGTTTGTAAAGTTATCAGATGCTGCACATTACACCATTTGTAGAAACAAAACAAATAGAGCCCACCTCCACGTTGCAGGACACGGGCAACGGTTCAAAAATGGTTCATGTGGCTCTGAGCACTATGGGACTGAACTTCTGAGGTCATCAGTCCCCTAGAACTTAGAACTACTTAAACCTAACTAACCTAAGGCAGGATTCGAACCTCCGACCGTAACGGTAGCGCGGTTCCGGACTGTAGCGCCTAGAACCGCTCGGCCACTCTGGCCGGCCGGGCAACGGTGTGTGTGGGGTCGGGAGTCAGGGTGGTGTATCACCAGTCACTCTGATCCCTGAATCCAGTAACAGCGGCCAAGTGGCTTTCGACGACCCACCAAAAGAAATCAGACAGTGGATCCAAAATAAGAGCAGCAAGTGAAAAAAAAGTCTAAATTGGTGACCATCGCGCCGCTGTCAAATTCCAACACATATTACAAGATTCTTAATGTGGTCTTCCCAGAACCACCAGCCAAATGCGATTTCTGAACGAGAAAGTTACTGCATGACCTTTCCTCATATGAAAATCCTACTCCTGCCTACTTCGTGACATCAATCTGAAATGGTAATCGCTTGCATATCCTGGCAAATAGCACATTCTTTGATGTTGCTGGACTGCCATCTTGAGCTGTCCTTTGTCCCTCCTGCTGGTGTGTGTAACAGCACCGCATTGTACTTTTCAGGAGGAGCTGGTGTTCCACAGTGAGGACTACGGTGGTGGGGGCCGTCTGAGCGCGGTGGTGGGCCGTGACCTGTGTGCTGGGGACCTGTGCCTGCTGCTGGCCGCCAAGTCCCTGGCTGCCAAGGATCCCAGCTGGGCAATCGTCGAGGTCTGGCCGCGGCTCGGCATTGGTACGTTTCCAAAAAACTCCTTTCTCACTGCTATGTGTGTGAGTGGTAATGGTAATGTTGTCTGCGGAGTCCCGGGCTGCCAAAGACCCCACCTGGGACATCATCAGGGTCTAACTACAGCTTGGCATTAATATGTTCCCAAAAAACTCCTTCCTCACTGCTGTCCTCTGTATAAGTGGTAATGATATTACCGACTGCACAGTCCCTGGCTGCCAAAGACCCAGCTGGCCCATCACTGAGGTCTGGTCATTGTTCAGCATTGATATGTTTCCCAAAATCTCTATCCTCGTGCTATCCTCAGTATAAGTGGTAATGGTACTGCTGACTGCAAAGTCCCTGGTTGCCATAGAATCCTGTTTGGGAATCATCAAGGTATGGCCACATCTCAGCATTGGAATGTTTCCAAAAAACTCCTTCCTCACTGCTACTATGTGTGTGAGTGATAATGGTAATGTTGTCTGCAGAGTCGCTGCCTGCCAAAGACCCCACCTGGGGCATCATCAAGGTCTGACTACAGCTTGCCATTAATAAATTCCCAAAAAACTCCATCCTCACTGCTCGGCGCACGAGCGATGGGCCACAGCAAAAATGGTTCAAATGGCTCTGAACACTATGGGACTTAACATCTGAGGTCATCAGTCCCCTGCACTCAGAACTGCTTAAACCTAACTAACCTAAGGACATCACACACATTCATGCCTAAGGTAGGATTCGAACCTGCAACCATAGCAGCAGTGCGGTCCTGGACTGAAGTGCCTAGAACTGCTTGGCCACAGTGGCTGTCCATAAAACCTGGCTGTAGCTCTGTGTAGATATATGCCCAACAGACTTTCTTGTCATAGCCATTCTAAAACTTGACTGCAATAGTGATGGACTGCTAACTGCTGGTCACAAAGTGGATGAGTTGAGAAATATCACTGATATAGATGTGTGAATGCTGCAAGATAACACTGTCTACCCGCAGAACTATTTCCTCACTGGTGATTTCGTGTCCATAGTTAGGGCATTTATCTACAGGACCTAGGTAAAGGCACTTTTCATGGCACTGTACTGATGTTGACATGCAACTCTGTGACGTCCTTGGGCCAGTAGTATGTAAGGGTGTGAGCTAACGTAAATAGTTAAGGAATCCAAGAAAGCAGCTCTAGTACTTTATCAAGGTCAGTTACTGGCAGTCGATCACCAGCATTTTCCCAGTGCCGCCCATGAAAGTTGTTGTTGTTGTTGTTGTTGTTATGGTCTTCAGTCCTGAGACTGGTTTGATGCAGCTACCCTATCCTGTGCAAGCTTCTTCGTCTCCCAGTACTTACTGCAACCTACATCCTTCTGAATCTGCTTAGTGTATTCATCTCTTGGTCTCCCTCTACGTTTTTTACCCTCCACGCTGCCCTCCAGTACTAAATTGGTGATCCCTTGATGCCTCAGAACATGTCCTACCAACCGGTCCCTCCTTCTTGTCAAGATGTACCACAAGCTCCTCTTCTCCCCAATCCTATTTAATACCTCCTCATTAGTTACGTGATCTACCCATCTAATATTCAGCATTCTTCTATAGCACCACATTTCGAAAGCTTCTATTCTCTTCTTGTCCAAACTATTTATCGTCCATGTTTCACTACCGTACATGGCTACATTCCATACAAATACTTTCAGAAACGACTTCCTGACACCTAAATCTAAACTCGATGTTAACAAATTTCTCTTCTTCAGAAACACTTTTCTTGCCATTGACAGTCTACATTTTATATCTTCTCTATTTTGACCATCATGATTTGTTTTGCTCCCCAAATAGCAAAACTCCTTTACTACTTTAAGTGTCTCATTTCCTAATCTAATTCCCTCAGCATCACCCGACTTGAAGGTTGTTAGCTAACAGGAATTTGAAGTTGCATCCCAGTACCTACACAAGTGGACTAGAGATGCAGTCAAATCTTCAAACGAAGCACTCGAGCTACGAATAGACACCATCCAGGAAAGTATGGCCCCAGAAAACTAATATAGATTATTTTTTGAGAGGTTCATGTGGGGCCTGAAGATGACATACTGAATTGCCAACACGAGACAATAAAATAAAGTAACATGTCAATTGGAAGGCTGTTTGACGAATTAAATTGTTAAATACACTGAAGAGCCAACGAAACTGGTATACCTGCCATGTCAAAGATTGCATGGCCCCTCCTGCCAGAGGTTCGAGTCCTCCCTCAGGCATAGGTGTGTGTGTTGTCGTTAGAGTAGTATAGTTTAAGTAGTGTGTAAGTCTAGGGACCGATGACCTCAGCAGTTTGGTCCCTTAGGAATTCACACACATTTCAACACACACACACCTGCCTAATATCGTGTAGGACCCCCCTAAGCAAGCGACGTGGCATGGACTCGACTAATGTCTGAAGTAGTGCTGGAGGGAGCAGACACCATGAATCCTGCGGGGCTGTCCGTAAATCCGTAAGAGTACGAGGTGGGGGGGGGGGGGGGGGGGGGGAAATCTCTTCTGAACAACACGTGGCAAGGCATCCCAGATATGCTCAATAACGTTCATGTCTGGGGAGTTTGGTGGCCAGCGGAATGTTTAATCTCTGAAGAGTGTTCCTGGAGACGCTCTGTAGCAATTCTGAACGTGTGGGGTGACGCATTGCACTGCTGGAATTGCCCGTCAGAATGGACAGTGGACATGAGTGGATGCAGGTAATCAGACACGATGCTTTCGTACGTGTCACCTGTCAGAGTTGTATCTGGACGTATGAGGGGTCCCGTATCATTCCAACAGCACACGCCCCACGCTATTACAGAGATTCCACCAGCTTCAACAGTCCCATGGTGACAAGCAGTGTCCATGGATTCATGAGGTTGTCTCTATACACGTACACGTCCATTTGCTTAATACAATTTGGAACGAGGTCGTCAGACCAGGTAACAGTCCAATGTCGGTGTGGACTGGCCCAGGCGAGGCGTAACGTATTGTGTCGTGCAGTCATCAAGGGTGTAAGTAGGCTGTTTACGAGTTTGTATGTTGGAAGCGCTCTGCATTAATAACTCTGATTGCGCTGTGCGCTCACTGTAAGACACCCTGTGGCTGGTCGGACTCAGCAGTTGGAGGTGAACAGCCAGCAGTGGTGGAGGTTGGAAGTGAGTAGTTAGCATTGATGGAGCTTAGAGGTTTGAAGTGTTGGAGAAACCTGACGATCTGGACGTGTCCGACTTGGAGATTCAATATTATTCATGATTATATAATTTTAGGAACTGGATGTCACAGACGATTATATATACACTCCTGGAAATTGAAATAAGAACACCGTGAATTCATTGTCCCAGGAAGGGGAAACTTTATTGACACATTCCTGGGGTCAGATACATCACATGATCACACTGACAGAACCACAGGCACATAGACACAGGCAACAGAGCATGCACAATGTCGGCACTAGTACAGTGTATATCCACCTTTCGCAGCAATGCAGGCTGCTATTCTCCCATGGAGACGATCGTAGAGATGCTGGATGTAGTCCTGTGGAACGGCTTGCCATGCCATTTCCACCTGGCGCCTCAGTTGGACCAGCGTTCGTGCTGGACGTGCAGACCGCGTGAGACGACGCTTCATCCAGTCCCAAACATGCTGAATGGGGGACAGATCCGGAGATCCTGCTGGCCAGGGTAGTTGACTTACACCTTCTAGAGCACGTTGGGTGGCACGGGATACATGCGGACGTGCATTGTCCTGTTGGAACAGCAAGTTCCCTTGCCGGTCTAGGAATGGTAGAACGATGGGTTCGATGACGGTTTGGATGTACCGTGCACTATTCAGTGTCCCCTCGACGATCACCAGTGGTGTACGGCCAGTGTAGGAGATCGCTCCCCACACCATGATGCCGGGTGTTGGCCCTGTGTGCCTCGGTCGTATGCAGTCCTGATTGTGGCGCTCACCTGCACGGCGCCAAACACGCATACGACCATCATTGGCACCAAGGCAGAAGCGACTCGCATCGCTGAAGACGACACGTCTCCATTCGTCCCTCCATTCACGCCTGTCGCGACACCACTGGAGGCGGGCTGCACGATGTTGGGGCGTGAGCGGAAGACGGCCTAACGGTGTGCGGGACCGTAGCCCAGCTTCATGGAGACGGTTGCGAATGGTCCCCGCCGATACCCCAGGAGCAACAGTGTCCCTAATTTGCTGGGAAGTGGCGGTGCGTCCCCTACGGCACTGCGTAGGATCCTGCGGTCTTGGCGTGCATCCGTGCGTCGCTGCGGTCCGATCCCAGGTCGACGGGCACGTGCACCTTCCGCCGACCACTGGCGACAACATCGATGTACTGTGGAGACCTCACGCCCCACGTGTTGAGCAATTCGGCGGTACGTCCACCTGGCCTCCCGCATGCCCACTATATGCCCTCGCTCAAAGTCCGTCAACTGCACATATGGTTCACGTCCACGCTGTCGCGGCATGCTACCAGTGTTAAAGACTGCGATGGAGCTCCGTATGCCACGGCAAACTGGCTGACACTGACGGCGGCGGTGCACAAATGCTGCGCAGCTAGCGCCATTCGACGGCCAACACCGCGGTTCCTGGTGTGTCCGCTGTGCCGTGCGTGTGATCATTGCTTGTACAGCCCTCTCGCAGTGTCCGGAGCAAGTATGGTGGGTCTGACACACCGGTGTCAATGTGTTCTTTTTCCCATTTCCAGGAGTGTATAACTGTATGTCACATCATTAAAGTAAAAATACATTGTTTGTTTTGCAACAAAATCTTTCCTTTGCTAACCATATGCCTATTAGCAGCTAGAGACTACAGTAGTTAGAATCTTTTATTTAGCTGGCTGTATTGGCGCTTGCTGTATGCGAGTAGTTCGTTTAATGAAGATTTTTGTGAGGTAAGTGACTTATGAAATGTATAGGTTATTGTTAGGATTTCTTCTTATTAAGGGCCATTCTTGTGAAATTTGAAAGCAGTCAGATCGCGTTATCCTTAAATATTGTGAGTAATTAATGAGTAGGAAAAGTTTGAGTTCTGTTTCTCAGGGCAAATACTGTAGGTCAGTGTTGAAATGATAAAAATCTAGCAAAGGGACAGTACGTCAGTTTCACTCAGCAGTTTCAGGATTAAGTAATAAAGAAGTTTCACCATCTCAGTTATTTTACCTTGAGTATAAGCATTTTTTTTTTAAATAAAGAAGTTTCAAGGGTACACGAATGGCCTTCAGCTCCAAAAGCCCATATCGATGATACCTTCATCTACATCTACAGGGATAGTCTGTAAATCACATTTAAGTGCCTGGCAGAGGGTTCATCGAACGACCTTCACAGTTCTCTGTTATTCCAATCTCGTATGGCGCGCGGAAAGAGTGAACACCTATATTTTTCCGTACGAGCTCTGATTTCCCTTATTTTATCGTGGCGATCGTTTCTCCCGTTGTAGGTCGGTGTCAACAAAATTCGCAGGATAAAGTTGGTGATTGGAATTTAATGAGAAGATTCCGTCGCAACGAAAAACGGCTTTCTTTTAATGATTTCCAGCCCAAATCCTGTATCGTTTCTCTGACACACTCTCCCATATTTCGCGATAATACAAAACGTGCTGTCTTTCTTTGAACTTTTTCGATGTACTCCGTCAGTCCTATCTAGTAAGGATCCCACACCGCGCAGCACTATTCTAAAAGAGGACGGACAAGCGTAGTGTAGGCAGTCTCCTTAGTAGATCTGTTACATTTTCTAAGTGCCCTGCCAATAAAACGCAGCCTTAGTTACCCTTAACCACAACATTTTCTATGTGTTCTTTCCAATTTAAGTTGTTCGTAATTGTAATACCTAGGTATTTAGTTGAATTTACGGCTTTAGATTAGACTGATTTATCGTGTAACCGAAGTTTAACGAGTTCCTTTTAGCAGTCATGTGGATGACCTCACACTTTTCGTTGTTCAGGGTCAACTGCCACTTTTCGCACCATTCAGATATTTTTTCTAAATCGTTTTGCAGGTTGTTTTGATTTTCTGAAGACTTTATTAGTCGATAAACGACAGCGTCGTCTGCAAACAACCGAAGACGGCTGGCCGGCCGGGGTGGCCGAGCGGTTCTAGGCGCTACAGTCGGAAACCGCGCGACCGCTACGGTCGCAGGTTCGAATCCTGCCTCGGGCATGGATGTGTGTGATGTCCTTAGGTTTGTTAGGTTTAAGTAGTTCTAAGTTCTAGGGGACTGATGAGCTGAGAAGTTAAGTCCCATAGTCCTCAGAGCCATTAGAGCCAGATTGTCTCCCAAATACACTCCTGGAAATGGAAAAAAGAACACATTGACACCGGTGTGTCAGACCCACCATACTTGCTCCGGAAACTGCGAGAGGGCTGTACAAGCAATGATCACACGCACGGCACAGCGGACACACCAGGAACCGCGGTGTTGGCCGTCGAATGGCGCTAGCTGCGCAGCATTTGTGCACCGCCGCCGTCAGTGTCAGCCAGTTTGCCGTGGCATACGGAGCTCCATCGCAGTCTTTAACACTGGTAGCATGCCGCGACAGCGTGGACGTGAACCGTATGTGCAGTTGACGGACTTTGAGCGAGGGCGTATAGTGGGCATGCGGGAGGCCGGGTGGACGTACCGCCGAATTGCTCAACACGTGGGGCGTGAGGTCTCCACAGTACATCGATGTTGTCGCCAGTGGTCGGCGGAAGGTGCACGTGCCCGTCGACCTGGGACCGGACCGCAGCGACGCACGGATGCACGCCAAGACCGTAGGATCCTACGCAGTGCCGTAGGAGACCGCACCGCCACTTCCCAGCAAATTAGGGACACTGTTGCTCCTGGGGTATCGGCGAGGACCATTCGCAACCGTCTCCATGAAGCTGCGCTACGGTCCCGCACACCGTTAGGCCGTCTTCCGCTCACGCCCCAACATCGTGCAGCCCGCCTCCAGTGGTGTCGCGACAGGCGTGAATGGAGGGACGAATGGAGACGTGTCGTCTTCAGTGATGAGAGTCGCTTCTGCCTTGGTGCCAATGATGGTCGTATGCGTGTTTGGCGCCGTGCAGGTGAGCGCCACAATCAGGACTGCATACGACCGAGGCACACAGGGCCAACACCCGGCATCATGGTGTGGGGAGCGATCTCCTACACTGGCCGTACACCACTGGTGATCATCGAGGGGACACTGAATAGTGCACGGTACATCCAAACCATCATCGAACCCATCGTTCTACCATTCCTAGACCGGCAAGGGAACTTGCTGTTCCAACAGGACAATGCACGTCCGCATGTATCCCGTGCCACCCAACGTGCTCTAGAAGGTGTAAGTCAACTACCCTGGCCAGCAAGATCTCCGGATCTGTCCCCCATTGAGCATGTTTGGGACTGGATGAAGCGCCGTCTCACGCGGTCTGCACGTCCAGCACGAACGCTGGTCCAACTGAGGCGCCAGGTGGAAATGGCATGGCAAGCCGTTCCACAGGACTACATCCAGCATCTCTACGATCGTCTCCATGGGAGAATAGCAGCCTGCATTGCTGCGAAAGGTGGATATACACTGTACTAGTGCCGACATTGTGCATGCTCTGTTGCCTGTGTCTATGTGCCTGTGGTTCTGTCAGTGTGATCATGTGATGTATCTGACCCCAGGAATGTGTCAATAAAGTTTCCCCTTCCTGGGACAATGAATTCACGGTGTTCTTATTTCAATTTCAAGGAGTGTATATAGATAAGGAATGGTTCTCAGGTTCACACTTTTTGATGGCCCAGCATGGAAATCTGCAGCAATTTGTGGAAGGGTTGGACTTGTGTCACTCTGAACAGTCGTCGTTGGTCCCGTTCTTGCTGGATCTCTTTCCGGCCACAGCGATGTCGGAGATCTGACGTTTCGCCGGATTCCTGATATTCACAATACACTCGTGAAATAGTCGTACGGGGAAATTCTCACTTCCCCGCTGCCTCGGAGATGCTGTGTCCCATCGCTCGTGGATCGACTGTAGCAGAAACTTGATAAGCTGCCATTGTAGCAGCAGTGACTCATCTAACAACTGCACCACACACTTGCTGTCTGATATAGGCGTTGCCGACCGCAGCGTCGTGTTCTGCCTGTTTACATACGCTACTGGCCATTAAAATTGCTACACCACGAAGATGACGTGCTACAGAAGCGAAATCTAACCGAGATGAAGAAGATGCTGTGATATGCAAATGATTAGCTTTTCAGAGCATTCACACAAGGTTGGCGCCGGTGGCGACACCTACAACGTGCTGACATCAGGGAAGTTTCCAACCGATTCCTCATACACAAACAGCAGTTGACCGGCGTTGCCTGGTGACACGTTGTTGTGATGCCTCGTGTAAGGAGAAGAAATCCGTACCATCTCTTTTCCGACTTCGATAAAGGACGGATTGTGGCCTATCGCGATTGCGGTTTATCGTATCGCGACATTGCTGCTCGTGTTGGTCGAGATCCAATGACTGTCAGCAGAATTTGGAATCGGTGGGTTCAGGAGGGTAATACGGAACGCCGTGCTAGATCCCAACGGCCTCATATCACTAGCAGTCGAGATGATAGGCATCTTATCCGCACGGCTGTAACGGATCGTGCAGCCACGTCTCGATCCCTGAGTCAACAGATGGGGACATTTCCACGACAACAACCATCTGCACCAACAGTTCGACGACGTTTGCAGCAGCACGGACTATCAGCTCGGATACCCTGGCTGCGGTTACCCTTGACGCTGCATCACAGACAGGAGCGCCTGCGATGGTGTACTCGACGACGAACCTGAGTGCGCGAATGGCAAAACGTCATTTTTTCGGATGAATCCAGGTTCTGTTTACAGCATCACGATGGTCGCATCCGTGTTTGGCGCCATCGCGGTGAACACACATTGGCAGCGTGTATTCGTCATCGCCATACTGGCGTATCACCCGGCGTGATGATATGGGGTGCCATTGGTTACACGTCTCCGTCACCTCTTGTTCGCATTCACGGCACTTTGAACAGTGGACGTTACATTTCAGGTGTGTTATGACCCATGGCTGTACCCTTCATTCGAACCCTAGATTTCAGCAGGATAATGCACGACGACATGTTGCATGTCCTGTATGGGCCTTTGTGGGTACAGAAAATGTTCGACTGCTGCCCTGGCCAGCACATTCTCCAGATCTCTCACCAACTGAAAACGTCTGGTCAACGGTGGCCGAGCAACTGGCCCTTCACAATACGCCAGTCACTACTCTTGATGAACTGTGATATCGTGTTAAAGCTGCACTGGCAGCTGTACCTGTACACGCCATCCGAGCTCTGTCTGACTCAATGCCCTGGCGTATCAAGGCCGTTATTACGGCCAGAGGTGGTTGTTCGGGGTACTGATTTCTCAGGCTCTATGCACCAAATTGCGTGAAAATGTAATCACATGTCAGTTCTAGTATAATATATTTGTCCAATGAGTACCCGTTTATCATCTGCATTTCTTCTTGGTGTAGCAATTTTAATGGCTAGTAGTGTATGTGTATTTCAATTCGCATGCCTATAGTAGTTTGTTTGGCGCTTCAGTGTCTTTGAGTTGTCTCTAGTCCACAGTGGATCAGCAGAGACTGTAAGGTTCATTCTGGCGAGTTTCCTTTAGCGAAAACGAAGGGTTATTGGGTTGCTGGAACAGCAGCGACGGGGTGCGGGCGTGCCCCTGCGGACCGGCCACTTTTGTCCTGGTCAGAGTTGCCGCAACAGCCAGATTACCGCAAGCAGCTTCCGGGAATCGACTCCCCAGAGCGCGGGCTGTATAGAGAGTCGGCGGCGGCGGCCATGATGGATGTTCGCCTCGCTGGCGACCACCTGCCACGAGCAACAGGGCCGGTCCCGTGCTGTAAGCAGCCACAGCGGCTGGGCCGCCATTAATCACGCGGCCCATCTGATGCCGGCGACCGGCTTCAAGGCTCTCCCCTTCTGCCCGCCGAGCCGGACTAAAGGTTTCGCCACGCCACGCCAGGGCACTGAGCAACGAGCCATAACTGCTGCGTTGTCTGAGGCCCCGGTAGCAAAGGGCCGAGCTGCAGTCGCCGCGACGGCGCACACGGTACCTGCAGTCCAATACAGGGTGATTCAAAAAGAATACCACAACTTTAAAAATGTGTATTTAATGAAAGAAACATAATATAACCTTCTGTTATACATCATTACAAAGAGTATTTAAAAAGGTTTTTTTTTTCACTCAAAGACAAGTTCAGAGATGTTCAATATGGCCCCCTCCAGACACTCGAGCAATATCAACCCGATACTCCAACTCGTTCCACACTCTCTGGAGATGTTAGAGAATTGGCTGTTCCCTCGGCTCGAACAAGAAGCACAACAATTCATATTTCAGCAGGATGGAGCGCCACCACATTGGCACTTATCTGTCCGTAACTACCTGAACGTCAACTACCCGAGGCGATGGATCGGCCGCCAGGCAGCCCGTGACAGAGCACTTCATCACTGGCCTCCAAGAAGCCCTGATCTTACCCCCTGCGATGGGGGTATGTTAAGGATATGGTGTTTCGGCCACCTCTCCCAGCCACCATTGATGATTTGAAACGAGAAATAACAGCAGCTATCCAAACTGTTACGCCTGATATACTACAGAGAGTGTGGAACGAGTTGGAGTATCGGGTTGATATTGCTCGAGTGTCTGGAGGGGGCCATATTGAACATCTCTGAACTTGTTTTTGAGTGAAAAAAAAAACCTTTTTAAATACTCTTTGTAATGATGTACAACAGAAGGTTATATTATGTTTCTTTCATTAAATACACATTTTTAAAGTTGTGGTATTCTTTTTGAATCACCCTGTATATCTGTGTTTAAAAACTTCAGTATCGGCTCTCTATGTATCGATTAAAACCATCGATATATACACACAAGAAATATTGACGTACTGACATATAAAAATATATAAGTATACAGGAGTATTCTGGTTTATTAGGCCGCTTTATATTTCCTATAAAATAATCGAGCCGGCCGGGGTGGCCGAGCGGTTCTAGGCGCTACCGTCAGGAACCACATGCTGCTGCTACGGTGGCAGGTTCGAATCCTGCCTCGGGCATGGATGTGTGTGATGTCGTTAGGATAGTTAGGTTTCAGTAGTTCTAAGATCTAGGGGACTTATGACCTTAGAAGTTAAGTCCCATGGTGCTCAGAGCCATTTGAACCAAAATAATCGACGTTCAACCCCTCTGCTGGAATCTTTTTCACGATCTTCCAGTGTTTAATCAAAATGGTTCAAATGGCTCTGAGCACTATGGGACTTCGCAGGTCATCAGTCCCCTAGATACTTAGAACTACTTAAACCTAACTAACCTAACGACATCACACACATCCATGCCCGAGGCAAGATTCGAACCTGCGACCGTAGCGGTCGCGCGGTTCCGGACTGAAGCGCCTACAACCGCTTGGCCACAACGGCCGGCCTTCAAGTGTCCACTGATAGAACACTGTCAGAGACTTATATATATATATATATATCAGGTGATCAAAAAGTCAGTATAAATTTGAAAACTGAATAAATCACGGAATAATGTAGATAGAGAGGCACACATGCCCGGAATGGCATGGGCTTTTATTAGAAACAAAAAAATACAAACGCTCCAAAAAAATCCGACATATGCCGCTTCATCTGATCAAAATAGCAATAATTGGCATAACAAAGTAAGACAAAGCGAAGATTATGATCTTTACAGGTAATGCTCAATATGTCCACCATCATTCCTCAACAATAGCTGTAGTCGAGGAATGATGTTGTGAGCAGCACTGTAAAGCATGTCCGGAGTTACGGCGAGGCATTGGCGTCGGATGTTGTCTTTCAGCATCCCTAGAGATGTCGGTCGATCACGATACACTTGCGACTTCAGGTAACCCCAAAGCCAATAATCGCGCGGACTGAGGTCTGGGGACCTGGGAGGCCAAGCGTGACGAAAGTGGCGGCTGAGCACACGATCATCACCAAACGACGCGCGCAAGAGATCTTCCACGCGTCTAGCAATATGGGGTGGAGCGCCATCCTGCATAAACATCCAGCAGGTGTTTATCAGCCAGGCTGGGGATGATGTGATCCTGTAACATATCGGCGTACCTCTCACCCGTCACGGTAGCAGTTACAAAACCAGAATCACGCATTTCCTCGAAGAAAAAAGGCCCGATAACGGTACATGTGGTGAATCCAACTGTCCTTAACTCGTTCGTTTTCTCTCAATTTGTTTTCTATCCCCTCCCTTGCTGTACAGGGTGGTCCATTGATAGTGACCGGGCCAAATATCTCACTGGCCCTCTAGATGGCGCTGCCATAGGTCAAACGGATATCAACTGCGTTTTTTGTTTGAAATAGGAACCCCCATTTTTTATTACATATTCGTGTAGTACGTAAAGAAATATGATTGTTTTTTAGTTGGACCATTTTTTTCGCTTTGTGATGGATGGCGCTGTAATAGTCAAAAACGTATAAGTATGTGGTATCACGTAACATTCCGCCAGTGCGGACGGTATTTGCTTCGTGTTAAAATGGAACGTTTACCAATTGCGGAAAAGGTCGACCATATCCATATAAGTAGTTCGAAGTTCCTTCCAGAGGCTAGGAAGGTCGTGTCATCAACGTACAGACTGGCGGTTATGTGCTCAATGGTGGGAATGTCATTAATATACAAATTAAACAAGTATGGCTATGTCACAGCTCCCTGTGGGATGCCAGCTGTGACAGTTTTCAGATATTTCTTCGCATCTACAGGGTGTTTCAAAAATGACCGGTATATTTGAAATGGCAATAAAAACTAAACGAGCAGCGATAGAATTACACCGTTTGCTGCAATATGCTTGGGACAACAGTACATTTTCAGGCGGACAAACTTTCGAAATTACAGTAGTTACAATTTTCAACAACAGATGGCGCTGCAAGTGATGTGAAAGATACAGAAGACAACGCAGTCTGTGGGTGCGCCATTCTGTACGTCGTCTTTCTGCTGTAAGCGTGTGCTGTTCACAACGTGCAAGTGTGCTGTAGACAACATGGTTTATTCCTTAGAACAGAGGATTTTTCTGGTGTTGGAATTCCACCGCCTAGAACACAGTGTTGTTGCAACAAGACGAAGTTTTCAACGGAGGTTTAATGTAACCAAAGGACCGAAAAGCGATACAATAAAGGATCTGTTTGAAAAATTTCAACGGACTGGGAACGTGACAGATGAACGTGCCGGAAAGGTAGGGCGACCGCGTACGGCAACCGCAGAGGGCAACGCGCAGCTAGTGCAGCAGGTGATCCGACAGCGGCCTCGGGTTTCCGTTCGCCGTGTTGCAGCTGCGGTCCAAATGACGCCAACGTCCACGTATCGTCTCATGCGCCAGAGTTTACACCTCTATCCGTACAAAATTCAAACGCGGCAACCCCTCAGCGCCGCTACCATTGCTGCACGAGAGACATTCGCTAACGATATAGTGCACAGGATTGATGACGGCGATATGCATGTGGGCAGCATTTGGTTTACTGACGAAGCTTATTTTTACCTGGACGGCTTCGTCAATAAACAGAACTGGCGCATATGGGGAACCGAAAAGCCCCATGTTGCAGTCCCATCGTCCCTGGATCCTCAAAAGTACTGGTCTGGGCCGCCATTTCTTCCCAAGGAATCATTGGCCCAGTTTTCAGATCCGAGACGATTACTGCATCACGCTATCTGGACATTCTTCGTGAATTTGTGGCGGTACAAACTGCCTTAGACGACACTGCGAACACCTCGTGGTTTATGCAAGATGGTGCCCGGCCACATCGCACGGCCGACGTCTTTAATTTCCTGAATGAATATTTCGATGATCGTGTGATTGCTTTGGGCTATCCGAAACATACAGGAGGCGGCGTGGACTGGCCTCCCTATTCGCCAGACATGAACCCCTGTGACTTCTTTCTGTGGGGACACTTGAAAGACCAGGTGTACCGCCAGAATCCAGAAACAATTGAACAGCTGAAGCAGTACAACTCATCTGCATGTGAAGTCATTCCGCCAGACACGTTGTAAAAGGTTTCGGGTAATTTCGTTCAGACACTACGCCATATTATTGCTACGCATGGTGGATATGTGGAAAATATCGTACTATAGAGTTTCCCAGACCGCAGCGCCATCTGTTGTTGAAAATTGTAACTACTGTAATTTCGAAAGTTTGTCTGCCTGAAAATGTACTGTTGTCGCAAGCATATTGCAACAAGCGGTGTATTTCTATCGCTGCTCGTTTAGTTTTTATTGCCGTTTCAAATATACCGGTCATTTTTGAAATACCCTGTATTTGTACAAACAGACGCCTGTCTTGCAGAAAGCTATCAATCAGCTTGATGTGACAGTCGGGGAGACGGGTTTGATCGACTAGTTCGACTACAAGCTTGTCACGCCACACCCCATCATACGCCTTTTCGATATCTGGGAAAACTCCAACTGTAGAGTTCCGTGTTTTCAGTTTGAGTTGTATGGAGTCTGTGATCCGAAGCAGCTGAAGCTCCGCCGATAAGCGTGGCTGGAAGCCAAACTGTTCGTGGCGGATGATGTTATTTTCTTGCAGTCAGATGCCAGTGTCGCATTCTCTTCTAAAGGGGAGTTTTCCGCGTTCCTGCTAGAGAAGTGGTGGTATTGTTTAAAATTATTATGGCCACCATCGTCATAGGCTAATATTCCCGCACCGATGCAGTAGAGGGGGCGTTATTGGCTAAACTCTTGCGGATACTATTAGTGGCTCGATAAGGCACTATATAAGGAATTAGATTAGGAAATGAGACACTTAAAGTAGTAAAGGAGTTTTGCTATTTGGGGAGCAAAATAACTGATGATGGTCGAAGTAGAGAGGATATAAAATGTAGACTGGCAAAAAAAAAAATGGTTCAAATGGCTCTGAGCACTATGGGACTTAACATCTATGGTCATCAGTCCCCTAGAACTTAGAACTACTTAAACCTAACTAACCTAAGGACAGCACACAACACCCAGCCATCACGAGGCAGAGAAAATCCCTGACCCCGCCGGGAATCGAACCCGGGCGTGGGAAGCGAGAACGCTACCGCACGACCACGAGATGCGGGCGGCAATGGCAGAGAAAGCGTTTCTGAAGAAGAGAAATTTGTTAACATCGAGTATAGATTTAAATGTCAGGCAGTCGTTTCTTAAAGTATTTGCATGGAGTGTACCCATGTATGGAAGTGAAACATGGACTATAAATAGTTTGGGCAAGAAGAGAATAGAAGCTTTCGAAATGTGGTGCTACAGAAGAATGCTGTATTGAATAGGATTGGGGAGAAGAGAAGTTTGTGGCACAATTTGACCAGAAGAAGGGATCGGTTGGTAGGACATGTTCTGAGGCATCAAGGGATCACCAATTTAGTATTGGAGGGCAGCGTGGAGGGTAAAAATCGTAGAGGGAGACCAAGAGATGAATACACTAAGCAGATTCAGAAGGATGTAGGTTGCAGTAGGTACTGGGAGATGAAGAAGCTAGCACAGGATAGAGTAGCATGGAGACCTGCATCAGACCAGTCTCAGGACTGAAGACGAAACAACAACAAAGGCACTATCCACACTGGAGATGGGTTATTGGTTGAAATTTCTCCTATTCCTGCTGGTTGGCCGACGTCATTGGGTAGATACGGAACAGACAGAGCAAGAGAGGGGGAATGTTTACCTGAAATATTATTGCCTGCCAAGACGACCAGCAGCGCGTGGTTTATGTCGCTCGTACACTGCGGCCGCATACTCACTTCCTTAATGGCGGGGAGCCACGACGCCGGAAGCCTATAGCCGTCCGCTCTATTGAAATTAGATGCATTCTGGGAAACTGCAACCGCTTCTCGGACTTCTATAAATGTTTGTTTCCTTAGCCAGCACACGTACGTTCAAATGGCTCTGAGCACTATGGGACTTCGCAGGTCATCAGTCCCCTAGAACTTAGAACTACTTAAATCTAAATAACCTAAGGACATCACACACATCCATGCCCGAGGCAAGATTCGAACCTGCGACCGTAGCGGTCGCGCGGTTCCAGACTGAAGCGCCTAGAACCGCTCGGCCATCCCACCCCGGAAGGCGGAGTGGTGGCACATTATCTGCGTATGCAGTAAAGCTGGCAACTCAAAGTGGAGTGCTGCAGTATCTGCGTATCCAGTAAAGCCGGCAACATGTGTTATGCTTGGGGATCATATCAGCCTGTATCGCATCAAAAACCGCCTGAAGATGACGCACTGGAGCTTTGTAACTGGTAGCGACAAAATAAAATAAAATCATAAGGACGGCTGTAGCTGTTTTTGTTTATATGTCTGGTAGATGTGGTCTGGAGTGACCCCACCAGGGTAGCCGAGTGCGCTAACGCACCGCTTCCTGGACTCGGGAGGGCGCGCCGGCCCCGCATCGAATCCGCCCGGAGGAGGGCCGGTGTGCTGGCCAGCCTGGATGCGGTTTTTAGGCGGTTTTGCACATCCCACCAGGTGGCTTTTCGCGGATGATGCTGTAGTATACAGAGAAGTTGCAGCATTAGAAAATTGTAGCGAAATGCAGGAAGATCTGCAGCGGATAGGCACTTGGTGCAGGGAGTGGCAACTGACCCTTAACATAGACAAATGTAATGTATTGCGAATACATAGAAAGAAGGATCGTTTATTGTATGATTATATGATAGCGGAACAAACACTGGTAGCAGTTACTTCTGTAAAATATCTGGGAGTATGCGTGCAGAACGATTTGAAGTGGAATGATCATATAAGATTAATTGTCGGTAAGGCGGGTACAAGGTTGAGATTCATTGGGAGAGTGCTTAGAAAATGTAGTCCATCAACAATGCAGGTGGCTTACTAAACACTCGTATGATATATACTCGAGTATTGCTCATCAGTGTGGGATCCGTACGAGCTCGGGTTGACGGAAGAGATAGAGAAGATCCAAAGAAGAGCGGCACGTTTCGTCACAGGGTTACTTGGCAACCTTGATAGCGTTACGGAGATGTTTAGCAAACTCTGCAAGAGAGGCGCTCTGCATCGCGGTGTAGCTTGCTGTCCAGGTTTCGAGAGGGTGCGTTTCTGGATGAGGTATCGAATATAATGCTTCCCCCTACTTACACCTCCCGAGGAGATCACGGATGTAAAATTAGGGAGATTCGAGCACGCACGGAGGCTTTCAGACAGTCGTTCTTCCCGCGGAGCATACGCGACTGGAACAGAAAAGGGAGGTAATGGCAGTGGCACGTAAAGTGCCCTCCGCCACACACCGTTGGGTGGCCTGCGGAGTATAAATGTAGATGTAGATGTAGATGAATACCGAGCTGGTCCCCACGTCCCGCCTCAGTTACATTTGAATCACGTCCGCACTATTTCACGATTTCCACTGGACGCAGACAGTTGGGGTACTCTGATTCCGTCCTGGGGGTACAGGGTGCCGGCAGGAAGGGCATCCAGCAACCTTGCCAAACCCGTTGTAACCACGCCGACCCTGCGATCGCTGCGGGACTATGGCGTAAGCGAAAGGAAGACGTAGTCTGGAGAGCTGCTGCCGTGTGTTGGCTGTGGTGTGGGAGGAGGTGCGCTATTTGGACCGCGCGAGATTTAAAGGTGTAAACATTGGCCCTGGACCAGGGGGGCGCCAAATACCTCAAGGTCCGCAAGCAGCTGCCGCCGTGACGCGCCAACTGGCGTTCCGGGAAACTCGACGCTGACCTGCGCTCGGAGGGGCCGAAGCCGAGGCTCCCGCCCGTCGCCAGTATAAATAGACACCGCGGGGAGCGGCTGCCGTCGGCCCGGCTGACGTGTTTGGACAGCGGCGGTCGCGGCCAGCCGAGAAAATAGTAGCTTCTCCTCTGCACGGCGACCCAGCTGCCTGACGTGCCCTTAGCGCTACGATTTCACCCGGAACAAGTCCCGCCCATTCATCCCCCTCCACGCCTATCCAAAGTAGAAGGCCCTCCCCTAAACAGCCGCCAGTTCAGCAAACTGGAAGTTACATCAAAGTTGTTATCGTCACAGTTCAAAATGGCTCTGAGCACTATTGGACACAACTGCTGAGGTCATTAGTCCCCTAGAACTTAGAACTAGTTAAACCTAACTAACCTAAGGACATCACAAACATCCATGCCCGAGGCAGGATTCGAACCTGCGACCTGGATAGTAATATAATACGAATGCGTATTATTAAGGAAATAAAAATATTTATAGAGGATTGAAAGCATCGCCAGCAGTAGAAAACAAAAAATAACGTGATGTTATTGAAAGGCAATACGGGCAAATTTTCATTAACTAATTCACTTATTATAGTATGTTTATTAGAGAGAAACAGCAGAGCAAACATACAATGCGAAAACAATGGTTTTGAATCTCTCATGTCAGTAGTAAAGCTGCGGATGCAGTCGACTAACTCTGTTGTCTAAAATCAACGTTATACATAAATAAGTGAAAGTCGTTTTGTTTATGTAGACCCTCATAGTAGCTCACGAAAATTAAAGAATATAAGAATGCCATGAAGTAGAACTGCCTAATGAAAGCAGTAAGATATTTGCTTATATGACAAATGGTTCAAATGGCTCTGAGCACTATGGGACTCAACTGCTGTGGTCATAAGTCCCCTAGAACTTAGAACTACTTAAACCTAACTAACCTAAGGACAGCACACAACACCCAGCCACCACGAGGCAGAGAAAATCCCTGACCCCGCCGGGAATCGAACCCGGGAACCCGGGCGTGGGAAGCGAGAACGCTACCGCACGACCACGAGATGCGGGCTTTATATGACATATTTCGTTAGTATTTGCAGGGGTAATGGGTGAATTTTACCTTTTAAATTCTTCCAATGCCATACTTGCGCATTATAAACGAGGTTATAAAGAATTGTGGCGGTTCTGTGTAATTAGTGTCCTATATGCTGTTGCAAACGTCTCAGGACAATAATCTGTCGTTATTCTTTGTTCTGTCTATTTTTAACCAAAAGATAAATTAATTTCATGTCATTCAAACCATTTTTAAAAATAATAATGGTGATGTGTATGTTTGTCACAGAGCAGTTAAGAAGGAAATAAATGCTGCAGTGTTTCACGGCTGCAAAACGTCCTTCATGCTGTGCCAGCGCTTCTTCCACCCCTAAAACTTTTCAGCAAAACTATTCAGTGAATAACACGCAAAAACAGCCTGGATTGATCTAGCAAGAACAAAGTAATTTTGATGCCCTCTGGAATTATAGTGAACACAGGTGCTTGTTTGGCATATACTGTCTGAGTTCTAAAAACCGTGGTTCCTCTTTCTCCAAGCAAATTATTCTTTGAGGGTAGGTTTTTCCTGTTTTAGCTTTGGGTGTTTTTTCTCACATAGAAGTATGTTTCTTCATAGGCTATTCATCTGAATACTGAGTTCTCGTATTTAAAGAATTCAGTGCTAAATTGTTTTCTCTTATGTTTGCTGTGGAAGTACCTGACTCAGCTGAGGCCAATTGTGCACGTTTTTTGTAACGTGTCTTTTAAGAATGTGGCAAAATTTAGGACCTAGCAAGATATTAATTTAACATTCACTCCAAGTGCACCCAAACGCGGTAAACCACGTGGGTCAACTGAAACAAAGCCCAGGCGCCGAACAAAGACCGGGAAAACCGGGTGTGAGTGGGCGGGACTTGTTCCGGGTGAAATCCTGGCGCTAACGATTCCTAACTGCCTGTCCTCTGGCTCCAGCTGGGCGACCTCTGGAAGGCGGGCCAGCCATGCGCTGGGGTACTCTCCGGTCAGATGTGTCCGGACGCCAAAAACAGGTTCAAATGGCTCTGAGGACTATGGGACTTACCATCTCTAGTCATCAGTCCCCTAGAACGTACAACGACTTAAACCTAACTAACCTAAGGACATCACACACACCCATGCCCGAGGCAGGATTCGAACCTGCGACCGTAGCGGTCACGCGGTTCCAGACTGAAGCGCCTAGAACCGCACGGACACACCGGCCCCGGACGCCAAAAGCGGAGCTGCCACTTGTGGGGGTGGTGGCAGGGGGTGGGGGTGTTGTGTTGTCAGTGGAGCAGGAACGGCACGCTGACTTCCCACATGGACTACTCGTTGGACATCGTCTGAGCAAGAAATCCATCATGGACGGTACAAAATGGATTCCGGAAACAGCGATCTACATCTACGTCTACATTTATACTCCGCCAGCCACTCAACGGTGTGTGGCGGAGGGCATTTTACGTACCACTGTCATTACCTCCCTTTCCTGTTCCAGTCCCGTACGGTTCAGGGGAAGAACGAATGCCAGAAAGCCTCCGTGCGCGCCCGAATCTCTCTAATTTTACATTCGTGATCTCCTCGGGAGGTATAAGTAGGGGTAAGCAATATGTTCGATGCCTCATGTCGAACGAGTGTTTTGTAAGCCACTTGCTTTGATGATGGACTACATTTTCTAAGGACTCTCCCAATGAATCTCAACCTGGTACCCGACTTACCAACAATTAATTTTATATGATCATCCACTTCAAATCGTTCCGCACGCATACTCCCAGGTTTTTTACAGAAGTAACTGCTACCAGTGTTTGTTCCGCTATCATTATAAAGTATCCTTCTTTCTATATTTTCGCAATACATTACATTTGTCTATGTTAAGGGTCAGTTGCCACTCCCTGCACCAAGTGCCTATCCGCTGCAGATCTTCCTGCATTTCGCTGCAATCAGAAAAGCATTAGAAAATTGCAGCGAAATGCAGGAAGATCTGCAGCGGATAGGCACTCGGTGTAGGGAGTGGCAACTGACCCTTAACATAGGCAAATGTAATGTTCAAATGGCTCTGAGCACTATGGGACTTAACATCTTAGGTCATCAGTCCCCTAGAACTTAGAACTACTTAAACCTAACTAACCTAAGGACATTACACAACACCCAGGCATCACGAGGCAGAGAAAATCCCTGACCCCGCCGGGAATCGAACCCGGGAACCCGGGCGTGGGAAGCGAGAACGCTACCGCACGACCACGAGATGCGGGCAAATGTAATGTATTGCGAATACATAGAAAGAAGGATCCCTTATTGTATGATTATATGATAGCGGAACAAACACTGGTAGCAGTTACTTCTGTAAAATATCTGGGAGTATGCGTGCGGAACGATTTGAAGTGTAACGATCGTGTAAAATTAATTGTCGGTAAGACGGGTACCAGGTTGAGATTCATTGGGAGAGTCCTTAGAAAATGTAGTCCATCATCAAAGCAAGTGGCTTACAAAACACTCGTTCGACCTATACTTGAGTATTGCTTATCAGTGTGGGATCCGTACCAGCTCGGGTTGACGGAGGAGATAGAGAAGATCCAAAGAAGAGCGGCGCGTTTCGTCACCGGGTTATTTGGTGAGCGTCATAGCGTTACGGAGATGTTTAGCAAACTAAAGTGGCAGACTCTGCATCGCGGTGTAGCTCGCTGTGCAGGTTTCGAGAGGGTGCGTTTCTGGATGGGGTATCGAATATTGTGCGATGACAATGCACTCTGTCATAAAGCAGGATCTCTGAGGCAATGGGTTGTGGACAGTAGCATTTCAGAAGTGGACTAGCATGGCCAGAGTCCCTACCTTAATGCAATGACACACCATTGTGGAAAAGTCAGACCATCGTCTGCTGTATAGTCGAGTGTCCGGCGTAACTACCATCTCTGGTGTGGGGCATGAGGAACCTGGGCTGCTATTCCTCCACAGACACTGGGACACTGCAGTGATAGTGTCCCCAGCAGAGTCTAAGGAATCATAAAGGTGAAGGGGAACACCAGCCACATTAACATCCAGCCAATAGATTTGCATCAGATAACGTATGTGTCGCAGGCAGCTCCACCAGCACTGGACTCTGCTGTGAAGTGACTTGGTTGTGCAAGTTAAGTTTGAGTTGTTCTGCCCACGTCGATCTTATCAGAGACGCAGCACTAGCTTACACAGGAGGAAGGAAATGCGGTCAAATCACTGACAACTTCCCAGAATGAATTTTCACTCTGTGGCGAAGTATGCACTATGAAACGTCCTGACCGATTAGAATTGCGTGCCGGACCTGGGCTCGAACTAGGGACCTTTGCCTTTCATGGGGAAGTGCTCAGCGGTCGCAGTTGTTTGAAGACTGCCTCTTTCTTTCTTTCCATATTCAGCCTTGATTGTGGTTACTTGCTTTACAATTCTGATTGTGGCCACATTGGTATGTTTTCAAAAGTTACACTACTGGCCACTAAAATTGCTACACCACGAAGATGACGTGCTACAGACGCAAAATTTAACCGACAGGAAGACGATGCTGTGATATGCAAATGATTAGCTTTTCAGAGCATTCACACAAGGTTGGCGCCGGTGGCGACACCTACAACGTCCTGACATGAGGAAAGTTTCCAACCGATTTCTCATACAAAAACATCAGTTGACCGGCGTTGCCTGCTGAAACGTTGTTGTGATGCCTCGTGTAAGAAGGGGAAATGCGTACCATCACGTTTCCGATTTCGATAAAGGTCGGATTGTAGCCTATAGCGATTGCGGTTTATCGCATAGCGACATTGCTGCTCGCGTTGGTCGAGATCCGATCACTGTTAGAAGAATATGGAATCGGTGGGTTCGGGAGGGTAATACGGAACGCCGTGCTGGATCCCAACGGCCTCGTATCACTAGCAGTCGAGATGACAGGCATCTTATCCGCACGGCTGTAACGGATCGTGCAGCCACGTCTCGATCCCTGAGTCAAGAGATGGGGACGTTTGCAAGACGACAACAATCTGCACGAACAGTTCGACGACGTTTGTAGCAGCACGGATATCAGCTCGGAGACCGTGGCTGCGGTTACCCTTGACGCTGTATCACAGGCAGGAGCGCCTGCGATGGTGTACTCGACGACGAACCTGGGTGCACGAATGGCGAAACGTAATTTTCCGGATGAATCCAGGTTCTGTTTACAGCATCGTGATAGTCGCATCCGGGTTTGGCGACATCGCGGTGAACGCACATTGGAAGCGTGTATTCGTCATCGCCATACTGGCGTATCACCCGGCGTGATGGTATGGGGTGCCATTGGTTACACGTCTCGGTCACCTCTTGTTCGCATTGACGGCACCTTGAACAGTGGACGTTACATTTCAGATGTGTTACGACCCGTGGCTCTACCCTTCATTCGATCCCTGCGAAACCCTACATTTCAGCAGGATAATGCACGACCGCATGTTGCAGGTCCTGTAGGGGCCTTTCTGGATACAGAAAATGTTAGACTGCTGCCCTGGCCAGCACATTCTCCAGATCTCTCACCAATTGAAAAGGTCTGGTCAATGGTGACCGAGCAACTGGCTCGTCACAATACGCCAGTCACTTCTCTTGATGAAGTGGTATTGTGCTGAAGCTGCATGGGCAGCTGTACCTGTACACGCCATCCGAGCTCTGTTTGACTCAATGCCCAGGCGGATCAAGGCCGTTATTATGGCCAGAGGTGGTGGTTCTGGGTACTGATTTCTCAGGATCTATGAACCGCCGGCCAGAGTGGCCGTGCGGTTCTAGGCCCTACAGTCTGGAACCGCGCGACCGCTACGGTCCCAGGTTCGAATCCTGCCTCGGGCATGGATGTATGTGATGTCCTTAGGTTAGTTAGGTTTAAGTAGTTCTAAGTTCTAGGGGACTGATGACCTCGGAAGTTAAGTCCCATAGTGCTCAGAGCCATTTGAACCATTTTTTATGTACCCAAATTGCGTGAAAATGTAATTACATGTCAGTTCTAGTATAATATATCTGTCCAATGAATACCCGTTTATCATCTGCATTTCTTCTTGGTGTTGCAATTTTAATGGCCAGTAGTGTACATTTATTTAGATGCAGTAAAGTGCTTGGAAAAACAGTTGAACCTCGAATAGAGGTTAGAAAAAGAACATGAAGGTAACGGAATGTAGTCGGATTAAAAAAGGTGGTGCTGGGGGAATCTAGAAGTACTAGATAAGTTTTGCTATTTGGGCAAAAAAAAAATTGATAGGGGCAGTGGAGAAGGTATAAAACGCAGAATGGCAGTGGGAATAAAAGCATATCTGAAAAAGGGGATTTTTTAACATCGAATGTAAGTTTAAGTGTTAGCAAGTATATCCTTAATGAGTTTGTCTGGAGTGTGACCTTGTACGGTAGCAAAGCGTCGTTGATAAATTCTCAACAGAAGAGGGCAGAAGCTATTCAAATGTGGTGCTACAGAAGAGTGCTGAAGGTTAGATGGTTACTGCGCGTATCTAATGAGGAGGTACTTAATAGAACTGTTGATGGGATTCCATTTCGGTTTTACAGAGAGTACTCTACTGCAACGGCTCCTTACTTAGCTTGCATTTATCGCGCATCTCTTGCCCAACGTAAAGTCCCGGGCGACTGGAAAAAAGAGCAGGTGACGCCTGTATATGAGAAGGGTAGAAGGACTGATCCTCAAAATTACAGACCAATATCCTTAACATCGGTCTGCTCCAGGATTCTCGAACATATTCTCGGTTCGAATATAATGAATTTACTTGAGACAGAGAAGTTGCTGTCCATGCATCAGCACGGCTTTAGAAAGCATCGCTCCTGCGAAACGCAACTCGCCCTTTTTTCACATGATATCTTGCGAACCATGGATGAAGGGTATCAGACGGATGCCATATTCCTTGACTCGCGGAAAGCGTTTGACTCGGTGCCCCACTGCAGACTCCTAACTAAGGTACGAGCGTATGGGATTGGTTCCCAAGTATGAGTGGCTGGAAGACTTCTTAAGTAATAGAACCCAGTACGTTGTCCTCGATGGTGAGTGTTCATCGGAGGTGAGGGTATCATCTGGAGTGCCCCAGGGAAGTGTGGTAGGTCCGCTGTTGTTTTCTATCTACATAAATGATCTTTTGGATGGGGTGGATAGCAATGTGCGGCTGTTTGCTGGTGATGCTGTGGTGTACGGGAAGGTGTCATCGTTGAGTGACTGTAGGAGGATACGAGATGACTTGGACAGGATTTGCGATTGGTATAAAGAATGGCAGCTAACTCTAAATATAGATAAATGTAAATTAATGCAGATGAACAGGAAAAAGAATCCCGTAATGTTTGAATACTCCATTAGTAGTGTAGCGCTTGACACAGTCACTTCGATTAAATATTTGGGCGTAACATAGCAGAGCGATATGAAGTGGGACAAGCATGTAATGGCAGTTGTGGGGAAGGCGGATAGTCGTCTTCGGTTCATTGGTAGAATTTTGGGAAGATGTGGTTCATCTGTAAAGGAGACTGCTTATGAAACACTAATACGACCTATTCTTGAGTACTGCTCGAGCGTTTGGGATCCGTATCTGGCCGGATTGAGGCAGGACATAGAAGCAATTCAGAGGCGGGCTGGTAGATTTGTTACTGGTAGGTTTGATCATCAAGCGAGTGTTACGGAAATGCTTCAGGAACCCGGGTGGGAATCTCTAGAGGAAAAGAGGCGTTCTTTTGGTGAATCGCTACTGAGGAAATTTAGAGAACCAGCATTTGAGGCTGACTGCAGTACAATTTTACTGCCGCCAACTTACATTTCGCGGAAAGACCACAAAGATAAGATAAGAGAGATTAGGGCTCGTACAGAGGCATACAGGCAGTCATTTTTCCCTCGTTCTGTTTGGGAGTGGAGCAGGGAGAGAACGCCACGCACCGTATGGTGGACTGCGGAGTATGCATGTAGATCTAGAAAAGAAATTTGTGGCACAGCTTGACTAAAGGATCGGCTGGTAGGACACATTCTAACTTAGCACTGGAGGGAAGCGTGGGGGGTAAAAATCGTAGGGGGAGACCAGTAGACGAATACACTAAGCAGATTCAGAAGGATGTAGGTCGCTGTAGTTACTTGGAAATGAAGAGGCTTACGCAGGGTAGCGTAGCATGGATATCTGCGTGAGACAACCCTTCGGGCTGAAGACAACGACGACAAGAACGAGAAAGCAGATAGCTTTCTTCCCACGGGTTTGAGACGAGGAATATTATAAACAAATTCGCCTAATTGAGGATTGGACTCTGCGAACAAGAATCTCAATGTAGATGAATAATTCACATAAGACAGTGAATAGATTTTTTAATTACTGGCTAGTTGTTTGTTAATGATGAAAGAGGTGCACCACGATTTGTTACGACTTTGCCGAGTCAGCGTGATAGCGGCACAGAGATGTTACACGCATGAAACGTTGCATGACACGTATCAAGTGTTGAAATGTGTGTGAATTCCTAAGCGACCAAACTATGGAGGTCACACACTACTTAAACTAACTTATGCTAAGAACAACCCACACAGCCATGCCCGAGGTAGGACTCGAAGCTCCGGCGAGAGTGGCCGCACAATCCGTGACATGGTGCCCTAAACCGGGCGGCCATGACACGTATCATCATAATAACCTATCTGTGCATTCCTTTGTTTTTTATCTCCCTCTTTCACAAGACGAAGACAATCAAACACGATAGTCAGTTCTACCACGCCGTTTAAACGCGTAGGCCGCATTCGCTTTCTCGTCCTCCATTAACAGTAATTTAACGAATGAAAACTACAATGCGCCATTACGTGCAAGCTTACGAGACACGGTAGGTGGGTGAACATTAACATTTGGAAGAAATTATTATTAATATGCAGTCGTATACCTGCGCAATTTTTTTTAATCCGGTAAATTTCGATTACGCGGCAAGTCACACAGCCGTGAAGGACGTGTGGGCGTGTGGTTGCTATTCTGTTATTCTGCGCAACGGATTAATCTGAGATGAACCCTTTACCCTGTGGCTCCTGCAAGATGCAATTTCCACCCACACATTACTACAGAAGTCAGACAGACACTCCTAACGTTCTAAAGAGAAATGCCTGAAAAACTTTCAGCAATAAATATCTTCTGGAGTCGTCCGCTGTAAGGAAATGACACAAAAATTCACAAAATTTCTTACGTAACTAGTGCGATCCTTGGGTACTGGAGTAGTGCTAGTTAGTGTAAGAAAAACATGAAACTAACGAAAATTATAATTTTTTTTGCAAAAATTATGAGAAATCACAATGGCAATTTTAGTTATGAACTGAACAAGTTATTTCCGGGTTCTTTGAGAATGTGAAGTTACCTCTTAAAGATAGGATTCGCTAATTAAATTTCTATACAAAGTTTAAGATTGTTATTGACTCCGCAGAATGGCTGAGAGCCACGCCTACTCAACTTGAATAATTATCCGTTAGAATGTTGCTAGGTACAGTCGAGGTTGTCGCATGTGAAATGCAGTGAAGTGTACTGTTGTGGAGGAAATATGGGGCTCCCAATAGCTGTAGCGTACAATACCGTAAGCTGCGATGACTGCTGTCTGCGCCGCTTGCTGCTGACAAATAAGGTAACTCTCGTTCTATCTGGATTGACCTTCGCCAATCAAACTCTCCCTACGCCTTGATGAGGTCAAGGACTCCTATTCGCCCCTAGTCTATTGGCGTGGTACACCAGTCAGGTAACCAGTCCACCGTGATGCCACTCAAAAATTCGCTCGCAGGCATTTAACTATAACTCTGTCCGTTCACACCGCACAATAAGTGTGGCGGCAAACACAGTGAACAACGCTTAATCGTAAGGATTCAATATAGAGTCGCACTTCGATTCTCTCTCGACAGAGGTGCTCTCCCAGTGAAGTACTGAGGAGAGACTTGTTGCTCGCTCTTTGAGCACACGTACGAGCGCACACGCTCTCGTTACGTGTTCTCGTTCCAAGAGCGACAACTGAACGGCCCCTCTGCACGCCAGACGTGAAGGGATATATCTTTCGGTCTCTTCCATTACTCCTTCAGCTCAAGGCGTCAGAAATACCGTCTGACAATCAGCATTGCTCTTCTAAAATGGGAGAATGACGTTTCGTTTAAGGCGACCAATCCGGAAATCTGTAGCATCGGCGTTTGGCGTTTGCTGTCTCCCTGTGAAAACCTCTGAAACTGCCTACTATGTTTGTAAAGAATGCGTAGGCTAGGTGCTCCCACACAGTGTAGCGGAATTTGGTTTTAAGCCAAAGGCGGGGTCGTTCTACCTTTCCCTTGGGCAAACACTGTCTGCTCTCTACGGGCGGTCGCTGCCGACGTAGATAGGCTGACTCCTACTCTCAAGGGACCGTCCCCCCGGCGTGTGGTTTGCCTCTCCCGATCTAAAAGCCCCTGCGACTGTCGTGTCTTGAATGTCTGTGTGTACGCCAGCCTCGAGTATTTCAATCTCGGTGCGCATTTGCGATTTACGAGGTGTGGCTAGAAAAAAACCGGACTAGTACTGGTGAAACAATAAAACGAACGCAATAAGGCTGAAAGTCGCGTGGCCTGTCACGTGACTCTCGCTCCGCACACTGCTCGAGTTTCATCTGCCTCCTGCACTCGGTCTGCCCGTGGCGTCTGTTTTAAGTAGTTGACGTTTTGTCTGTGCGTCGGAAAATGTTGAGTGTGCAGAAAGAACAGCGTGTTAACATCAAATTTTGTTTCAAACTAGGAAAATCTGCAAGTGAAACGTTTGTAATGTTACAACAAGTGTACGGCGATGATTGTTTATCGCGAACACAAGTGTTTGAGTGGTTTAAACGATTTAAAGATGGCCGCGAAGACACCAGTGATGACACTCGCACTGGCAGACCATTGTCAGCAAAAACTGATGCAAACATTGAAAAAATCGGTAAACTTGTTCGACAAGATCGCCGTTTAACAATCAGAGCAGTGTCTGAGTTAACAGGAGTTGACAAGGAAAGTGTTAGGCAGATTCTTCATGAAAGTTTCAACATGAACAAAGTGTGTTCAAAAATGGTTCCAAAGTGTCTCACAATTGAACAGAAGGAACGCCGAAGAATGATTTGTTCTGACATCCTGGAAAACATTGAAAGTGATCCCACCTTTTTACAAAATGTTATTACTTGCGATGAATCGTGGTTTTTACTTACGATCCCGAAACTAAACGCCAATCGATGCATTGGAAAACTCCTGGTTCTCCACGACAAAAAAAAGCACGAATGTCAAAATCGAAATTCAAGGCAATGATGATTTTTTTTTTTTTGACATCAAAGGGATTGTGCACATTGATTGGGTACCAGAGGGACAAACAGTGAATCAGCATTACTACATTAGCGTCCTGGCTACCCTACGTGAGCGAGTACGGAGAAAACGGAACGATTTGTGGAGAAAATTTTTGGATCCTTCACCAAGACAGTGCCCCAGCTCACAGTGCGTTGTCAGTGAAGACGTTTTTGGCAAAACACAACATTCCCATCTTAGATCATCCACCGTACTCACCTGATATGGCCCCCTATGACTTTTTTCTTTTCCCTAAAGTCAAGTCAGCTTTGAAAGGAACTAGATTTGAGACTGTTGAAGCAGTAAAAGAAAAAGCGACGGAAGTAATTAATGGACTTACCGAAAATGATCTGCAGCATTGCTATGAACAGTGGAAAATTCGTATGGAGCGGTGTAGAGACCGAGGAGGAGAGTACATTGAAGGAGATAACACGAAATTGTAAATAATTGTAAATAAATGTTTTTTCCAGCATCAGTCCGGTTTTTTTCTAGCCGCACCTCGTATTAGTTATTTGAATATCGTTTACATGAATTCATACAACGTTGCCTTTATCTTATCGAGTTTGGGTTCGAATGAAGCGTCTTGATGTGCGGAATATGATTGTGAGGGCGGAACATGTAAGCAATGAAGGTCAGGAGACCACAATGACTTACAGATTACAGTTCAACTAATTACTTAGGGATTACAATTGCAAATAACCTAAATTGGAACGATCATATAGATAGTCTTGTCGGTAGAGCAAACCAAAGACAGCGATTCAATGACAGAAGACTTGGAAGGTGTAACAGGTCTAATAAAGAGACTGCTTACACCACACTTGTCCGCCCCATTCTGGAGCACTACTGTGCAGTGTGGGATCTGCATCAGGTGGGACTGACGGATATGAATACTCACATGAATAACTAGGTATTCTGTTGTCCTCTTCATTATTTCATCATCATGGACACGCAAGTCGCTGTATGTAATGTCAGCCGAAATACTTGCAACTCGGCGGCCGAACTTCCCCGGTTGGGGACTCGATGGCATCAACGCCAAACGATTTCGTTTTCCCCCGCTGTGAATGGTATTCGGCGGCACTCTTTCACAAACCGCCTTGTAACTCGGTAACAGAGTCTCTGGCGAATTTGGAATGAACGCTACAATAGAGGGTGGTCCATTGATTCTGACCGAGCCAAATATCTCACAAAATAAGCATCAAACGAAAAAACTACAAAGAACGAAACTTGTCTAGCTTGAAGGGCGAAACCAGATGGCGCTATGGTTGGCCCGCTAAATGGCATTGCCATAGGTCAAACCGATATCAACTGCGTTTTTTTTATATAGGAACCACCATTTTTATTACATATTCGTGTAGTACGTAAAGAAATATGTATGTTTTAGTTGGACCATTTTGTTGGCTTTGTGATAGATGGCGCTGTAATAATCACAAACGTATAAGTACGTGGTATCACGTAACATTCCGCCAGTGCAGACGGTATTTGCTTCGTGATACATTACCCGTCTTAAAATGGACCGTTTTACCAATTGCGGAAAAGTTTGATATCGTGTTGATGTATCGCTATTGTGATCAAAATGGCTAACGGGCGTGTGCTATGTATGCTGCTCGGTATCCTGGACGACATCATCCAAGTGTCCGGACCGTTCGCCGGATAGTTACGTTATTTAAGGAAACAGGAAGTGTTCAGCCACATGTGAAACGTCAACCACGACCTGCAACAAATGATGATGCCCAAGTAGGTGTTTTAGCTGCTGTCGCGGCTAATCTGCACATCAGTAGCAGACAAATTGCGCGAGAATTGGGAATCTCAAAAACGTCGGTGTTGAGAATGCTACATCAACATCGATTGCACCCGTACCATATTTCTATGCGCCAGGAATTGCATGGCGACGAATTTGAACGTCGTGTACAGTTTTGCCACTGGGGACAAGAGTAATTATGGGACGATGACAGATTTTTTGCACGCGTTCTATTTAGCGACGAAGCGTCATTCCCCAACAGCAGTAACGTAAACCGGCATGATATGCACTATTGGGCAACGGAAAATCCACGATGGCTGCGACGAGTGGAATATCAGCGACATTGGCGGGTTGATGTATGGTGCGGCATTGTGGAAGGAAGGATAATTGACCCCCACTTTATCGATGGCAATCTAAATGGTGCAGTGTATGCTGATTTCCTACGTAATATTCTACCGATGTTACTACAAGATGTTTCACTGCATGACAGAATGGCGATGTACTTCCAACATGATGGATGTCCCGCACATAGCTCTCATGCGGTTGAAGCGGTATTGAATAGCATAATTCGTGACAGGTGGATTGGTCGTCGAAGCACCATACCGTGGCCCGCACGTTCACCGGATCTGACGTCCCTGCAATTCTTTCTGTGGGGAAAGTTGAAGGATATTTGCTATCGTGATTCACCGACAACGCCTGACAACATGCATCACCGCATTGTCAATGAATGTGCGAACATTATGGAAGGTGAACTACTCGCTGTTGAGAGGAATGTTGTTACAAATGCATTGAGGTTGACGGACTTCATTTTGAGCATTTATTGTATTAATGTAGTATTTGAAGGTAATCACGCTGTAACAGCATACGTTCTCAGAAATGATATGTTCAGAAATGTACATTTATGACATCGGAACAACCGAAATATATGTTCAAACGTCCCTACGTTCTGTATTTTAATTTAAAGGACCTGCCTGTTGCCAACTGTTCGTCTAAAATTGTGAGCCATATGTTTGTGACTATTACAGCGCCATCTACCAGGAAGCGAAAGAAGTGGTCCAAGTAAAACATTCATATTTATTTACGTACTACACGAATATCTAATACAAATGGGGGTTCCTATTTTAAGAAACGAAGGTGATATCCGTTTGACCTATGGCAGCGCCATCTAGCGGGCCAAGTATAGCTCCATCTGGTTTCCCCCTTCAAGCTAGACAAGTTTCGTTCTTTGTAGTTCTTTCGTTTGACGCTTATTTCGTGAGATATTTGACCCGGTCACGATCAATGGGCCACACTGTAGACATCTACATCTACATACATACTACGCAATCCACCATACGGTGCGTGGCGGAGGGTACCTCGTACCACAACTAGCATCTTCTCTCCCTGCTCCACTCCCAAACAGAACGAGGGAAAAATGACTCCCTATATGCCTTTGTAGGAGCCGTAACCTCTCTTATCTTATCTTTGTGGTCTTTCCGCGAAATGTAAGTTGGCGGCAGGAAAACTGTACTGTAGTCGGCCTCAAATGCTGGTTCTCTAAATTTCCTCAAGCGATTCACGAAAAGAACGCCTCGTTTCCTCCAGAGACTCCCAGAGTTCCTGAAGCATTTCCGCGACACTCGCTTGATGATCAAACCTACCAGTAACAAATCTAGCAGCCCGCCTCTGAATTGCTTCTATGTCCTCCCTCAATCCGGCCAGATAGGGATCCCAAACGCTCGAGCAGTACTCAAGAATAGCTCGTATTAGTGTTTTATAAGCGGTCTCCTTTACAGATGAACCACATCTTCCCAAAATTGTACCAATTAACCGAAGACGACTATCCGCCTTCCCCACAACTGCCATTACATGCTTGACACACGTCATATCGCTCTGCAATGTTACGCCCAAATATTTAATCGACGTGACGGTGTCTAGCTCTACACTACTAATGGAGTATACAAACATTACGGGATTCTTTTTCCTATTCGTCTGCATTAATTTACATTTATCTATATTTAGAGTTAGCTGCCATTCTTTACACCAATCACAAATTCTGTCGAAGTCATCTCGTATCCTCCTACAGTCACTCAACGACGACACCTTCCCGTACACTACAGCATCATCAGCAAACAGCCGCACATTGTTATCCACGCTATCCAAAAGATCATTTATGTAGATAGAAAACAACAGCGGACCTACCACACCGCTGGGACACTCCAGGTGATACTCTCACCTCCGATGAACACTCACAATCACAGAGAACTTTAATATATATATATATATATATATATATATATATATATATATATATATATATATATATAGATGGGTATTAAATCGCCGGCTGGCGCCATTAATAACGGCGCCAGCAGCAGGGATAGCACCTTGTAAGAGAGAGCGGCGAGGGCTTGCCTGGCCTGGCCTGGACTGGCGCCAGTGGGTGCCGCGGCGCGGCGGCAGCTGGCGCCAGCGAGGTGGGCCAACGGCGGCCGCGTTGAGCTAGGTCCCGCCGCGTCTAAACAGCTGCGTCCCTGCTGGCGCTAGCACAGCAGCTGGGGCGTCGCCAGGCAGGTGTCGGGCCGGCCGCTTCCACGGCATTCCTCCACACAAACGCCCCACAACCCCAATCACCGCATGTTCTACCTCAGATATCATTATTTCACAGTATAAATGGCCTAGTAGATAGTGTCGGAAGTTCCATGCGGCTTTTCGCGGATGATGCTGTAGTATACAGAGAACTTACAGCATTAGAAAATTGCAGCGAAATGCAGGAAGATCTGCAGCGGATAGGCACTTGGTGCAGGGAGTGGCAACTGACCCTTAACATAGACAAATGTAATGTATTGCGAATACATAGAAAGAAGGATCCTTTATTGTATGATTATACGATAGCAGAACAAACACTGGTAGCAGTTACTTCTGTGAAATATCTGGGAGTATGCGTGCGGATCGATTTGAAGTGGAATGATCATATAAAATTAATTGCCGATAAGGCGGGTGCCAGGTTGAGATTCATTGGGAGAGTCCTTAGAAAATGTAGCCCATCAACAAAGGAGGTGGCTTAGGAAACACTCGTTCGACCTATACTTGAGTATTGCTGGTCAGTGTGGGATCCGTACCAGGTCGGGTTGACAGAGGAGATAGGGAAGATCCAAAGAAGAGCGGCGCGTTTCGTCACCGGGTTATTTGGAAAGCGTGATAGCGTTACGGAGATGTTTAGCAAACTCGAGTGGCAGACTCTGCAAAAGAGGCGCTCTGCATCGCGGTGTAGCTCGCTGTCCAGGTTTCGACAGGGTGAGTTTCTGGATGGGGTATCGAATATATTGCTTCCCCCTACTTATACCCCACGAGGAGATCACGAATGTAAAATTAGAGATTCGAGCGTGCACGGAGGCTTTCCGGCAGTCGTTCTTCCCGCGAACCGTACGCCACTGGAACAGAGAAAGGAGGTAATGACAGTGGCACGTAAAGTACCCTCCGCCACACACCGTTGGGTGGCTTGCGGAGTATAAATGTAGATGTGGATTTGTTGCAACAACGTTGGCTTCCGCGGCCGGTGTCATAGTGACTATAATTCTTCTAGGTATAATGCCGCGTCATTGCTAAAATCTAACAACTATAATAAACTAAAACCCACGTTTCGGCCGAATTGCAAACGGACTGTCTCAGGGCACGACTGGTTTTGCATGGGGATAGCTGCTTCTACACTACTGGCCGTTAAAATTGCTACACCAACAATAAATGCAGGTGATAAACGGGTATTCATTGGACAAATATATTATACTAGAACTGCCATGTGATTACATTTTCATGCAATTTGGGTACACAGATCCTGAGAAATCAGTGCCCAGAACAACCACCTCTGGCCATAATAGCGGCCTTGATACGCCTGGGCATTGAGTCGAACAGAGCTCGGATGGCGTGTACAGGTACAGCTGCCCATGCAGCTTCAACACGATACCACAGTTCACCAAGAGTAGTGACTGGAGTATTGTGTCGAGCCAGTAGCTCGGTCACCATTGACCAGACGTTTTCAGTTGGCGAGAGATAAAGAGAATGTGCTGGCCAGGGCAGCAGTAGAACATTTTCTGTATTCAGAAAGGCCCATACAGGATCTGCAACATGCGGTCGTGCATTGTCCTGCTGAAATGTAGGGTTTCGCAGGGCTCGAATGGAGGGTAGAGCCACGGGTCGTATCACATCTGAGATGTAACGTCCACTGTTCAAAGTGCCGTCAACGCGAACGAGAGGTGACCGAGACGTGTAACCGATGGCACCACATACCATCACGCCGGGTGATACGCCAGTTTGGCGATGACGAATACACGCTTCCAATGTGCGTTCACCGCCATGGCGCAAACAAGGATGCGACCAAAAAAATGGTTCAAATGGCTCTGAGCACTATGGGACTTAACATCTGAGATCATCAGTCCCATAGAAGTTGGAACCACTTAAACCTAAGGAAATCACACGCATCCATGCCCGAGGCAGGATTCGAACCTGCGACCGTGGCGGTCGAGGGCTTCCGGACTGAAGCGCCTAGAACCGCTCGGCCACACTGGCCGGCGAATGCGACCGTTGTGATGCTGTAGACGAAACCTAGATTGATCCGAAAAAAATGACGTTTTGGCATTCGTGCACCCAGGTTCGTCCTCGAGTACACCATCGCAGGCGCTCCTGTCTGTGACGCAGCGTCAAAGGTAACAGCAGCCACGGTCTCCGAGCTGATAGTCCGTGCTGCTGCAAACGTCGTCGAACTGTTCGTGCAGATGGTTGTCTTGCACGCGTCCCCATCTGTTGACTCAGGGATCGAGACGTGGCCGCACTATCCGCTACAGCCATGCGGATAAGATGCCTGTCATCTCGACTACTAATGATACGAGGCCGTTGGGATCCAGCACGGCGTTCCGTATTACCCTCCTGAATCCACCGATTACACTTTCTGCTGACAGTCATTGGATCTCGACCAATGTGAGCAGCAATGTCGCGATACGATAAACTGCAATCGCCATAGGCTACAATCCGACCAAAGTCGGAAACGTGATCGTACGTATTTCTCCTCCTTAGCCAAGGCATCATAACAACGTTTCTCCAGGTAACGCCGGTCAACTGCGGTTAAAAATGGTTCAAATGACTCTGAGCACTATGGGAGTTAACATCTGAGGTCATCAGTCCCCTAGAACTTAGAACTACTTAAAACTAACTAACCTAAGTACATCATAAGACATCCATGCCCGAGGCAGTATTCGAAACTACGACCGTAGTGGTCGCGCGGGTCCAGACTGAAGCGCCTAGAACCGCTTGGCCACTCCGGCCGGCCTGTTGTTTGTGTATGAGAAATCGGTTGGAAACTTTCCTCATGTCAGCATGTTGTAGGTGTCGCCACCGGCGCCAACCTTGTGTGAATGCTCTGAAAAGCTAATCATTTGCATATCACAGCATCTTGTTGTCGGTTAAATTTTGCGTCTGCAGCACGTCATCTTCGTGGTGTAGCAATTTCAATGGCCAGTAATGTATTCCTTACAGACTATCGATGTCTGGCGTCACTGTTGCCAAACTTTTAATGGGTCATCTAATATGATTGGCTAGTCATGACGTAAGGGAAGAGGGAGGGAAAGAGTTTATTCGTGGATGTCCAACGATTGGTAGCTGTCCGTCAATCAGCGTTCAGCTTTTGGTCGGCAGGTTTTCCTCCTGGTGTGCGCGGAAGTGGGCTGTAGAGATGGGTCGAACTCGTTAATTCCCGTGAACTACTTCATTCATTTCACTCTTTGCCGTGAAGCGTTCAAGTGAAGTACTTCATTCATGAAGTACGGAAGCCTGGCGAAGTTGCCCAGTTCGCCGCTCAGCCGCGGCTACGCTGGCATCGCCTCGTTCGTACAATAAAGCTTCGTAATACTTCATACGTTTACCAACAGATGGCCGAACTATGCAGTAACGTGCACGCAAAGTTTTACACACTTACAGCGTCTGAGTTAACTTAAACAGAACATGGTCGAAGCCCGAAGGGGACAAAGGAAAGATAAACAGAGAAGCCTGTCACATGTTGTTGTTGTTGTGGTCTTCAGTCCTGAGACTGGTTTGATGCAGCTCTCCATGCTACTCTATCCTGTGCAAGCTTTTTCATCTCCCAGTACCTACTGCAACCTACATCCTTCTGAATAGAATGCCAGTTTTCTTTCTCCTGATAACGACGTCCTCTTGAGTAGTCCCCGCCCGGAGATCCGAATGGGGGACTATTTTACCTCCGGAATATTTTACCCAAGAGGACGCCATCATCATTTAATCATACAGTAAAGCTGCATGTCCTCGGGAAAAATTACGGCTGTAGTTTCCCCTTGCTTTCAGCCGTTCGCAGTACCAGCACAGCAAGGCCGTTTTGGTTAATGTTACAAGGCCAGATCAGTCAATCATCCAGACTGTTGCCCTTGCAACTACTGAAAAGGCTGCTGCCCCTCTTCAGGAACCACATGTTTGTCTGGCCTCTCAACAGATACCCCTCCGTTGTGGTTGCACCTACGGTACGGCCATCTGTATCGCTGAGGCACGCAAGCCTCCCCACCAACGGCAAGGTCCATGGTTCATGGGGGAAGGCCTGTCACATATGAAGAAGGTATTACGTTTAATGAAGCTCGACGTTTTCTCACGAAGCGCCCAAAAAAGTCTATCTGCCAAGTGAAACCTTATTTGTTGTATTCATGGACTGAAAACTACAAAATAGAATGAGTATGTTTACCACTGTCACAAAGTCTATACACCTACGTCAAGTAATTATTCAGAAGTTTTCCTGTAGATTTTATTTTTGTTGAGAGTAATAACCGTCAAAATTCAAAACGTAAACTGTCACCTGTAGTCATTGATACTATTTCAGGCAAAATCCCTCTTTATTTTATTCGGAAAGCAGTTTTTGTGTTTATTCACGCTTATACAATGGCTAGCAACTCGCGATCGCGTAAAAGTAGTGAAATTTGGGGTTTCATCGCCGATTTAGGTGATGGGAAAGCAAAGTGCAACTGTTGTTGTAAGTGTATTTCACCGCGCGATTCGTCGACAGGCAGTAGAGGGAGGACTGAAGTGAAGGGAGAATGAGTGACGTAGCGCCAATGTAGTGGGAGAGGGAGAGGGGAAGAGAGTGAGTGAACGAACTAGAAAAAAAGTGTGGAGTGTGTTATCTGTGGAGAGTTTGAAGTACCAGTTCATTGAAATTGAGTGGTTAGTTCACACTTCACTGGAGTGAAGCGTTCATTTGAACGACTCATTCACGAGCTCCCCATCACTAGTGGGCTGACAGTTGCTCTACAGCAGGGCTACACAACACACGTGCTCGCGGAGCAAGCTGTGAGCAGCAAGGCGCGAGCACGGAGCAGCGCGAGCACACGCTACCCCCACTACCGGACCAGAGCGGGGAGTGGGGAGAGTCAGGTGGGGCACACAACAGCTGCAGCCAGTCGATGTAAATCCGCGGCCACCTGCAGGGATAGCACTCACGAATTATTACTGCGACAAATGAAACAAATAAAGGAGAATGTACACGTGCCACATAATTTTATTAGCTTAGTGTATCCCTTTACATTCGTATTAATGTGTGAACTGTTACACAATAAAAGGTGTCACTGAAGTGTGGGATTCTCGGTTATCTTGTACTTTTTGCCCTTTACAATTGCGTCTATGTTCGGAGTAATTGTTCTTGTGCATTTTAGGCGCAGCGTGCAGTTTAAATTTCGATCAGACAATGCGTTTCTCAGGCGCGTCTTGTTACATTTCATTGCAGAGAACAGTTGTTCACAAACATACGTGGAACCGAACATTGATATTATTGTAGCCGCCAGTTTGTGCAAACGAGGAAATCTATCCTGAGGGAAGTGTCTGTAGAATTCCAAAATGTTTTTCTTGTTCTGAAATTTCTCTCTGTATTCTCTGTCACACTGCAGGTCAATAATTTCTAGTTGCAGCTCAGGACGAATACCTTCAATAATCGCTGAATATGGAGAGGAGAGCAGATCAGAATCACTGTCTAGTGCTGTCAGATCTTGAAAGCGCTGATCAACTAAACTATGTCAATAACGTTCACAGTCTTTGTGAACGTCTTGCACGGATGGTAATTTAGGAAAAGGAACTAGGTTTCCTGTTTCCAGCTGACTCACCCAAAGTGTCAATTTCATTTTAAAAGCTCGTATTCGATCCATGAAATGAGTAATTAGCTGATCTTTACCTCGTAGTAAAATGTTCAAAGCATTCAGATGGCTAGCTAAACCTGCTAGGGACGCGAGATCACATTCAAACGTGTGCGCGCATTTCCCCTCCCTCCCCACTCCGCGACCTTGCACCTGCTCGCGAGCACGCGCCTGAGCAGACGCGAGTACTCGCGCTCAAAACCGGCCAGTTGTTAAGCCCTGCTCTACAGCTTGTTGTGCAGACACGTCCGTGTTCCGTGGAGCTTCTGCCTGCGACCGCTCGCGCCCCCATTGGACTGGGATGGCCCGCAGTCAGGACGCCGGGAGTTTGTAGCCATCTTCTCTGTTGATGTTGTCAAGCTGCTTGTCCGCAGCTCGTGGTCGTGCGGTAGCGTTCTCGCTTCCCGCGCCCGGGTTCCCTGGTTCGATTCCCGGCGGGGTTAGGGATTTTCTCTGCCTCGTGATGACTGGGTGTTGTGTGATGTCCTTAGGTTAGTTAGGTTTAAGTAGTCCTAAGTTCTAGGGTTTCAGTTTAATAAGTCACGGCTGCAAAATACTAACGCGAATTCTTTACAGGCGAATGGAAAAACTGGTAGAAGCTGGCCTAAGGGAGATCAGTTTGGATTCCGTAGAAATGTTGGAACACGTGAGGTAATACTGACCCTACGACTTATTTTAGAGGAAAGATTAAGGAAAGGCAAAGATACGTTTCTAGCATTTGTAGACTTAGAGAAAGCTTTTGACAATGTTGACTGGAATACTCACTTTCAAATTCTGAAGGTGGCAGGGGTAAAATACAGGGAGCGAAAGGTTATTTACAATTTGTACAGAAACCAGATGGCAGTTATAAGAGTCGAGGAGCATGAAAGGGAAGCAGTGGTTGGGAAGGGAGTGAGACAGGGTTGTAGCCTCTCCCCGATGCTATTCAACCTGCATATTGAGGAAGCAGTAAAGGAAACAAAAGAAAAGTTCGGAGTAGGTATTAAAATCCATGGAGAAGAAATAAAAACTTTGAGGTTCGCCGATGACATTGTAGTTCTGTCAGAGACAGCAAAGGACTTGGAAAAGCAGTTGAACGGAATGGACAGTATCTTGAAAGGAGGGTATAAGATGAACATCAACAAAAGCAAAACGAGGATAATGGAATGTAGTCGAATTAAATTGGGTGATGCTGAGGAATTAGATTACGAAATGAGACACTTAAAGTAGTAAAGCAATTTTGCTATTTGGGGAGCAAAATAACTGATGATGGTCGAAGTAGAGAGGATATAAAATGTAGACTGGCAATGGGAAGGAAAGCGTTTCTGAAGAAGAGAAATTTGTTAACATCGAGTATTGATTTAAGTGTCGGGAAGTCGTTTCTGAAAGTATTTGTATGGAGTGTAGCCATGTATGGAAGTGAAGCATGGATGATAAATAGTTTAGACAAGAAGAGAATAGAAGCTTTCGAAATGTGGTGCTATAGAAGAATGCTGAAGATTAGATGGGTAGATCACATAACTAATGAGGAGGCATTGAATAGAATTGGGGAGAAGAGGAGCTTGTGGCACAACCTGACTAGAAGAAGGGATCGGTTGGTAGGTCATGTTCTGAGGCATCAAGGGATCACCAATTAAGTACTGGAGGGCATCGTGGAGGGTAAAAATCGTAGAGGGAGACCAAGAGATGAATACCCTAAACAGATTCAGAAAGACGTAGGCTGCAGTAGTTACTGGGTGAACAAGAAACTTGCACAGGATAGAGTAGCATGGAGAGCTGCATCAAACCAGTCTCAGGACTGAAGACCACAACAACAACAACAAGTTCTAGGGGACTGATGACCATATATGTTAAGTCCCATAGTGCTCAGAGTCATTTGAACCATTTTGAACCCATTTCCCTTGTACCCCACCTTGCAGATCCTCCGAGGTTTTCAATGTTTATTAGTGTCCAGAATGAGATTTTCACTCTGGAGCGGAGTGTGCGCTGATATGAAACTTCCTGGCAGATTAAAACTGTGTGCCGGACCGAGACTCGAACTCGGGACCTTTGCCTTTCGCGGGCAAGTGCTCTACCAACTGGGCTACCCAAATACGACTCATGCCCCGTCCTCACAGCTTTACTTCCTACCTTCCGAACTTTACAGAAGCTCTTCTGCCAATTTTGCAGAACTAGCACTCCTGAAAGAAAGGATTTTGCGGAGACATGGCTTAGCCACAGCCTGGGGGATGTTTCCAGAATGAGTTTGGAATGTAGGAGACGAGTTACTGGCAGAAGTAAAGTTGTGAGGACGGGGCGTGAGTCGTGCTTGGGTAGCTCAGTTGGTAGAGCACTTGCCCGCGAAAGGCAGAGGTCCCGAGTTCGAGTCTCGGTCCGGCACACAGTTTTAATCTGCCAGGAAGTTTCGTTATTAGTGTGCTGCGTTAGTGTTGTGTTTTGGTGCCGTTATCCGGTGCCATCTAGTGATGTGGTTTTAATTGTGTGCTCAACCTGTTTTCCTTCCATGACTGTTCCTTGCTACGTCGGCTGTCACGTGGCAGATTTACTCTTTCTACAAATTGCTACGCTCTGGCCGTGCTTTGCCTGGTGCCTTTTAATGTAGTGTGTGGTTTCTTGTGTACCGTATATCTTTAGATTTTTATCTCCGATTTACAGTCACAGCTTTGTATGCCTTCTTTTCTTCTGCTCCGCCTTTCTTGTTTCTACAGGGTGTTACAAAAACGTACGGCCAAACTTTCAGGAAACATTCCTCTCACACAAAGAAAGAAAATATGTTATGTGGACATGTGTCCGGAAACGCTTACTTTCCATATTAGAGCTCATTTTATTACTTCTCGTCAAATCACATTAATCATGGAATGGAAACACACAGCAACAGAACGTACCAGCGTGACTTCAAACACTTTGTTACAGGAAATGTTCAAAATGTCCTTCGTTAGCGAGGATACATGCATCCACCCTCCGTCACATGGAGTCCCTGATGCGCTGATGCAGCCCTGGAGAATGGCGTATTGTATCACAGCCGTCCACAATACGAGCACGAAGAGTCTCTACATTTGGTACCGGGGTTGCGTAGACGAGAGCTTTCAAATGCCTCCATAAATGAAAGTCAAGAGGGTTGAGGTCAGGAGAGCGTGGAGGCCACGGAATTGGTCCGTCTCTACCAATCCGTCGGTCACCGAATCTGTTGTTGAGAAGCGTACGAACACTTCGACTGAAATGTGCAGGAGCTCCATCGTGCACGAACCACATGTTGTGTCGTACTTGTAAAGGCACATGTTCTAGCAGCACAGGTAGAGTATCCGCTATGAAATCATGATAACGTGCTCCATTGAGCGTAAGTGGAAGAACGTGGGGCCCAATCAAGACATCACCAACAATGCCTGCCCAAACATTCACAGAAAATCTGTGTTGATGACGTGATTGCACAATTGCGTACGGATTCTCGTCAGCCCACACACGTTGACTGTCAAAATTTACAATTTGATCACGTTGGAATGAAGCCTCATCCGTAAAGAGAACATTTGCACTGAAATGAGGATTGACACATTGTCGGATGAACCATTCGCAGAAGTGTATCCGTGGAGGCCAATCAGCTGCTGATAGTGCCTGCACACGCTGTACACGGTACGGAAACAACTGGCTCTCCGGTAGCACTCTCCATACAGTGACGTGGTCAACGTTACCTTGTACAGCAGCAACTTCTCTGACGCTGACATTAGGGTTATCGTCAACTGCACGAAGAATTGCCTCGTCCAATGCAGGTGTCCTCGTCGTTCTAGGTCTTCCCCAGTCGCGAGTCATAGGCTGGAATGTTCAGTGCTCCCTAAGACGCCGATCAATTGCTTCGAACGTCTTGCTGTCGGGACACCTTCGTTCTGGAAATCTGTCTCGATACAAACGTACCGCGCCACGGCTATTGCCCCGTGCTAATCCGTACATCAAATGGGCACCTGCCAACTCAGCATTTGTAGACATTGCACTGACTGCAAAACCACGTTCGTGATGAACACTAACCTGTTGATGCTACGTACTGATGTGCTTGATGCTAGTACTGTAGAGCAATGAGTCGCATGTCAACACAAGCACCGAAGTCAACAGTACCTTCCTTCAATTGGGCCAACTGGCGGTGAATCGAGGAAGTACAGTACATAGTGACGAAACTAAAATGAGCTCTAACATGTATATTAAGCGTTTCCAGATACATGTCCACATAACATCTTTTCTTTATTTGGGTGTGAGGAATGTTTCCTGAAAGTTTGGCCGAACCTTTTTGTAACACCCTGTATATTCCGCTACGTTACCTCCTTTATATTGTTTTTAAATGTCTTCCTGTCTATTTACGTCTCTCGGCTGAAGAGCGGCTCTTATGCTGCTGCCAGCCCGCCCCTGATGGGGAATGGAAATGACAGTAAAGGAAAAAAAAGAGACATGCTCGCTGCAGTGCGGGAACAATTTCAATACCGCACTGACACATGCCGTGCATCTCAAGGGTGGCATATTGAACACCTATGAAAAGTTAGGAAAAAAAAAACTTTTTGAGTTTCCCGTGCATAAAAGAAAATTATTTGCGTATGTTCCTTAGTTACGGAAATATAGACGTGCCAAATGCGATTATTCGTAGACCCTGTATTACCGTCGCAAGTAAATGTCATGAGTTGTGAGAGCAGGTGAGATGCCGCTAAGACCTCTCAGAGGAAAGAAAACAACAAATAAAAGGGTGTGAACAAATGTTATGACAACGGAAAGTCGAAACTTCCAAAACGGAAGGAATCAGCATGGCTTTCGAAAAAGACGATCGTGTGAAAACCAGCTCGCGCTATTCGTCCACTAGACTCAGAGGGCCATAGACACGGGTTGCCAGGTAGATGCCGTGTTTCTTGGCTTCCGTAAGGCGTTTGATACTTTTCCCCACAGTCGTTTAGTGAACAAAGTAAGAGCATATGGACTAGCACACCAATTGTGTGATTGGATTGAACATTTCCTAGATAACAGAACGCAGTATGTCATTCTAAATGGGGAGAAGTCTTCCGAAGTAAGAGTGATTTCAGGTGTGCCGCAGGGGAGTGTCCTAGGACCGTTGCTATTCACAGGATATATAAATGACCTTGTCAATTACATCGGAAGTTCACTGAGGCTTTTTGCGGATGATGCTGTAGTATATCGAGAGGTTGTAACAATGGAAAATTGTACTGAAATGCAGGAGGATGTGCAACGAATTGACGCATGGTGCAGGGAATGGTAATTGAATATCAGTGTGCTGAGAATACGTAGAAAGAAACCTTTACATTTAGCTACAATACAGCAGGTCATCAACTGGAAGCAGTTAATTCCATAAATTATGTGGGAGTAGGCATTAGGAGTGATTTCAAATGGAATGACCATATAAAACTAATCGTCAGTAAAGCAGATGCCAGGCTGAGATTCATTGGAAGAATCCTAAGGAAATGCAATCCGAGAACAAAGGAAGTAGGTTACAGTACGCTTGTCCGCCCACTGCACGAATATTGCTCACCGGTGTGGGATCCGTACCAGATAGCGTTGATAGAAGAGATAGAGAAGATCCAGCAGAGAGCAGCGCGCTTCGTTACAGGATCATTTAGTAATCGCGGAAGCGTTACGAAGATGGTAGATAAACTCCTGTGGAAGACTCTGCAGGAGAGACGCTCGGTAGCTGGCTGCGGGCTTTTGTCGAAGTTTCGAGAACACACCTTCACCGAGGAGTCAAGCAGTATATTGCTCCCTCCTACGTATATCTCACGAAGAGACCGTGAGGATAAAATCAGAGAGATTAGAGCCCACACAGAGGCTTACCGACAATCTTTCTTTCCACGAACAATACGAGACTGGAATAGAAGGGAGAACCGATAGAGGTACTCAAAGTACCCTCCGCCACACACCGTCAGGTGGCTTGCGGAGTATGGATGTAGATGTAGAAGGCCAGAGTCGCAACATGTGGTACTTCTGTAGAAGAAATAAGGGGCACGTACGTCTGGATGTCGCTTCGTTAAACCTCGGTATTGTAAACGGGCGTTACACCTTCTTTTTTCCACAGTTCAGTACACATTCTCCCAGTTTTCATGCTTGGTCTGTGTTCAGTTTTTGACGGGCTATGCACTGGGCCAACTCACCACTGAATCTGAGGGAGGGTGTGACTGGGAGTTCCCCTTGTCAGTGACCACACAAAACATGGCGACCAGTTGCTGTGGCCTTCTCCACCAGCCATCACTGCGCCTAGAGTGTCAGCAACCAAACTGACATCCTGCAGCCGCGGGTTGCCCGCTTCGCAGGTACACCGAAGCCTACACAACCAATATTGATGAACAGCCACAACCACAACAACAACAACAACAACAACACAGCAAAGACACCAGCGGCCACCAGGGGCCACTACCGGCCCACATAAACATAAGGAAGAGGTCGCTGCGGATCCCAGAACTGTTTTCACACGTCAAACCACGTGATGGAAAATAGTTCCGAGGTACTCATCCGCCGAAGTGCTATAAAGCCCGGCGCTCAGCCGCACATCGGCGGACCCCCCCCCCCCCCATCTCTGGACAATCCAAGCCAAGGCACACTCCAGGCTCCATCTCCTCAAGCTCCTTTCTGGCCGTACGTGGGGTCTGGACCCCTCCACCATCCTACACACCTATAAATCCCTCATCCGCCCCATTCTCTGCTACGCCCACCCTGCCTGGATCTCCGCTCCGCCAACCTTTTACAAATCCCTTCAAATCCTCGAACGCCATGCTCTTCGCCTCTCCTATCGTATCTGTCTCCCCTCCCCCACACAGATCCTGTACGACCTTATTCCGTTCCCCCACCTCCTCCCCTTCCTCGAACGGATTCGGATCCTCTACACCTCCCGTAAACTCGATCCCCCTCACCCACTGGTCTCTCCCATCCTCTCCCGCCCCGTCCGCTGCTGTGCCTGTATTCCAACGTCCCACCTGCTCTCCATCTCTCCACCCTCCTTACCCTCTCCCAAGGATCTTCCACCAGCTCCCCCACCCTAATGAAGCCCTCCTCCCCTCCATCTACCCCTCCTATCAACTTTTGATCCTCCCCTCCCACTTCCTGTGTCCTTTCCTTAGGGCACCCCCTTCTCTATCCTTCCCTCCATACTCCCTTCCTCCCCCCTCCTCCCCCGGGCTTCCCCAACCCCCTCCTACCTTCATTCCTCCCCCCCAACTCCCCTGCCATTGACATCTCTACTCTCCCCTCTCCCTCCCCCACTACCTTCTTCCCCTCTTGGCAGGTCCCCAGAATCGCACACGCTAAGTGGACATTCGCGCGCCGGAGATCATCGCCCTCAGTTTAGTGTCTATGCCGTCCTGATTGTGATTGAGTGTTTTTCGCCGCCACGCTCCTCGTTCACTTGTACCGTCTCGTTCATCAGTGTTTGTGTGCAGTGCCGACAGTATTTTCGTGTGTTTTCGTCGAGTGTGAACGGCTTCATGGTTCTTATTTATTCTATTTGCTGTTTTCTAACCTCCGATTTGTTACTTTTCAGTCTCCTTTTTCTCAATTATTGTATTTCTTGTGGCTGAAGAGCGGAGTAGATGTAATCTGCTGCCAGCCCGCCTTTGTATAAGGTGAACAAATCACAATAAAGGGAAAAAAACCACACATCGGCAGTTCATCGACCGCCAGCAGACGTGGATAGCTGCCGCCCCGGCAGCCCGGCTTGGATCTTCTCGCTGATCTCTGGATTAGGCTTGGTATATCGGAGAAGTCTCTGGCGGAGGCTAGTAGGAAATTATTTCAGTTGTTTTCTATCTTATTCTTGTATGTAGTTGTGAATCGAAGACGGATCACTGTTTTGTGTTGGTGTTATACTGGGAGAATTTGTTTTGGTTAATTGAACAGTCCAATAAATTGTTTTCGGACTTCGATCGTTAGTTTCTTCTGCTTACGCCAGGCCCCCACAACCGCGCGAGTGGTCGACTGTGAAGAGCGGACAAATTGAGTAGCTGGCCGGCAGCCATTACAGTGGTAAACTGACGCGCGGAGTTCGAATGTTTATACACCGCTTTTGGTTATAAAATGCCTTCCCTTGAGTTAGGTCACAAACACAATGCCTCATTTAAATACGTCACTACAATATACTTTTTAATTTATGAACAAACAGCAACTAGTCACTGTGGATGAATGTATCTTACGTACTACATGGAATCTGCCGTTGCTAAAAGTTATGTACTGGACCCCTAGCATTTTTCGTAGTTCATTTACGATAGATGTACGCAAAATGCATCAAAATACTCGAAGTTTTGGCCACTATATTAATAGATATTTTCTGACTCTACCTTGCTTTAGATTTTATGACGAGAAGTGCGTTATATATGGCATAGTGCTTTGGCAACTCACGACCAAATTATCAAGTTTCAACCTAACCTAGACCATGAAAACACTACCGATCAGCCAACTTTCTTCACAATGATCAGAACATATAAAAAGTTATTCTGTCGGTCGGAAATCTTGCCTCCTGACAGCGTGTAACCATTTTTGTAACAGCTGTGGTTTTGAGAAAGGAAACCTGCAAATACATGCACAGGCATTATGCTAATACCGTGTTACAAAATCATTTATTAAGCAAGGGCACTGACATACGAAACAACTTAAAATATTCACATACCTGTGAAATGTAATATTCGTTCCTTTCTCGAATTTATTTGTACAATTAATCGCTGCACAACTCTCCACCATTGCACTTCTTGTGATTGGAACGTACAGACGGTAGAATTACGAGTAACAAATTCTGTATGTACGCCCCAACAAATATACATCGTTGAATCAGGGTCTTCATAAACAACAATATTAGACAACATATCAGACTACAATCACTATAATGGCGTCCAGCCGAAGGTTCAAATTATCCCGCGACTGCAGCGCCATAAGTGAGTCAAGTTATTTTTTACAAGGTCTTTGGCTTACGCAGACATAGCACCAGTAGTACGCCGTGGCGCCGCTGGGAGCGCTGAGTGCCGTGCCTCTGCCTTTGTGTATACAGGGTGTTACAAAAAGGTACGGCCAAACTTTCAGGAAACATTCCTAACACACAAATAAAGAAAAGATGTTATGTGGACATGTGTCCGGAAACGCTTAATTTCCATGTTAGAGCTCACTTTAGCTTCGTCAGTAAGTACTGTACTTCCTCGATTCACCGCCAGTGGCCCAATTGAAGGAAGGTAATGTTGACTTCGGTGCTTGTGTTGACATGCGACTCATTGCTCTACAGTACTAGCATCGAGCACATCAGTACGTAACATCAACAGGTTAGTGTTCATCACGAACGTGGTTATGCAGTCAGTGCAATGTTTACAAATGCGGAGTTGGCAGATGCCCATTTGATGTATGGATTAGCACGGGGCAATAGCCGTGGCGCGGTACGTTTTTATCGAGACAGATTTCCAGAACGAAGGTGTCCCGACAGGAAGACGTTCGAAGCAATAGATCGGCGTCTTAGGGTGCACGGAACATTCCAGCCTATGACTCGCGACTGGCAAAGACCTAGAACGACGAGGACACCTGCAATGGACGAGGCAATTCTTCGTGTAGTTGACGATAACCCCAATGTCAGCGTCAGAGAAGTTGCTGCTGTACAAGGTAACGTTGACCACGTCACTGCATGGAGAGTGCTACGGGAGAACCAGTTGTTTCCGTACCGTGTACAGCGTGTGCAGGCACTATCGGCAGCTGATTGGCCTCCACGAGTACACTTCTGCGAATGGTTCATCCGACAATGTGTCAATCCTCATTTCAGTGCAAATGTTCTCTTTACGGATGAGGCTTCATTCCAACGTGGTGAAATTGTAAATTTTTACAATCAACATGTGTGGGCTGACGAGAATCCGCACGCAATTGTGCCATCACGTCATCTACACAGATCTTCTGTGAACGTTTGGGCAGGCATTGTTGGTGATGTCTCGATGGGGCCCCATGTTCTTCCACCTACGCTCAATGGAGCACGTTATCATGATTTCATACGGGATACTCTACCTGCGCTGCTAGAACATGTGCCTTTACAAGTACGACAGAATATGTGGTTCATGCACGATGGAGCTCCTGCACATTTCAGTCGAAGTGTTCGTACGCTTCTCAACAACAGATTCGATTACCGATGCATTGGTAGAAGCGGACCAATTCCGTGGCCTCCACGCTCTCCTGACCTCAACCCTCTTTTATTTATGGGGGCATTTGAAAGCTCTTGTCTACGCAACGCCGGTACCAAATGTAGAGACTCTTCGTGCTCGTATTGTGGACGGCTGTGATACAATACGCCATTCTCCAGGGCTGCATCAGCGCATCAGGGATTCCATGTGACGGAGGGTGGATGCATGTATCCTCGCTAACGGAGGACATTTTGAACATTTCCTGTAACAAAGTGTTTGAAGTCACGCTGGTACGTTCTGTTGCTGCGTGTTTGCATTCCATGATTAATGTGATTTGAAGAGAAGTAATAAAATGAGCTCTGACATGGAAAGTAAGCGTTTCCGGACACATGTCCACATAACATATTTTCTTTCTTTGTGTGAGAGGAGTGTTTCCTGAAAGTTTGGCCGTACCTTTTTGTAAAACCCTGTATGTAGTCTCTGGTTGTCTGTGCTGTACTGTAGCGCCGAGTGGTGACGTGCCGTGGTGACGTGGTGCTGTGTGCTTCCAGAGCGCTCGCTGGAGGACCACGAGGAGGTGCTGGCCGTGCACCACGACGTGCAGCCGTTCGGCCGCCGCGAGGCCAAGAAGTTCGTCTTCCGCAAGGACTTCTCCAAGTACGAGTTCTTCCACAGCCCGCAGGTGAGTACCCGCTGCTCTACCTTCCTTCACCGCAGTTCTATCTGAACACCCGCACTATCTGATCTGAAGCATCTAGCCATACGTTACTGTGCCGGCCGGTGTGCCCGTGCGGTTCTAGGCGCTTCAGTCCATAACCGCGCGACCGCTGCGGTCGCAGGTTCCAATCCTGCCCCCAACATGGATGTGTGTGCTGTCCTTAGGTGAGTTAGGTTTAAGTACAGTAGAGCGTCGATTATCGGAAGTAATTGGGGGACATTGGTGTTCGGAAATTGGTTTGTTCAGATAATCGAACTGTACATGTTTATTTGCCAAAAAGAAGAACTGTACAGTAAATTTATTCACAAAAATAGGCATCTGTTTTAGTGTTACAAAGTAACATACAAAGGCAACTTTAGTAGGAATATATAGTATGTGGCACAGTTTATTAAACAAAAATATATACATATTACGTACACATTTTGCATGAACAATACACACAGTATACAAAATTAACGTTTAAAAAAATCCTTTACAAGGTGCATCAAGTTCTAAGGCCTCAGATTTTTTTTTCTCCAGACTGGAAAGAGATAGAAACATGCGCATTGTTTTAAAATGAGGCCGCGTTCATTGTCAATACGTCCCAGAGATGGTAGCACCCTACGGCAGATGGAATTTTACTGCCAGCGGCGAGAATGAGAACTGTTTTAAATACTTAAAATGGCGACGTTTTCCTTACTTCAACAGCATGCAATCATTCCTTTTCTGAATTTGCGTGGTGTGAAAGCAATTGAAATTCATCGACAGTTGAAGGAGACGTGTGGTGACGGAGTTACGGATGTGTCGAAAGTGCGTTCGCGGGTGCGACAGTTTAATGAAGGCAGAACATCGTGTGACAACAAACCGAAACAACCTCGGGCTCGCACAAGACGTTCTGACGACACGATCGAGAAAGTGGAGAGAATTGTTTTGGGGGATCGTCGAATGACTGTCGAACAGATCGCCTCCAAAGTTGGCATTTCTGTGGGTTCTGTGCACACAATCCTGCACGACGACCTGAAAATGCGAAAAGTGTCATCCAGGTGGGTGCCACGAATGCTGACGGATGACCACACGGCTGCCCGTGTGGCATGTTGCCGAGCAATGTTGACGCGTAACGACAGCACGAATGGGACTTTCTTTTCGTCGGTTGTGACGATGGATGAGACGTGGTTGCCATTTTACAATCCAGAAACAAAGCGCCAGTCAGCTCAATGGAAGCACACAGATTCACCGCCACCAAAAAAATTTCGGGTAACCACCAGTGCTCAAAAAATGATGGTGTCCATGTTCTGGGACAGCGGGGGCGTAATCCTTACCCATTGCATTCCAAAGGGCACTACGGTAACAGGTGCATCCTACGAAAACGTTTTGAAGAACAAATTCCTTCCTGCACTGCAAGCCGGCCGCGGTGGTCTCGCGGTTCTAGGTGCGCAGTCCGGAACCGTGCGACTGGTATGGTCGCAGGTTCCAATCCTGCCTCGGGCATGGATGTGTGTGATGTCCTTAGGTTAGTTAGGTTTAAGTAGTTCTAAGTTCTAGGGGACTGACGACCACAGCAGTTGAGTCCCATAGTGCTCAGAGCCTTTTGACCTGCACTGCAACAAAAACGTCCGGGAAGGGCTGCGCGTGTGCTGTTTCACCGAGACAACGCACCCGCACATCGAGCTAACGTTATGCAACAGTTTCTTCGTGATAACAACTTTGAAGTGATTCCTCATGCTCCCTACTCACCTGACCTGGCTCCTAGTGACTTTTGGTTTTTTCCAACAATGTAAGACACTCTCCGTGGCTGCACATTCACCAGCCGTGCTGCTATTGCCTCAGCGATTTTCCAGTGGTCAAAACAGACTCCTAAAGAAGCCTTCGCCGCTGCCATGGAATCATGGCGTCAGCGTTGTGAAAAATGTGTACGTCTGCAGGGCGATTACGTCGAGAAGTAACGCCAGTTTCGTCGATTTCGGGTGAGTAGTTAATTAGAAAATAAAATCGGTGGCCTTAGAACTTGATGCACCTCGTACACCGGTGCCGGGGACAGGAAACACAGTCGCCGGAGGCCACAAGGCAGAAGAGGCACTGGTTACACAAAATTATTACTTAATGATTAGACTTTCCACACAATTACGCTCGAACAAGCAGTACACGACCTCCGATGGCGAGGATCCACACATCCGACCGCGCACGCGTCGCCAGCGTACCCGACACGCCACGGTCACGCGACAACACGCTCTGTCACCGGAGTTCACGTCTCCTCTACAACGTTGACGGGTAGTGGCCGCTCTTTCATGTTAGGTGTCTCCTTTTAAACTCCAGTGTCGAAACGGTGGATTTAAAGAAGCTTGTTAACGTCCCACCAAGGCTAAATGAACAGCAACTACTCGTGGGGCGATTCTGTATACAACCAACACGCGGGGAGATCTTCCGTCATCTCGACCCGCTCGTTACACACACCCGACATACATCACGTGGCGACTCGGTACAACCGACCACGCCTTCTTCGCGCTGGAGGGTCACACTGCCCTCTCGTGTCCACCACACTCTCTGAGCGCAACCCCCTACTTCCGCGCCACCACACGAGGTTACAACCGGTCGAAGATCTCACTTCCCCCATAGCAGTTTCCCGGAAGCAAAAACGCAGATATCGATAGCCACTTAATGCCAGACAACATATCAAACAATGTCCGCAGCTCGTGGTCGAGCGGTAGCGTTCTCGCTTCCCACGCCCGGGTTCCCGGGTTCGATTCCCGGCGGGGTCAGGCATTTTCTCTGCCTCGTGATGACTGGGTGTTGTGTGATGTCCTTAGGTTTAAGTAGTTCCAAGTTCTAGGCTCAGAGCCATTTGAACCATATCAAACAAACATGTGAGGGGAAGAAAAGGAAAACCAATGCAATCTAAACACAAGGTGTAGCACGAGGTGGTACACGGCTCATAGTTCTAAGATCTGAGAGACTGACGACCTCAGATGCTAAGTCCCATAGTGCTCAGCGCCAACATGTTAGTGGACTTCAACTGGGACGTCTCCACTCTTCATTTTTTTCTGCAGTCCTCAATCTTCTGACTGGTTTGATGCGGCCCGCTACGAATTCCTCTCCTGTGCCAACCTCTTCATCTCAGAGTAGCACTTGCAACCAACTTCCCCAATTGTTTCCTGGACGTATTCCAATCTCTGTCTTCCATTACTGTATATACAGGGTGGTCCATTGATAGTTACCGGCCCAAATATCTTACGAAATAAGCATCAAACGAAAAAACTACAAAGAACGAAACTTGAAGGGGGAAACCAGATGGCGCTATGGTTGGCACGCTAGATGGCGCTGCCATAGGTCAAACGGATATCAACTGCGTTTTTTTAAAAATAAGAACCCCAATTTTTATTACATATTCGTGTAGTACTTAAAGAAACATGAATGTTTTAGTTGGAGTATTTTGTTCGCTTTGTGATAGATTGCGCTGTGATAGTCACAAACGTATAAATACGTGGTATTACGTAACATTTCGCCAGTGCGGACGGTATTTGCTTCGTAATACAGGGTGTCCAGAAAAGGGCTCCCTGATTTCAAAATTAAATATCTCGAAAACAAAGATCGATAGAGGAATGCAGTAAACGGTATGTTTATTGTGAAAGCTGTAAGAAGTTTATACAGCAGTTTGAAATAATAGTTACAAAAGCTGCTAACAGATGGAGCTGTATGCTGTACAGCTCATATCAGCATACATAAGTGAAATAATCGTATGAAAACAATCTTTGCAGACAATTACATCACAATGTTTTTAAAACGTTCACCATTGGCACTACAGAGGTGCCACAAACGAAGAATGAAATTCGCCATCACATTTCGTAGTGTCTCAACCGAAATGGATTCACATGCCACAGAGATCGCCGATTGAAGCTCGTCCAGCGTTGCGGGATGCTTCGGGTAGACCATGTCTTTCACTGTGCCCCACAAAAATGTCGCAGGGAGTCAAATCCGGCGAATATGGAGGCCAATCCGTGCCTGCACCAGTAAATTTGGGTTATTCCAAAGCAATGGCTCGATTCCCGAAGTATTCCTCGAGAAAGCGAAACACTTGTTCAGTCCGATGTGGTCGGGCTCCATCTCGCATAAACCATTCAGGACCTGGTCGATCCTCTGACGCTTGCTGTGTGGCGACAAATTGTTCCAAAATTGCAACGTAGCGTGCACCAGTGACCGTTTGTCGAATGAAAAAAGGGCCAGTAATGCCTCTGCTGCATACTGCAGCCCACACAGTAACTTTAGGAGAATACAGGGGTTTCACTTCACACCGTTATGGCTTTTCGGAACCCCAAAATCGCCAGTTCTGCTTATTCACGTATCCATTCTGGTGGAAGTGTGCTTCATCTGTAAACCAGATGCAGCCAACATCAAATCCTTCATTATCAATCATTGTGAGCATCTGATTAGCAAAGGCAAACCTTTGTTGCACAACTCGTACGGCTATGGCCTGGTGCGTTTGAGTTTTGGATGGACACATTTATAGGCTCTTTCTCAGTATTTTCTGTGTGCTGGAACGCTTCAAACCAGTCTCAGATGCAATTCTACGGACGGATGACAATGGATTTAGCTGAATAATTCCAGAAACTGTGACGATATTTTCAGGCGTAACTGCGGTTTGCTTGCGGCCAACATGCCCCACTAGATCATCAGTTACGCTGCCTGTTCGTTGAAATTTTGCGAAGAGCGTACGAATGGTTTTCGCATCGGATCCTTTTGGAACTTTAAATCGTGCTAGAGAACTTCGCCTTGTTGCCGTAGGACTCTCTTCTAACCTGTGGTACTGTAACACCAGAAAAACGCGTTGTTCAATGGAGTACATGGTTTTAATCTCTTCCTTTGGTACGCTTACCTCCTTTCACGTTTCAATAGTGGAACTGATCGCTCTGGGCTTCGGATCACTATTTATACTAGGCATTACGTGTGGCGATTACAGCGCCATCTGTTAGCGGCTTTTGTAACTATTATTTCAAACTGCTGTATAAACTTCTGACAGCTTTCACAATAAACATACCGTTTACTGCATTCCTCTATCGATGTTTGTTTTCGAGATATTTAATTTTGAAATCAGGGAGTCCTTTGCTGGACACCCTGTATATTACCAGTGTTAAAATGGACCGTTTACCAATTGCGGAAAAAGTCGATATCGTGTTGATGTGTGGCTATTGTGATCAAAATGCCCAACGGGCGTGTGCTACGTATGCTGCTCGGTATCCTGGACGACATCATCCAAGTGTCCGGACCGTTCGCCAGATAGTTACGTTATTTAAAGAAACAGGAAGTGTTCAGCCACATGCGAAACGTCAACCACGACCTGCAACAAATGATGATGCCCAAGTAGCTGTTTTAGCTGCTGTCGCGGCTAATCCGCAAATCAGTAGCAGACAAACTGCGCGAGAATCGGTAATCTCAAAAACATCGGTGTTGAGAATGCTACATCAACAGCGATTGCACCCGTACCATATTTCTATGCACCAGGAATTGCATGGCGACGACTTTGAACGTCGTGTACAGTTCTGCCACTGGGCACAAGAGTAATTATGGGAAGATGACAGATTTTTCGCACGCGTTCTATTTTGCGAAGAAGCGTCATTCACCGACAGCGGTAACGTAAACCGGCATAATATGCACTATTGGGAAACGGAAAATCCACGATGGCTGCGACAAGTGGAACATCAGCGACCTTGGCGGGTTAATGTATGGTGCGGCATTATGGGAGGAAGGATAATTGGCCCTCATTTTATCGATGGCAGTCTAAATGGTGCAATGTATGCTGATTTCCTACGTAATGTTCTACCGACGTTACTGCAAGATGTTTCACTGCATGACAGAATGGCGATGTACTTCCAACATGATGGCTGTCCGGCACATAGCTCTCATGCGGTTAAAGCGATACTGAATAGCATATTTCATGACAGGTGGATTGGTCGTCGAAGCACCATACCGTGGCCCACACGTTCACCGGATCTGACGTCCCCGGATTTCTTTCTGTGGGGAAAGTTGAAGGATATTTGCTATCGTGATCCACCGACAACGCCTGACAACATGCGTCAGCGCATTGTCAATGCATGTGCGAACATTACGGAAGGCGAACTACTCGCTGTTGAGTGGAATGTCGTTACACGTATTGCCAAATGCATTGAGGTTGACGAACATCATTTTGAGCATTTATTGCATTAATGTGGTATTTACAGGTAATCACGCTGTAACAGCATGCGTTCTCAGAAATGATAAGTTCAAAATGGTTCAAATGGCTCTGAGCACTATGGGACTCAACTGCTGAGGTCATTAGTCCCCTAGAACTTAGAACTAGTTAAACCTAACTAACCTAAGAACACCACAAACATCCATGCCCGAGGCAGGATTCGAACCTGCGACCGTAGCGGTCTTGCGGTTCCAGACTGCAGCGCCTTTAACCGCACGGCCACTCCGACCGGCATGATAAGTTCACTAGGGCACATATAGCACATTGGAACAACCGAAATGAAATGTTCAAACGTACCTACATTCTGTAACTTAATTTAAAAAACCTACCTGTTACGAACTATTCGTCTAAAATTGTGAGCCGTATGTTTGTGCTATTACAGCGCCGTCTATCAGAAAGCGAAAAAAGTGGTCCAATAAGAACATTCATATTTCTTCACGTACTACACGAATATGCAATAAAAAATGAGGGTTCCTATTAAAAAAAACGCAGTTGATATCCGTTTGACTTATGGCAGCGCCATCTAGCGGGCCAACCATAGCATCTGGTTTCCCCCTTCAATCTAGACGAGTTTCGTTGTTTGTAGTTTTTTCGTTTGAAGCTTATTTCGCGAGATATTTGGCCCGGTCACGATCAACCGGCCATATGACAATGGGCAGGGGCACTATGAATATATAGTGCGGTGCAATAAGTTGGGAATGTGGATCTCACGGGAGGCGTGCCAGAAATAAATCCAAACAGTCGTACTATCCTCTGTGTCCTCGGTGGCTCAGATGGATAGAGCGTCTGCCAAGTAAGCATTCCGCGTTAAAAGTGTGTCAGTTCCCGCCGTGCAGCGATAATCACGTCGGAAACCTTTTCACAGGAGTCACCTGACAAGGGAACCTCCCCATTGCACCCCCCTCAGATTTAGTTGGAAGTTGGCACAGTAGATAGGCCTTGAAAAACTGATCACAGATCAATCGAGAAAAGAAGTTGTGTGAAACTATCAAAAAACTAAGCAAAATATACAAACTGAGTAGTCCATGCGCAAGATAGGCAACATCAAGCATAGTGTGAACTTAGGAGCGCCGTGGTCCCGTGGTTAGCGTGAGCAGCTGCAGAACGAGAGGTAATTGGTTCAAGCCTTCCCTCAAGTGAAAAGTTTACTTTCTTTATTTTCGCAAAGTTATGATCTGTCCGTTCGTTCATTGACGTCTCTCTTCACTGTAGTAAGTTTAGTGTCTGTGTTTTGCGACCGCACCGCAAAACCGTGCGATTAGTAGACGAAAGGACGTGCCTCTCCAATTGGAATCGAAAACATTTGATCGCAAGGTCATAGGTCAACCGATTCCTCCACAGGAAAACACGTCTGATATATTCTATACGACACTGGTGACGGCATGTGTGTCACATGACAGGAATATGTTGTCGACCCACCTAACTTGTACACTTGGCGAATGGGTAAAAAGATTCTTCTACCTTGCCCGATTTAGGTTTACTTGTGGATGTGATAATCACTCCCAAAAAAGTGATGAAAACATAAGAGTTTGTCACATAAACTGCAACAAATGAATGCAACAGTTTCACAGTCGCACAGTTTTCCCTATGCTTTGTCAAAACATATGTTTTTAACGTTTTCAAATTTTTCCGTGTGTAAACCGTCAAATCCTGCATATGTCCAAGCAAATCTGAACATGTCCTGGAATTTTGGAGAGCGAAGTTGATTATGTGTCAGTACCTGAACTTTGACAATTGTCTCAAAATAAAAAAAAATAAACTTTTCACTCGAGGGAAGACTTGAACCAAGGACCTTTCGTTCCGCAGCTGCTCACGCTAACCACGGGACCATAACGCTACTGAGCCCACAGTAACCTTGATGTTGCATATCTTGCGCATGGACTACTCAGTTTGTATATTTTGCTTATTTTTTTCGTAGTTCTACACAACTTCTTCCTGTTTTCTCGATTGATCTGTGTTCAGTTTTTCAAGGCCTATCCACTGTGCCAACTTATAACTAAATCTGAGGGGGGTGCGATGGGGAGGTTCCCTTGTGAGCACTATGGGACTAAACATCTGAGGTCATAAGTCCCCTAGAACTTAGAACTACTTAAACCTAGCTAACCTAAGCACATCACACACATCCATGCCCGACGTAGGATTCGAACCTGCGACCGTAGCAGTCACGCGGTTCCGGACTGAAGCGCCTAGAACCGCTCGGCCACCGCGGCCGGCGACTGTGACAGGAGAGGGATAACTTTATTTGTTTAGAAGTTATAATTGTAACTTTATGATTACCCTGGTACAAGGAGTAGATCACGGACGGCATTGGATGGAGCGTTCATTTGTAAGCGCCTCCAGCCCGGAAACGGAGGGTTCCAAATGATTGGAAAAGAGCACAGATAGTCCCAGTCTTCAAGAAGGGTCGTCGAGCAGATGCGCAAAACTATAGACCTATATCTCTGACGTCGATCTGTTGTAGAATTTTAGAACATGTTTTTTGCTCGCGTATCATGTCATTTCTGGAAACCCAGAATCTACTATGTAGGAATCAACATGGATTCCGGAAACAGCGATCGTGTGAGACCCAACTCGCCTTATTTGTTCATGAGATCCAGAAAATATTAGATACAGGCTCCCAGGTAGATGCTATTTTTCTTGACTTCCGGAAGGCGTTCGATACAGTTCCGCACTGTCGCCTGATAAACAAAGTAAGAGCCTACGGAATATCAGACCAGCTGTGTGGCTGGATTGAAGAGTTTTTAGCAAACAGAATACAGCATGTTGTTATCAATGGAGAGATGTCTACAGACGTTAAAGTAACCTCTGGCGTGCCACAGGGGAGTGTTATGGGACCATTGCTTTTCACAATATATATAAATGACCTAGTAGATAGTGTCGGAAGTTCCATGCGGCTTTTCGCGGATGATGCTGTAGTATACAGAGAAGTTGCTGCATTAGAAAATTGTAGCGAAATACAGGAAGATCTGCAGCGGATAGGCACTTGGTGCAGGGAGTGGCAACTGACCCTTAACATAGACAAATGTAATGTATTGCGAATACATAGAAAGAAGGATCCTTTATTGTATGATTATATGATAGCGGAACAAACACTGGTAGCAGTTACTTCTGTAAAATATCTGGGAGTATGCGTACGGAACGATTTGAAGTGGAATGATCATATAAAATTAATTGTTGGTAAGGCGGGTACCAGGTTGAGATTCATTGGGAGAGTGCTTAGAAAATGTAGTCCATCAACAAAGGAGGTGGCTTACAAAACACTCGTTCGACCTATACTTGAGTATTGCTCATCAGTGTGGGATCCGTACCAGGTCGGGTTGACGGAGGAGATAGAGAAGATCCAAAGAAGAGCGGCGCGTTTCGTCACCGGGTTATTTGGTAAGCGTGATAGCGTTACGGAGATGTTTAATAAACTGAAGTGGCAGACTCTGCAAGAGAGGCGCTCTGCATCGCGGTGTAGCTTGCTCGCCAGGTTTCGAGAGGGTGCGTTTCTGGATGAGGTATCGAATATATTGCTTCCCCCTACTTATACCTCCCGAGGAGATCACGAGTGTAAAATGAGAGAGATTAGAGCGCGCACGGAGGCTTTCAGACAGTCGTTTTTCCCGCGAACCATACGCGACTGGAACAGGAAAGGGAGGTAATGACAGTGGCACGTAAAGTGCCCTCCGCCACACACCGTTGGGTGGCTTGCGGAGTATCAATGTAGATGTAGATGAAGACGATATGTGCAACAGGGCATTCGGGCAGTAGGAAATAGAATGGCCATCACGCCAGAAAAAAAATAGAAAATGTTTTAACGTATATGTGTGGATTGGAAGAAGGGCACAAGATACCGGAGAGGCAAATTCCGACGGAAAACTAAGCGGTCAGTAAACAAGTTTGCGTGACCGCCTCCACGCGTCTCAAGCGATCGGCGGGCTCGCAGGTAAACACACTTGTTTACAGCGCGTATCTCTTCAGGAACTGGCGGATAAGGCCGCTCAGTAGTGCCGGCAACAGAAGGGGAGGGGGTCTAGAGTCTGAAACGAAGGGGGAAAAAAAGTGTGCAGCTACGGAATGCGGGACATTTGCCACAATTGCCCCTTCGCCAGGTAGCTTGAGTAGCGATCCCTCAGGTAAGGGACGCCCTTCCACGTACCACTTCTGTCCGCTTTCAAACCGCCGTCTCCACATCTTACTCGATACGACCAGTATGTAATGGACCTTCTTCTTCGATATCTTGGCGAAACACAGAGCTTCTTTCGCGAAATCGAAATATTAATAACTTTTGGGAAACGAAAGCAATACCGACTATTATTTCAGTATGTAATTAGTTCTGTCAAGTATAAATATAAACCCCTCTGTCTGTAAGGTAGCTTCCTTTCACGCTTACTGATTGCGATAGAAACAGTCCATCACCACAGGAGCAACAAGAAAGGAACGATGTAAAGAGAATGCGAATGTACGCTAATCATTTCTTTTGGACCACTGCATTTGTGCCTTCTTTAATTACTGCAACTGCATGCCCAAAAGACAACAATGAAAGTAGAAATGGGTATGTGAATGTTTGAAAAGAAGAACGACATAATCCATATTAATTTACTCTCTAAAATCCGATATCCCTTGCGGCGAAACATTAGTTAATAATGTGTAGCGCGACAATGTTCAAAATATGACTGAAAATACGTTCACTAAATAGAGATAAGAACATCTATGATTGACATGTCATCTTAAGTCGACGTACAATTTTCAAATGTTAGAAATAAGGAAATGAAGTAATAGACAATGCAGTGCTTGTAACGTACGTTGTAGTTCTACATTGTTTAGCTCTGGTATTTACAGGGTCACAGAGAAAGCATCCTAGGTTTTGGAGGGAAAAGCCGTAATTGTAATAATCTGCACTACAACAGAAACAAGAAGCACAACTTAAGGAAAAACAATGTAACGTGTGTTTCAGCTCACAAGCGGCATTGAAGCAGATAGTTCCCGTGACTTAGTATGAGCAGAGGTTATATTCGACAACCGGAATAAATTAATAACTGGCTCCTTTTACCGACCCCCGGTCTCAGACGAAACAGTTGCTGAACAGTTCAAAGAAAACTTGTCTCATCACAAATAGGTACCCTAATCATACAATTATAGTTGGCAGTGACTTCAATCTACCATCCGTATGTTGACAAAAATACATTTTCAGACCCTATTGTAGATAGAAAACAACTTCCGTAATTGTTCTAAATGCAATTTTTAAAAAAATATTGTGAACAATTAGTTCACGGGGCGATTCAAAATGTAAATGGTTACGAAAACACACTTGACCTCTTAACCACAAATAATCCTGAGCATCACAGCGGATACAGGGATTAGTGAACACACAGTCGTAGCGAGGCTCAATTACGTAACAAAGAAATTCACCAAAACTAAATGCGAAATGTATCTATTTATAAAAGCAACTAAAAATTCGGTTGACGTCTTTCTAAGAGACAATCGCCAATCCTTCTAAACTATGTAAGAGAACACCATATGTGGGTTCAGCTCAAAGAAATAGTATCAACAGCACTCGAGAGATTCCTACCAAATAAATTAATAAGAGACGGAACTGATCCCCCATGGTGCACAAAACACGACGGAAAGCTGCCGCAGGAGCACCGAAAAAGCCACGTATAATTTAGACGAAGGCAAAATCTCCAAGATTGGCGAAGTTTCACTGAGGCTCGAAATTGGGTGCGGATTTCAATGCGAGATGCATTTAATAGTTTCCATAACGAAAGTCTCTCTAGAAATGTGGCGGAAAATCCAAAGAGATTCTGGTCCTATGTTAAGTAAACCAGCGGGAAGGCTCAGTAAGCGATGAGGAGGTGGGGGAGACAAGGGAGCAGGTCAAGTCGTGGCAAATGTCCTTACACCCAGCTACGTCGTTGTGCCCTGCTGCTTACGTATGCAGAACAATCCTGTGACGAACACAGCCTGAAGGGAACCACCAGTTGTGAACCTAAGCAGCGGCGGCCGGAGTGGCCGAGCGGTTCTAGGCGCTACAGTCTGGAACCGCGCGACCGCTACGGTCGCAGGTTCGAATCCTGCCTCGGGCATGGATGTGTGTGATGTCCTTAGGTTAGGTTTAAGTAGTATCAAGTTCTAGGGGACTGATGACCTCCGATGTTAAGTCCCATAGTGCTCAGAGCCATTTGAACCTAAGCAGCAGTTCTCGCAACTCATCCTCTAGCGGAACACCTCGAGATTCCTGCTACTTCGACCTTATTTATTTTAAGGTTGGTAAAATTTTTAAAATGAGAGAAACCTGCTTTTTTTTCAGTCATTACTTCAATTTTAAATCATAACTGATAACACGAAAGTCATAATAAAATTTAGAACAATAATGAATATCGGCAAAAAGTTGAATTAAAACGTGTTATTCGCAAATTTTAGCGGGGCAGTTATTCGTTTCACGCGGAACGCCAGTGTTCTGCGGAAGGCACTTTTGGAAGTCCTGGTTTAGAGAGTCGGACTGTCATGTATAAAACAGCTGAATACGTCTGGTTACGATAATCGAATGTAGTCGAACTATGTCGGCTGATGCTGAGGGAATTACGCTACTAGCTATTAAAATTGCTACACCACGAGGGTGACATGCTACAGACGCGAAATGTAACCGACAGGAAGAAGATGCTGTGATATGGAAATGATTAGCTTTTCAGACCATTCACACAAGCTTGGCGCCGTTGGCGACACCTACAACGTGCTGACATGAGGAAAGTTTCCAACCGATTTCTCATACACAAACAGCAGCTGACCGGTGTTGCCTGGTGGCACGTTGTTGTGATGCCTCGTGTAAGGAGGAGAAATGCGTACCATCACGTTTCCGACTTTGATAAACGACGGGTTGTAGCCTATCGCGACTGCGGTTTATCGTATCACGACACTGCTGCTCGCGTTGGTCGAGATCCAATGACTGTTGGCAGAATATGGAATCGGTGGGTTCAGGAGGGTAATACGGAACGCCGTGCTATATCCCAACGACCTCATATCACTAGCAGTCGAGATGACAGGCGTCTTATCCGCACGGCTGTAACGGATCGTGCAGCCACGTCTCGATCCCTGAGTCAACAGATGGGGACGTTTGCAAAACAACAACCATCTGCACGAACAGTTCGACGACGTTTGCATCAGCACGGACTATCAGCTCGGAGACCGTGGCTGCGGTTACCCTTGACGCTGCATCACAGACAGGAGCGCCTGCAGTGGTGTACTCGACGACGAACCTGGGTGCACGAATGGCAAGACATAATAGTTTCGGATGAATCCAGGTTCTGTTTACAGCATCGTGATGGTCGCATCCCTGTTTCGCGAAATCGCGGTGAACGCAGATTGGAAGCGTGTATTCGTCATCGCGATACTGGTGTATCATCCGGCGTGATGGTATGGGGTACCATTGGTTACACGTCTCGGTCACCTCTTGTTCGCATTAACGGCCCTTTGAACAGTGGACGTTACATTTCAGATGTGTTACGACCCGTGGCTCTACGCTTCATTCGATCCCTTCGAAACCCTACATTTCAGCAGGATAATGCATGACCGCATGTTGCAAGTCCTGTACGGGCCTTTCTGGATACAGAAAATGTTCGACTGCTGCCTTGGCCAGCACATTCTCCAGGTCTCACACCAACTGAAAACGTCTGGTCAATGGTGGCCGTGCAACTAGTTCGTCACAATACGCCAGTCACTACTCTTGATGAACTGTGGTATTGTGTTGAAGCTGCATGGACCGCTGTACCTGTACACGCCATCCAAGCTCTGACTCAAAGCCCAGGCGTATCAAGGCCGTTATTACGGCCAGAAGTAGTTGTTCTTGGTACTGACTTCTCAGGATCTATGCACCGAAATTGCGTGAAAATTTAATCACATTTCAGTTCTAGTATATTTGTCCAATGAATACCTGTTCATCATCTGCGCTTCTTCTTGTTGTAGCAATTTTAATGGCCAGTAGTGTATTCAATAAATGATTTTTTTGTGAATTTGGTGGCATTACTTATGGCACGCACCGTGTATATCCCGCGTGTGTGGTATAATGGCTGCACATGAACCAGCCTGTAGTTACAGATACGTGCGCTTGGGGCGCTGGTGCATAGGTGTACGCTTTGGGCACATCGTGTAATAGCGGCGTTTATTGGACATTTCCTTCTCGTTTAGGACCATACTACCAACTCTGAAAGCTGCCTACACTACAATCTTAGCAACAACAGTATATCTACATATATTGAAAAACCGATTGTTCCAGCAATAAGAGCGAACCGCACTCTGGGCTGAAGAGATTATGTACAGTTGTGGACAAAACGAGCGCGACCCCTCGCCTTTTCGTTATGCTGATCCGCACAGCTTTAAAGTCTGCTACACAGTATAACAGGCAAGGCGACGAAGTGCTACCAACATACCATGCACAGGCGTGAAATTGACGAACTATCCGAAGTTTGTCAGACTGTTTTCAATCATATGTAAGACTATATGAGGGTTGGAACTTAAATAGTGGCAACTATTTATTCACAACCGATACAAAAGTGTTTCATGTTTGCACCTGTTACTGTCCTTCAGAGTAGTCACCAGCGTTGTGTAGAACCCGTTGCCGTTACTCGCTAATAACAGTATTTTGTTATTTCGATAAACATCCCGAATGATTGTCACATAAGCGGTGACATAAAGGTAGAAAATTCATGTTTTAGAGTCCAGAAAGCTCTATGCATCAGAAACTGTACATCATTTCGCCATTTTCATTGCGAAATTGCCGGCTCATTCATGTCTGGGGTAATAATAGAGGGCTGTTTCCCTGGGTTGTCTGCTAGCACAGTGAAAGGTGTTTGCTACTGCAAGGGATGCTGGTTTGTTTTCGGTTCTAATCTCGATGGAGGCAGATAGACTATCAGTAAAGCAATTTTAAGATATTCTCGCGCCCCCAATACTTTTTATATCTACATTTATTCTGTACTAGCGCCTTGTGGATGTCAATATGAAACTCTTGCAGAATTTCATACTTGTTATTGCCTTCCTTTTTCCGATTCTGTCAATAATTGAATTGACTTTCGTGTGGCACTGAATGATTTTTAACTGAATTTCGTTATGAATCTTCACGCATAGCTAAATTTGCACACTTTCTTGGTGGGTGAGAAACGGTAATCCACTATGACTGGTCTGAAAGTTGACACAAACCGTTTCTCGGCCGAATCCGCACAATATGTTGCTAGTTCGTAACGATCTGAGGTACTTTGTCTTACTAGAACAGTTGTGTTATCTCGATAAGCTGAAATTAAAAAAAAAAAAAATGGTTCAAATGGCTCAGAGCACTATGGGACTTAACATCTGAGGTCATCAGTCCCCTACAACTTAGAACTACTTAAACCTAACTAACCTAAGGACATCACACACAGCCATGTCCAAGGCAGGATCGAACCTGAAATTCATTTTTATTAGTACAGTTCATACTAATTAGCGTTTCTTCTTTCATTTATATCTTATATTTACATGTTGTGTTTAACACATTAATCAGCATTAATATCGTCCTACACATGATTGGAAACAGTCTATCCCAGGTTCGATTCCCGGCGGGGTCAGGGATTTTCTCTGCCTCGTGATGGCTGGGTGTTGTGTGATGTCCTTAGGTTAGTTAGGTTTAAGTAGTTCTAAGTTCTAGGGCACTGATGACCATAGATGTTAAGTCCCATAGTGCTCAGAGCCATTTGAACCATTTTGAAAAAGACTAACAAAGTTAGGATAGTGTGTCAATTTCACGCCTGTGCATAGTATGTTGGTAGCATTTCGTCGCCTTTGCTGTTATACTGTGTAGCAGACTTTAAAGCTGTGCGGATCAGCATAACGGAAAGGCGAGGGGTCTCGCTCGTTTTGTCCACGACTGTACACGAGAGGAAATCGTGGCGCCCTGCCCAAACAAGTGAGAAAGGCGACCAAAAAAATAACAAAAAAACAGAGAGCGCCGGAGGGACAGACAGACAGCAAAAGGAAGACAGTAGTGTTGCGTCAGGAGGACAGGGCGCGAGTCAGCGACCGCCGCACGGCTGACGCGTCAGCACGTATCAGCAGCTGGCGCTGCCAAAATCCCACGTCTGGGGCTTATCTGCGCCCTGTGGCCGCAGAATCTGGGCCAGGCCGGCTGTGGGCAGACATTCAGAGAGAGAGAGAGGCAGACACAAAGTACTGCCGCCAACGCTGGAGGCGGCCGGCTTCCAGGAACTCCCCGCTAGCTCGCCATTAACTGTCCCGCGATAACGGGCGGGCGTGCGTGCGCGCCGCGTCAGCCAATCCGCTCGCACCCAGTTTTAATCTGCACTCCGCTGCAGAGTGAAAATCTCATTCTGGAAACATCCCCCAGGCTGTGGCTAAGCCATGTCTCCGCAGTATCCTTTCTTCCAGCAGTGCTAGTTCTGCAAGGTTCGCAGGAGACCTGTAAAGTCTGGAAAGTAGGAGACGAGTTACTGGCGGAAGTAAAGCTGTGAGGACGGGGCGTGAGTCGTGCTTGGGTAGCACAGTTGGTAGAGCACTTGCCCGCGAAAGGCAAAGGTCCCGAGTTCGAGTCTCGGTCGGGCACACAGTTTTAATCTGCCAGGAAGTTTCATATCAGCGCACACTCCGCTGCAGAGTGAAAATTTAATTCTGAATGCGCTTGCGCTCCCATGTGCCAGGGTTATACTAGCCACACGCTACGACACAGTCGCTAACTGAACACCGACCCGAATAGATAAAAAATTTCCTTTACTTCACATCTGTGGTTATAAATTATCAGACTACTGGTTTCGGTCTATAATGCCATCTTCAGACCTGTTTTACAAAAACATGTCCTAATATACTGAAGCCGTTGTGGCATCGTCAAATGCTCAACAATAAATCAGCGCCAGCATTGTTAAATACATACATTGTGTTACAAAAAGGTACGGCCAAACTTTCAGGAAACATTCCTCACACACAAAGAAAGAAAATATGTTATTTGGATGTGTGTCCTTAAACGCTTACTTTCCATGTTAGAGCTCATTTTATTACTTCTCTTCAAATCACATTAATCGTGGAATGGAAACACACAGCAACAGAACGTACCAGCGTGACTTCAAACACTTTGTTACAGGAAATGTTCAAAATGTCTTCCGTTAGCGAGGATACATGCATCCACCCTCCGTCGCATGGAATCCCTGATCCGCTGATGCAGCCCTGGAGAATGGCGTATTGTATCACAGCCGTCCACAATACGAGCACGAAGTCTCTACATTTGGTACCGGGGTTGCGCAGACAAGAGCTTTCAAATGCCCCCATAAATGAAAGTCAAGAGGGTTGAGGTCAGGAGAGCGTGGAGGCCTTGGAATTGGTCCGCCTCTACCAATCCGTCGGTCACTGAATCTGTTGTTGAGAGGCGTACGAACACTTCGGCTGAAATATGCAGGAGCTCCATCGTGCATGAACCACATCATGTGTCGTACTTGTAAAGGCACATGTTCTAGCAGCACAGGTAGAGTATCCCGTATGAAATCATGATAGCGTGCTCCATTGACCGTAGGTGGAAGAACATGGGGCCCAATCCAGACATCACCAACAATGCCTGCCCAAAAATTCACAGAAAATTTGTGTTGAGGACGTGATTGCACAATTGCATGTGGATTCTCGTCAACCAACACATGTTGATTGTGAAAATTTACAATTTGATCACGTTGGAATGAAGCCTCATCCGTAAAGAGAACATTTGCACTGAAATGAGGATTGACACATTGTCGGATGAACCATTCGCAGAAGTGTACCCGTGGAGGCCAATCAGCTGCTGATAGTGCCTGCACACGCTGTACACGGTACGGAAACGACTGGTTCTCCCGTAGCACTCTCCATACAGTGACGTGGTCAACGTTACCTTGTACAGCAGCAACTTCTCTGACGCTGACATTAGGGTTATCGTCAACTGCACGAAGAACTGCCTCGTCCACTGCAGGTGTCCTCGTCGTTCTAGGTCTTCCCCAGTCGCGAGTCACAGGCTGGAATGCTCCGTGCTCCCTAACACGCCGATCAATTGCTTCGAATGTCTTCCTGTCGGGACACCTTCGTTCTGGAAATCTGTCTCGATACAAACGTACCGCGCCACGGCTATCGCCCCGTGCTAATCCGTACATCAAATGGGCATGTGCCAACTTAGCATTTGTAAACATTGCAATGACTGCAAAACCACGTTCGTGATGAACACTAACCTGTTGATGCTACGTACTGATGTGTTTGATGCGAGTACTGTAGAGGAATGAGTCGCATGTCAACACAAGCACCGAAGCCAACATTACCTTCCTTCAATTGGGCCAACTGGCGGTGAATCGAGGACGCACAGTACATACTGACGAAACTAAAATGAGCTCTAACGTGGAAATTAAGCGTTTCCGGACACATGTCCACATAACATGTTTTCTTTATTTGTGTGTGAGGAATGTTTCCTGAAAGTTTGGCCGTACCTTTTTTAACACCCTGTATGCACTCTACTTTATACAAGAGTCATCTTGTTCATAGCAGTACTATACAAAACAAACTGTGGGCAGGCATGCTCTTATTAAGTGATGCACACTCTGTGATCAAAAACATAGGTTTTTCATATCAGGTGCATTGTGCTGCCACCTACTGCCAGGTACTCCACATCAGCGACCACAGTAGTCATTAGACATCGTGAGAGAGCAGAATGGAGCGCTCCGCGGAACTCGCAGACTTCGAACGTGGTCAGGTGATTGGGTGTCATTTCTGTAATACGTCTGTACGCGAGATTTCCACACTCCTAAACATCCCTAGGTCCACTGTTTGCGATGTGATATTGAAGTGGAAACGTGGAGGGACACGTACAGCACAAAAGCGTACAGGCCGACCTCGTTTGTTGACTGACAGAGACTGCCGACAGTTGAAGAGAGTCGTAATGTGTAATAGGCAGACATCTATCCAGACCATCACACAGGAATTCCAAACTGCATCAGGATCCACTGCAAGTACTGTGACAGTTAGGCGGGAGGTGGGAAAACTTGGATTTCGTGGTCGAGCGGCTGGTCATAAGCCAGACATCACGCCAGTAAGTGCCAAACGACGCCTCGCTCGGTGTAAGGAGCGTAAACATTGGACCATTGAACAGTGGAAAAACGTCGTCTGGAGTGACGAATCACGGTACACAATGTGGCGATCCGATGGCAGGGTGTGGGTATGGTGAATGCCCGGTGATTGTCATCTGCCAGCGTGTGTAGTTCCAACAGTAAAATTCGGAGGCGGTGGTGTTATGGTGTGGTCGTGTTTCTCATGGACGGGGCTTGCACCCCTTGTTGTTTTGCATGGCACCATCACAGCACAGGCCTACAGTGATGTTTTAATCACCTTCTTGCATCGCACTGTTGAACAGCAATTCGGTGATGGCGATTGTATCAACACGATCGAACACCTGTTCATAATGCACGGACTGTGGCGCAGTGGTAACACGACGATAAAATACCTGTAATGGACCGGCCTGCACAGAGTCCTGACCTGAATCCTGTAGAACATCTTTGGGATGTTTTGGAACGCCGACTTCGTGCCAGGCCTCACCGACCGACATCCATACCTCTCCTCAGTGCAGCACTCCGCGAAGAATGGGCTGCCATTCCTCAAGAAACCTTCCAGCACGTGACTGAACGTTTGCCTGCGAGAGTGGAAGCTGTCATCAAGGCTAAGGGTTGGCCAACACCATACTGAATTCCAGCATTGCCGGTGGAGGGCGCCACAAACTTGTTAGTAATTTTCAACCAGGTGTCCGCTTACTTTTAATCACATAGTGTATGAGCAGTTGTTCATATTCGCTTCTGTGAAACACGTCCCTTCTGCTGAACAAGTGTTCGTAGCTCTTCAAGGTATGCATTTTACACGAGGTGGTACTACTCATTTTTGTTTACGTTTTCGTCCTCCGAAAATCTGGAAAACAAAGCACTTACAAGGGGAGGCCGCCAATTGTGAAATTCAGATTCGATTCATACTGCGCATAATAAAAGCTCATGGCCAGAGGTGTAATGTGGCAAAGAACCAAGAGGCACTTGTCAGCCGTTCTCGAGAAAATCGACAGTTAAAAGAAACCGTTGCACTGAAATACTCTCAACGATTAGTAACTTTGTACGGCGTCGTGGAGCAGCGGTAAGCGCTAGGGTTTGTAATCCGAAGGTCGCCGGATCGAATCTCGCGCCATGCAACCTTTTTTTTTAGTATTTGTTTTTTGTAATTCAAATATATAAATATAATTCCCGGCAATCAGTTGCAACAATTATGGATATAATAAGTTGTTGAACGTCGTTTGTCGTGGAAAACCTGGCGACTTCGAACATGATTGTGTTCTCCGCAAACAAAGTTGTATTTCACAAATGTTATTAATTGTCTTCATAATGTTAACCACGTTTAGTTAACGGAAGACGTAGAGACGATATTCCGAAACGAATACGCATAGCGTAAGTCAAACGTTCGAATTAGAATAGAGACCCCACGAACACAAATTTGCTGTGGCAGGTATGAAATATAAACTCCGTTACCCGCTCGTTACACTTGAAGGACAGATGTTGAATGGGCCGAAACGAGCCGCCGCATAACAGCGTAGTTGCCTGCTAACTTCGAAAGAACGTAGATGCGGTCCCTAGCGCAACTTATAACATCGTCGAAAATCAGTGCGGACGGGAGAGCTTTGGTACACCCTGTTAAAAAAACGGAAAAATGGAGGCGGTACAATTGGAGAGCGATCCGCCTTCACCAACATGCATAAGTAATTCATTAATAGTATATATATATATATATATATATATATATATATATATATATATATATATATATATATATATTACAAAAAACTAATAATAAAAAAAATTGCATGGCGCGAGACTCGATCCGGCGACCTGCGGATTACGAACCCGAGCGCTTACCGCTGCGCCACGACGCTGTAGAAAACTATTAATCGTAGAAAGTATTTCACCGCAACGGTTTCTTTCAACTGTCGATTTTCTCGACAACGGCTGGGAAGTGCATCTTGGTGCTTTGCCACATTACACCTCTGGCCATGAGCTTCTATTATGCGCAGTATGAATCGAATCTGAATTTCACAATTGGCGGCCTCCCCTTGTTAGAGTAGAAGAGATTTGTTTAACGGTATTGTATTGTATGTTAACCGGGCACCTAGAAACGACGGAGAGGCTCCGTCCCCGCCGCAGCCGCAGTGGTCCACAGCCCCACGACGACTGCCGCAGTGCACTTCACCCCTCCGCCGCCCCACACCCAACCCACGGTTATTGTGCGGTTCGGCCCCCTGTGGACCCCCCAGGGAACGTCTCACACCAGACGAGTGTAACTCCTATGTTAGCGTGGTAGAGTAATGGTGGAGTACGCGTACGTGGAGAACTTGTTTGCGCAGCAATCGCCGACATAAAGGGTATCTGAAGCGGAATAAGGGGAACCAGCCGAGATTCGCCGAGGCAAATAGAAAACCGCCTAAAACCATCCACAGACCGGGCGGCTCACCGGACCTCGACACAAGTCCGCCGGCCGGAAAGTGTTGTTGGCTTGGTTGATACAGGGGAGGGGACCAAACAGCCAGGTCATCGGTCGCATAGGATTAAGGAAAGATGGGAAGGAATGCAGCCTTCCTATTTCAAAGGACCCAGCCCAGCATTTGCCTTAAGCGATTTAGGGAAACCACGGGAAACCTAAATCACGATGGCTGGACGTCGGTTTGACACGTCGTTTTCCCGTATGCGATTCCAGTGTGCTAGCCACTGCGCCACCTCACTCGGAGAAGAAAGTGTGGTGAGTAAGGGTTGTAGAGGCAGATCAAGCTTGAGTACAGCAAAGAGAAAGAACAGTTTGTACGTTGCATGTGATCAGAAGTATGTGGACTCCTGGCTCAGCCGTGCGGTTCTAGGCGCTGCAATCTGGAACCGCGAGACCGCTACGGTCGCAGGTTCGAATCCTGCCTCGGGCATGGACGTGTGTGATGTCCTTAGGTTAGTTAGGTTTAACTAGTTCTAAGTTCTAGGGGACTAATGACCTCAGAAGTTGAGTCCCATAGTTCTCAGAGCCATTTGAACCATTTTTGAACTCCTGGCTGAAAATTACTTACAGGTTCGTGGCGCCCTCCATCTGGTTGGTTGGTTGTTTTGGGGAAGGAGACCAGACAGCGAGGTCAACGGTCTCATCGGATTAGGGAAGGACGAGGAAGGAAGTCGGCCGTGCCCTTTGAAAGGAACCATCCCGGCATTTGCCTGGAGCGATTTAGGGAAATCACGGAAAACCTAAATCAGGATGGCCGGACGCGGGATTGAACCGTCGTCCTCCCGAATGCGAGTCCAGTGTCTAACCAGCCCTCCATCTGTAACGCTGGAATTCAATATGGTGTTGGCCTACCCTTGGCCTTGATGACAGCTTCCACTCTCGCAGGCATACGTTCAGTCAGGTGCTGGAAGGTTTCGTGGGGAATGGCAGCCCAATCTTCGCAGAGTACTGCAATGGGGAGACGTATCGACGTCGGTCGGTGAGGCTTGGCGTGAAGTCAGCGTTCGAAAACATCCCAAAGTTGTCGTATGGGATTCAGGTCAGGACTCTGTGCAGGCCAGCCCATTACAGGGATATTCCCGTGTAACCGCTCCGCCACAGGGCGTAAATTATGAATAGATGCTCGATCGTGTTGAAAGATGTAATCGGCATTCCCGAATTGCTCTTCAACACTGGGACGCACGAAGGTGCTTAAAACATCAATGTAGGCCTGTGCTGTGATAGAGCCACGCAAAAAACAAGGGGTGCAAGCCTCCTCCATGAAAAACACGACCGCCGGCCTGGGTGGCCGTGCGGTTCTAGGCGCTACAGTCGGTAACCGCGCGACCGCTACGGTCGCAGGTTCGAATCCTGCCTCGGGCATGGACGTGTATGATGTCCTCAGGTTAGTTAGGTTTAAGTAGTTCTAAGTTCTAGGAGACTGATGACCTTGGAAGTTAAGTCCCATAAAGATCAGAGACTTTTGAGCCAAAAACACGTCCGCACCATAACACCACCGCCTTCGAGTTTCACCGTTGGCACTACTCACGCTGGCAGATGACGTTCACCGAGCATCAGATCGCCACATTGTGTACAGTGATTCGTCACTCCACGCAGCGTTTTTCCACTGTTCAGTCGTCCAATGTTTACGCTCCTTACACCAAGCGAGACGTCGTTTGGCATTTACCGGCGTGATGTGTGGCTTATGAGCAGCCGCTCGACCGTGAAATCCAAGTTTTCTCACCTCCCAACTAACTGTCATAGTGTTAATGTGGATCCTGATGCAGTGTGGAATTTCTGTGTGACAGTCTGGATAGATGTCTGCCTATTATACATTACGACCCTTTTCAACTGTCGGCGGTCTCTGTCAGTCAACAGACGACGTCGGCCAGTACGCTTTTGTGCTGTACGTGTCCCTTCACGTTTCCACTTCACTGTCACATCATGAACAGTGGATTGGTTCGAATGGCTCTGAGCACTATGGGACTCAACTGCTGTGGTCATAAGTCCCCTAGAACTTAGAACTACTTAAACCTAACTAACCTAAGGACATCACACACATCCATGCCCGAGGCAGGATTCGAACCTGCGACCGTAGCGGTCGTGCGGTTCCAGACTGTAGCGCCTTTAACCGCTCGGCCACTCCGGCCGGCCATGAACAGTGGAGCTAGGGATGTTTATGAGTATGGAAATGTCTCGTACAGACGTATGACACAAGTGACACCCAATCACCTGACCACGTTCAAAGGCTGTGAGTCCTGTGGAGCGCCCCATTCTGCTCTCTGATGATGTGTAATGACTACTGAGGTCACTGGTATGGAGTAGGTGGCAGTAGGTAGCAACACAATTGATGTAATATGAAAAACGTATGTTTTTAGGGGTGTCGAGAGGTATCGTGTAGCATGGAGAGCTACACCATACCAGCCTTGTGAGTCAAGACAGCAAAGACAATAACATTTATGTTATAGGGTCGTCTTAAATGCTGGTACGGAGTAGTTACGACCTTCCCAATCGTTATCTGTAAAGCGGACATCTGCTACATTCTAAAGGCAGCGCCGCGCGGTTAGAGCAGGAAGTGCAGGCTGCCTGGCAAAAACAAGGTGCGCCCACTGATTGCGACACTCTGCGTGACTTGCAGCTCAATCACTGTCAGTCTGCTGAAGGGCAGGCATTCGTCATGGTAGGTGTGACTGGCCGCCGCTACTTCCTGGATATGACAGCACTCGCTATGCCCCAGGGACACTAGCGCTTCCCGGTAGCAGCTAGCCAGGAACCGGCCACTAGATTGTGTAGATCATCGCAGAAGGCCGTTGCCCACAGCGCCACAAAAAGGCGCAAGCCTCGTGCGGGCCAAGCAGCGGAGAATGCACAGTGGCTGGAGTGGCTGGAGGCATCTAGTGTCGTCCGATGAGTCGCAGTTTCGCCTCTTTTCAAGTGGCGCTAGGCGTCCAGTGTAGTGAAGCCCCACTGAGGTGCCTCTACAGAAGGTGTGGTTCACACCAGAGGGGGCTCTGGGATGTTATACGGGTATTTTTCGTACTACGACTTGGACAGGAATAGTACACTAAACTAAACTCCACCTGAAGAGGCCACGAAGGCCCAACGGTACCGACCGACCGCCGTGTCATCCTCAGCCCACAGGCGGCACTGGACGAGGATACAGAGGGGCACGTGGTCAACACACTGCTCTCCCAGCCGTTGTCAGTTTTCGTGACCGTTGTCGCTACTCCTCAATCAACTAGCTCCTCAATTGGCCTCACAAGGGCCGAGTGCACCCCACTTGCCGACAGCACTCGGCAGACCCGGACAGTGACCAATCCAAACAGCAGTCGGCAGGCCAGGACGGTGACCAATCCAAATAGCACTCGGCAGGCCCGGACGGTGACCAATCCAAACAGCACTCGGCAAGCCGGGACGGTGACCAATCCAAACAGCACTCGGCAGGCTGGGACGGTGACCAATCCAAACAGCACTCGGCAGGCTGGGACGGTGACCAATCCAAACAGCACTCGGCAGGCTGGGACAGTGACCAATCCAAACAGCACTCGGCAGGCTGGGACGGTGACCAATCCAAACAGCAGTTGGCAGGCCGGGACAGTGACCAATCCAAACAGCAGTTGGCAGGCCGGGACAGTGACCAATCCAAACAGCAGTTGGCAGGCCGGGACAGTGACCAATCCAAACAGCAGTTGGCAGGCCGGGACAGTGACCAATCCAAACAGCACTCGGCAGGCCGGGACAGTGACCAATCCAAACAGCACTCGGCAGGCCGGGACAGTGACCAATCCAAACAGCACTCGGCAGGCCGGGACGGTGACCAATCCAAGCAGCACTCGGCAGGCCGGGACAGTGACCAATCCAAGCAGCACTCGGCAGGCCGGGACAGTGACCAATCCAAACAGCACTCGGCAGGCCGGGACAGTGACCAATCCAAACAGCACTCGGCAGGCCGGGACTGTGACCAATCCAAAAAGCAGTCGGCAGGCCGGGACGGTGACCAATCCAAACAGCAGTCGGCAGGCCGGGACAGTGACCAATCCGAACAGCACTCGGCAGGCCCGGACGGTGACCAATCAGAGTGCTGGCCGAGCCAAACACTGCTTCTCTTCAGTGATCTCACGAGAACTGGTGTTAGCACCGCGGCAGGTCTGTTGGCACAGTGATGAAATTGTGAAGTGGAAATGTGAAGGAAGAACCAGAGCTAAACCAAGACCAGGAACACTCCATGGACAGCTGGACAGGCACCGTCCACTACTGTGGAGGGTGGCTGTAAAAAATAGAACGAAATCAGCGGAAAGAATCACTTGTTAGTACCAAAGTGATACCAGCAGTCCATATTGTGTGTAGGCAGTTAAATCGAATGGGTTACAATGGTTGGATAGCTCCCTGTGAGCCACACATTGCTCTAGTCGACACTAAGCGATCCTTGAGGTGGTGTAAAGACTGACAGCACTGGACAGTGGATGACTGGGACGTGTGACTTGGAGTGATGGCCGCGCTGTAGGCTGTGGCAAGGCGATGGAAGGGTTTGGAGTTGTGGAATGCCTAGAGTACACTACCTGCCATCACGTATATTGCGAGCAGTTAAATACGGAGGTGGTGGTGTTACAGTATGGGGGTTTTGTTAGGGTGTGGTCCCCTTATTCCACAAGACATCAGTAGGTGCGGAGTGATATGAACACATTTTACGGCACAGTGAACTATGTACAATAAAGAAACAGTTTGGAAACGATCATTGTTTCTATGAGCAAGAAAATCCACTGTGTTATAACTGGTGAGGCAGTGGTTTTCGGATGTTGTTGTTGTTGTTGTTGTTGTTGTGGTCTTCAGTACTGAGACTGGTTTGATGCAGCTCTCCATGCTACTCTATCCTGTGCAAGCTTCTTCATCTCCCAGTACCTACTGCAACCTACATCCTTCTGAATCTGCTTAGTGCATTCACCTCTTGGTCTCCCTCTACGATTTTTACCCCCCACACTTCCCTCTGATACTAAATTGGTGGTCCATTGATGCCTCAGAATATGTCCTACCAAGGGATCCCTTCTCCTAGTCAAGTTGTGTCACAAACTCCTCTTCTCCCAAATTCTATTCAATACCTCCTCATTAGTTATGTGATCTACCCATCTAATCTTCAGCATTCTTGTGTAGCACCACATTTCGAAAGCTTCTATTCTCTTCTTGTCCAAACTATTTATCGTCCATGTTTGTATTCCAACAACCATACAGTAAAGCTGCATGCCCTTCGGAAAAATTATGGCTGTGATTTCCCCTTGCTTTCAGCGATTCGCATTACCAGCACAGCAAGGCCGTTTTGGTTAGTGTTACAAGGCCAGATCAGTCAGTCATCCAGACTGTTGCCCCTGCAACTGCAGAAAAGGCTGCTGCCCGTGTTCAAATGTTCAAAATGTTCAAATGTGTGTGAAATCTTATGAGACTTAACTGCTAAGTTCATCAGTCCCTAAGCTTAGACACACACCCCAGGAGAAACACACACACACTCATGACCGAGGGAGGACTCAAACCTCTGCCAGGAACAGCCGCACAGTCCATGACTGCAGCGCCTTACCCCGTTTGGCTAATCCTGCACTGCCCATCTTCAGGAACCACACGTGTGTCTGGCCTCTCAACAGATACCCTCCATTGTGGTTGCACCTACGGTAATGCTATCTGTATTGCTGAGGCACGCAAGCCTCCCCACCAGTGGCAAGGTCCATGGTTCGTGGTTCATGGTGGTGTGGATAGTAACATTCCTGAAATGGACTAGCCTGCCCAGAGTCCCAACCTCAATCCAAAGCAACATCTGAGGGGTGGCTTGGAATGTCAATGTCGCTCCAAACCTAAGTGACCGACTTCGCTGCTTCCCCAGGTTTCGGCTGGTGAGGAAGAATGGTTTACGATTCCTCCAAAGATATTCAGGCATTTCACTGAAAGTGTCGCAGCAGTGATCAAGCATCATAAGGATGAAGGGTGGCTGGTTGGATGATTTGGGGGAGAGGACCAAACAGTGGAGTCATCGGTCTCAAGGGCAGAGAGTTGACAAGGGATGTCGTAGAATGTTGCCGGCCGAAGTGGCTGTGTGGTTCTGGCACTGCAGTCTGGAACCGTGAGACCGCTATGGTCGCAGGTTCGAATCCTGCCTCGGGCATGGATGTGTGTGATGTCCTTAGGTTAGTTAGGTTTAACTAGTTCTAAGTTCTACGGGACTAATGACCTCAGAAGTTGAGTCCGATAGTGCTCAGAACCATTTGAACCATTTTTTAGAATCTCGACGTCGCTCTCCAGATGTGTCCAAGCTATGCTTCCCCTGGTGTCGGCTCTTGAGGAAGTATGGGTTGCCATTCCTCCACAGACATTCAGGCACCTCGCTGAAAGCGTCGCCAGCAGTGTTCAAGCCATCATAATGGCGAGGGGTTGGTTGATTTGGGGGAAGAGACCAAACAGTGAGGTCATTGGTCTGAAGGGCAGAGAGTTGACAAGGGATGTCTTAGAATGTCGACGTCACTGTCCAGATCTAAATGTCTATACTATGCTTCGCCTGGTTTCGGTTCTTGGGGAAGAATGGATTACCATTCCTCCACAGACATTCAGGTACCTCACTGAAAGCGTCCCCAGCAGTGTTCAAGCCATCATAAGGGCGAAGGGTTGGTTGGTTGGATGATTTGGGTGAGAGAACCAAATAGGGAGGTAATAGGTCTCAAGGGCAGGGAGTTGATGAGGGATGTCTTAGAACGCCGACATTGCTTACCAGTCCTAAGCGTGCAAGCTATGCTTGCCCTGGTTTCGACTGTTGAGGAAGAATGGGTTGCCATTCCTCCAGAGACATTCAGGTACCTCACTGAAAGTGTCCCCAGCAGTGTTCAAGCCATGATAACGGCGAAGGGTTGGTTGATTTGGGATTTGGGGGAGGGGACCAAACAGCGAGGTCATATGTCCCAAGGGCAAAGGGTTGACACACCACGTATTAATGTCCAGTAACAGCTGTCCAGATGATCTGATACTGTATATCTGACACACAGGATCCATCCTTACACTTTGGAGATGATCGGGCGACTGCCATTACTTGTGTGCAAATAAAAATTCGCCACTACAGTATTTGATAGTTGCACGGTGTCCTTGTTTCAATACATTCACCCTATAGAGGCGTCTTGGGGAACGAGACGAGGGGAGGGGGGGGGGGGGGCAGGCAGACAAGACAAGTGCGTGAGTGTGTTTACAGCGGTGGCTGGTGAATGGTGTCGCCATTCATGCGCCAGCCGGTCGCGTCAATGGCCGGTCGCTGGCGCCAGCTTAATGGCGCCACTTACGCAAAGAGGCCCCGCTATCTGCTGGTCTGACGCCATCTCAAGGCCCGCGCGTCCTGCTTGCCACTCACTCCGTCAGATAAGGGCGACGGCGCGTCAGAGGCTCCAACCGCGGGTCACTCGGCGGTCACTGGGAGGGCGCCCCACCAACCGGCGACAACTGGATCGCCGTCCTCGAGGCGAGGCGAGGAGAGGAACAGAAGCGCCGTCGCAGTCGGCGCGCAGTCGCTCCAGCTGCCCACGTCTCGCTGTTCGCAGGCTGACCCCTCCAGTTGAGAAATCTACTCACGCCGTGTTGCGTCACCGTCCCCGAACTGGATCCGCTATTTATTGGAGGATGGGCCTGGCGATAAAGTGTTGCTCCACGCCAATGGTACGCAGTATTTCTTGAACATGTTCTCAGTTCGAATGTAACAAACTTTCTTGAGACTGAGAAACTTAAGTCCCCGAATCAGTATGGTTTTAGGAACAATCTACATCTACATGGATACTCTGCAAATCACATTTAAGTGCCTGGAAGAGGGTTCATCGAACCACAATTCTCTATTATTCCAATCTTGTATAGCGCGCGGAAAGAATCAACGCCTATATCTTTCCGTACGAACTCTGATTTCCCTTACTTTATCTTGGTGATCGTTCCTCTCTATGTAGGTCGGTGTCAACAAAATATTTTCGCATTCGCAGGAGAAAGTTGGTGATTGGAATTTCGTGAGAAGACTCCGTCGCAACGAATAACTTCCAGCCGAAATCCTGCATCATTTCTGGGACCCTCTCTCCCATATTTGGCGATAATACAAAGCCGAAACAATTCAAAGAAGGCAGGACTGCCTTCTTTGAATTGTTTCGATGTACTCCGTAAGTCCTACCTGGTAAGGATCCCACACCGCGCAACAGTATTCTAAAAGAGGACACACAAGCGTAGTGTAAGCAGTCTTCTTAGTAGGTCTGTTTCATTTTGTAAGTGTCCTGCCAATAAAACGCAGCCTTTGGTTAGCCTTCCCCACAACATTTCCTGTGTGTTCCTTCCAATTTAAGTTGTTCGTAATTGTAATACCTAGATATTTAGTTGAATTTACAGCTTTTAGATTAGACTGATTTATCGTGTAACTGCAGTTTAACGAGTTCCTTTTAGCACTCTTGTGGATGACTTCACACCTTTCGTTATTTAGGGTCAACTGCCAATTTTCGCACCATTCAGATATTTTTTCTAAATTGTTTTTCAATTTGTTTTGATCTTCTGGTGACTTTATTAGTCGATTAACGACAGCGTCATCTGCAAACAATTGAAGACGGCTGCTCAGATTGTCTCCCAAATCGTTTATATAGATAAGGAACAGCAAAGGGCCTATAACACTACCTTGGGGAATGCCACAAATCACTTCTGTTTTACTCGATGACTTTCCGTCAGTTACTACGAACTGTGACCTCTCTGAAAGGAAATCACGAATCCAGTCACATAACTGAGACGATATTCCATAGGCTCGCAATTTTCCTACGATCCGCTTGTAGGAATATGGAATCGATCTGAAATCCCTTGTCAATATCACTCAACACTTCATGTGAATAAAGAGCTAGTTGTGTTTCACAGGAACGATGTTTTCTAAACCCATGTTGACTGTGTGTCAATAGACCGTTTCCTTTGAGGTAATTCATAGTGTTCGAACAGAATATATGTTCTAAAATCCTGCTGGATATCGAGGTTAACGATATGGGCCTGTGATTTACTGGATTACTCCTACTACCTTTCTTGAATATTGCTGTCGCCTGTGCTACTTTCCAGTCTTTGGGTACGGATCTTTCGTCGAGCGAACGGTTGTATATAATTGTTAAGTATGGAGCTAGTGCATCAGCATGCTCGAAAGGATCCTAATTGGTGTACAGTCTGGACCAGAAGACTTGCTTTTATTAAGTGATTTAAGTTGCTTCACTACTCTGAGGATATTTACTTCTACGTTACTCATGTTGGCAGCCGTTCTCGATTCGAATTCTGGAATATTTACTTCGTCTTGTTTTGTGAAGGCATTTGGGAAGGCTGTGTTTAGTAACTCTGCTTTGGCAGCACTGTCTTCGATAGTATCTCCATTGCTATCGCGCAGAGAAGGCATTGATTGTTTCTTGCCGCTAACATACTTCACACACGACCAGAATCTCTTTGGATTTTCTGCCAGGTTTCGAGACAACGTTTCGTTGTGGAAACTGTTATAGGCGTCTTGTATTGAACTCCGCGCTAAGTTTAGAGCTTCTGTAAAGGTTCGCCAATGGTGGGGATTTTGCGTCTGTTTTAATGTGGCATGTTTGTTTCGTTGTTTCTGCAACGGTGACTTGTGGAAACTCAGCTTGCCCTTTTCTCTCATGATAGACTGTGAACTCTGGATAAAGGGCAACAGGCAGATTCAGTATTTCTAGACTTCCGGAAAGCATTTGACACGGTGCCCCATTGCAGGCTCTTAATGAAGGTACGAGCGTATGGAATAAGTTCAGACATATGTGAGTGGCTCGAAGACTTCTTAAATCGTACAACCCAGTATGTAGTCCTCTACGGCGAGTGTTCATCAGAGACAGGGGTATCGTCAGGAATGCCCCAGGGAAGCGTGGTAGGTCCGCAGTTGTTCTCTGTATACATAGATGATTTGACTGACTTGTTGGACAGCAGTCTGTGGTTGTTTGCTGATGATGCCGCGGTGTTGAAGTTGAGGGACTGTAGAAACACTGTATCTCTGTTTACTATGATTCCGCTCAATGAAGTTATGGTTTACATAACGGAAGTTTTCCCTGAAGATTTGACCGCTGTGTTTAGACACTGTCTCACATCTAGCCAGTTTCAGTGGGATGAGGAGTTTTGTGAGCAAGTGGATGGTGTTGCCATGGCTAACCCGTTGAGCCCTGCGATTGCCAATTTTGACATGGAGAAATTTGAACAATTAGCGTTGAATAACGCAAATAAGAAACCATGTTGTTGGTATCGTTATGTAGACTACATATTCGTGGTTTGGACACACGGTAAAAAACGACTAATTTTTCGATTATCTTAATAGCATAAGCCCTAAAATTCAGTTTACCATTGAAGTTGAAAAAGACCATGCTATTTCTTTTCTCGACGTGTTAGTCATGAGACAGACCGATGGCAGTCTAAAACATGACGTTTTGCCATTTGTGCACCCAGGTTCGTCGTCCAGTGCACCATCGCAGGCGCTCCTGTCTGTGATGCAGCGTCAAGGGTAACCGCAGCCACGGTCTCCGAGCTGATAGTCCGTGCTGCTGCAAACGTCGTCGAACTGTTCGTGCAGATGGTTGTTGTCTTGCAAACGTCCCCATCTGTTGACTCAGGGATCGAGACGTGGCTGCACGATCCGTTACAGCCGTGCGGATAAGATGCCTGTCATCTCGACTGCTAGTGATACGAGGCCGCTGGGATCCAGCACGGCGTTCCGTATTACCCTCCTGAACCCACCGATTCCATATTCTGCTAACAGTCATTGGATCTCGAACAACGCGAGCAGAAATGTCGCGATACGATAAACCGCAATCGCGATAGGCTACAATCCGACCTTTATCAAAGTCGGAAACGTGATGGTACGCATTTCTCCTCCTTACACGAGGCATCACAACAACGTTTCACCAGGCAACGCCGGTCAACTGTGTATGAGAAATCGGTTGGAAACTTTCGTCATGTCAGCACGTTGTAGGTGTCGCCACAGGCGCCAACCTTGTGTGAATGCTCTGAAAAGCTAATCATTTGCATATCACAGCATCTTCTTCCTGTCGGTTAAATTTCGCGTCTGTAGCACGTCATCTTCGTGTTGTAGTAATTTTAATGGCCAGTAGTGTACAATGAATTATTATTAAGCATGTTCTAAGATTTGCTTTCCGTTTCCGCGTTAGGTACGTTCCGCTTTATACAAAAAATTAGAATGTGGAACTGCACTGTTTGCGTCGGGACTGAAATACTTGCACGGTTTGGGCAGTTTTCCGAATTATACATGTGCCGATTTGAGCAAGTTTTACTGTATTTTCTGTGAACGGGCTGAGCAAGCGACCTCTGGGGCGCCTGGGATAGCTGCTACCCGCCAAGCACAGCCGACCCGCGGCCTTGGTCCGTGGTGAGAAACTGTTCTCGCTTTTGTACGAAGAACGTACTGGCAGTTAATGTAAATGAGTAACTATACATGTTGAACATAGGTAGGTTCATGTTGTGAACGCCATAAACGCTGGTGATGTCGGGAGAGCATTGCTGTGCATGGTATCGCTCCGCGGCGGAATCCGAGCAGGACGTCACGAGAGGAGAGGAACATTATGCAGCGCGGTAGAGTCATGTATGAATGAGGCAACATAAGTAGAAATAGAGGAGTTGGATAGAAACGGTGAAATCTGGCGAGAAATGTATCCTTGAACGTAAATGCAGGCGCTAGCTAAGTGTGCACGTTACGCTGTTAGGTGGGTACAAAAACACGTATTACGCGATGTGCGTAAACAGTACACCTATGCACCAGCGCTCCTAGCGTGCAAATCTGTAACTACAGGCTGGTTCACGTAGACCTGTTACTCCATCCACGCGGGATATACCTGGAGCAAATCCGCAGTAGACGGAATTAACGCGCGAAACGCAGCTAGAACTGACTGCTCTCTTGCAATCTTCGTACGTCCATATTTAACTACTGGCCATTGATATTGCTACACCACGAAGATGACCTGCTACAGACGCGAAATGTAACCGACAGGAAGAAGATGCTGTGATACGCAAATGATTAGCTTTTCAGAGCATTCACACAAGGTTGGCGCCGGTGGCGACACCTACAACGTGCTGACACGAGGAGAGTTTACAAGCGATTTCTCATACGCAAACAGCAGTTGACCGGCGTTGCCTGGGGAAACGTTGTGATACCTCCTGTAAGGAGGAGAAATGCGTACCATCACGTTTCCGACTTTGATAAAGGTCGGATTGTAGCCTATCGCGATTGCGGTTTATCGTATGGCGTCATTGCTGCTCGCGTTGCTCGAGATCCAATGACTGTTAGCAGAATATGGAATCGGTGGGTTCGGGAGGGTAATACGGAACGCCGTGCTGGATCCCAACGGCCTCGCATCACTAGCAGTCGAGATGACAGGCATCTTATCCGCACGGCTGTAACGGATCGTGCAGCCACGTCTCGATCCCTGAGTCAACAGATGGGGACGTTTGCAAGACAACAACCATCTGCACGAACAGTTCCACGACGTTTGCAGCAGCACGGACTATCAGCTCGGAGACCACGGCTGCGGTTACCCTTGACGCTGCATCACAGACAGGAGCGCCTGCGATGGTGTACTCGACGACGAACCTGGGTGCACGAATGGCAAAACGTCATTTTTCCGGATGAATCCAGGTTCTGTTTAGAGCATCACGATGGTCGCATCCGTATTTGGCGACATCGCGGTGAACGCACATTGGAAGCTTGTATTCGTAATCGCCATACTGGCGTGTCACCCGGCGTGATGGTATGGGGTGCCATTGGTTACACGTCTCGGTCACCTCTTGTTCGCATTGACGGCACTTTGAACAGTGGACGTTACATTTCAGATGTGTTACGACCCGTGGCTCTACCCTTCATTCGATCCCTGCGAAACCCTACACTTCAGCAGGATAATGCACGACAGCAAGTTGCGGGTCCTGTACTGGCCTTTCTGGATACAGAAAATGTTCTACTGCTGCCCACGGCGCTCTTGAACTCACTGTCTCCTTGATGTGGCCTATCTTGCGCATGGATTACTCAGTTTGTATATTTTGCTAATTTTTTTTATAATTCCACACAACTTCTGCCTGTTTTCTCGATTCATCCGTGTTCAGTTTTTCAAGGCCTATCCACTGTGGCAAGTTGTAACTAAATCTGAGGGGGGTGCGATGGGGAGGTTCCCTTGTTAGTGTACACGAATAGCCTCAAAGTGACAACGGAGCTACAGTTGTTGCAGCTCATGTGAATGGATTGCAGTCGATTCACTTGTCGACTCAATTCAGTGTTCTCGCAAGTGGTGTCAGAGATTAACAAGTCGAAGAGTTTTTCCGTCATTTTGAACGGTACTGTTAATTTTCTTCAGTGTCAACCAAAACAACGTGGGTTCTACATGAGTAAGTAAAGAAAAAAACGGCTGCGTGAAGTTGGCACACAGCCAAATTTAGCTTTTAGGTCGGTGCGCGCCTTATACCGCAGTCAGCTGGATTCACTTTTCAACAAGATAACGCTTCGAGGTACTGTCCACCGGTTCTTCCTTTTCCTCCGACGATATCCGTATTGCCGTCTGTCAGCAGGGGGTGTCTCTTCGTCTTCACCACTGGACTTCCCTTCACGGGAAAAACGTCCGGGCAACAAAACCTCTCCCAACCACCTCGTCTCGGCCCTCTCGCCGCAAGATCATTTTAGCCGGATTGCGTATTGCGCACTGTCGCTGTAGACACCGCCATTTGTTAGGTGGTTATCCCCCACCGCTTTGTGCATACTGCTTTCAACCTTTGGCGGTCTGCCATTTCTGACCGAATGCCCTTTTTCAACCTCTTACGTTCTGAAAAGGGGAGGCCGCCAATTGTGAAATTCAGATTCGATTCATACTGCGTATAATAAAAGCTAACGGCCAGAGGTGTAATGTGGCAAAGCAACAAGATGCACTTCTCAGCCGTTGTCGAGAAAATGGACAGTTAAAAGAAACCGTTGCGGTGAAATACTCTCTACGATTAACAATTTTATACAGCATCGTGGCGCAGCGGTAAGCGCTCGGGTTCGTAGTCCCAAGGTCGCCTGATCGAATCTCGCGCCATGCAACTTTTTTTTATTATTTGTTTTTTTTTTTGTAATTCAAATGTACACACACACACACACACACACACACACACACACACACACAGATATACACTCCTGGAAATTGAAATAAGAACACCGTGAATTCATTGTCCCAGGAAGGGGAAACTTTATTGACACATTCCTGGGGTCAGATACATCACATGATCACACTGACAGAACCACAGGCACATAGACACAGGCAACAGAGCATGCACAATGTCGGCACTAGTGCAGTGTATATCAACCTTTCGCAGCAATGCAGGCTGCTATTCTCCCATGGAGACGGTCGTAGAGATGCTGGATGTAGTCCTGTGGAACGGCTTGCCATGCCATTTCCACCTGGCGCCTCAGTTGGACCAGCGTTCGTGCTGGACGTGCAGACAGCGTGAGACGACGCTTCATCCAGTCCCAAACATGCTCAATGGGGGACAGATCCGGAGATCTTGCTGGCCAGGGTAGTTGACTTACACCTTCTAGAGCACGTTGGGTGGCACGGGATACATGCGGACGTGCATTGTCCTGTTGGAACAGCAAGTTCCCTTGCCGGTCTAGGAATGGTAGAACGATGGGTTCGATGACGGTTTGAATGTACCGTGCACTATTCAGTGTCCCCTCGACGATCACCAGTGGTGTACGGCCAGTGTAGGAGATCGCTCCCCACAGCATGATGCCGGGTGTTGGCCCTGTTTGCCTCGGTCGTATGCAGTCCTGATTGTGGCGCTCACCTGCACGGCGCCAAACACGCATACGACCATCATTGGCACCAAGGCAGAAGCGACTCTCATCGCTGAAGACGACACGTCTCCATTCGTCCCTCCATTCACGCCTGTCGCGACACCACTGGAGGCGGGCTGCACGATGTTGGGGCGTGAGCGGAAGACGGCCTAACGGTGTGCGGGACCGTAGCCCAGCTTCATGGAGACGGTTGCGAATGGTCCTCGCCGATACCCCAGGAGCAACAGTGTCCCTAATTTGCTGGGAAGTGGCGGTGCGGTCCCCTACGGCACTGCGTAGGATCCTACGGTCTTGGCGTGCATCCGTGCGTCGCTGCGGTCCGGTCCCACGTCGACGGGCACGTGCACCTTCCGCCGACCACTGGCGACAACATCGATGTACTGTGGAGACCTCACGCCCCACGTGTTCAGCAATTCGGCGGTACGTCCACCCGCCCTCCCGCATGCCCACTATACGCCCTCGGTCAAAGTCCGTCAACTGCACATACGGTTCACGTCCACGCTGTCGCGGCATGCTACCAGTGTTAAAGACTGCGATGGAGCTCCGTATGCCACGGCAAACTGGCTGACACTGACGGCGGCGGTGCACAAATGCTGCGCAGCTAGCGCCATTCGACGGCCAACACCGCGGTTCCTGGTGTGTCCGCTGTGCCGTGCGTGTGATCATTGCTTGTACAGCCCTCTCGCAGTGTCCGGAGCAAGTATGGTGGGTCTGACACACCGGTGTCAATATGTTCTTTTTCCCATTTCCAGGAGTGTATATATAATTTTATACTTGAAATAAATCCAATCCATCGTCCACCACCAATTGTCTTCTCCGATTTTTGCCGATATGATACGATACGCGTGGTATGCATCAAACCTGACGAACGATAGAAAAATTTTTCAGAATGTCAATCAGGTGTGTTTCCCAACAGATAATTCAAAAAACAATTGTTCTTGTAAAAACGCATCGTTTATCAGATGTGCTCGATATCGTGCTGTTTCCTGCTTTCCATGTTTCTATGATAACCATCACTCTGGTTGGTGCGATACTCCAGCTACTTTTGGTCACTAATGGTTAATTGTGTGCGAGTGTATACCGAACTTTTCAATAAATTGTATCCACTTGAATATTATTTTGTGATATTGTGTTTTATTTCAAGTATTATTTTTCCACGACAAACGACTTTCAACAACTTATTATATGCATAATTGTTGCAACTGATTGCCGGGAGTTATATATATATATATAATTTGAATTACAAAAAAACAAATAATAAAAAAGTTGCATGGAGCGGGATTCGATCCGGCGACCTTCGGATTACGAACCCGAGCACTTACCGCTGCGCCACGACGCTGTAGAAAACTATTAATCGTAGAGAGTATTTCACCTCAACGGTTTCTTTTAACTGTCGATTTTCTCGACAACGGCTGAGAAGTGCATCTTGGTGCTTTGCCACATTACATCTCTGGCCATGAGCTTTTATTATGCGCAGTATGAATCGAATGTGAATTTCACAATTGGCGGCCTCCCCTTGTGAGTTACCGGCCGTTTTAGCTAACGACGCGAGGGCTGCAATAGCTCCATATTTCAAAATCATATACAGCCGTTCGGTTGACCAAAGATCCGTACCCAAAGACTGGAAACTTGCACAGGTCACGCCAATATTCAAGAAAGGTAGAAGGAGTAATCCATTAAATTACAGGCCCAAATTAACGTCTATACGCAAGAGGATTCTGGTACACATATTGTGTTCGAATATCATGAATTACCTCGAAGAAAACGGTCTGTTGACACAGTCGACATGGGTTGAGAAAACATTGTTCCTGTGAAACACAACTAGCTCTTCACTCGCATGAAGTATTTCAGATTTCCGTTTTCCTGGATTTCCGAAAGGCTTTTGACACTGTACCACACAAGCGGTTTGTAGTGAAATTGCATGCCTATGGAATATCGTCTCAGTTATGTGAATGGATTCGTGATTTCGTGTCAGATCACAGTTCGTAGTAATTGACGGAAAGCCCGCATCTCGTGGTCGTGCGGTAGCGTTCTCGCTTCCCACGCCCGGGTTCCCGGGTTCGATTCCCGGCGGGGTCAGGGATTTTCTCTGCCTCGTGATGGCTGGGTGTTGTGTGCTGTCCTTAGGTTCGTTAGGTTTAAGTAGTTCTAAGTTCTAGGGGACTGATGACCATAGATGTTAAGTCCCATAGTGCTCAGAGCCATTTGAACCAATTGACGGAAAGTCATCGAGTAAAACAGAAGTGGTTTCTGGCGTCCCCGAACGTAGGCCCTTTGCTGTTCCTTATCTATATAAACGATTTTGGAGATAATCTGAGCATCCGTCTTAGGGTGTTTGCAGATGACGCTGTCGTTTTTCTACTAATAAAGTCATCAGAAGATGAAAAGACATTCCAAAACGTTTTTACAAAACATCTCTATGGTGCAAAAACTGGCAATTTACCCTGAATAATGGAAAGTATGAGGTTATCCAAACGAGTGCTAAAAGGAATCCGTAACACTACGGTTACACGATAAATCGGTCGAATCTAAATGCCATAAATTCAACTAATCACAAACAACTTGAATTGGAAGGAACACATAGAAAATGTCGTGGAGAAGGGTAACCAAAGGCTGCGTTTTATTGGCAGCACACTTGGAAAATGTAACAGACCTGCTAAGAAGCTGCCTACATTACGCTTGCCGGTCCTCTTATAGAATACTTACCTGGTAGGACTGACAGAGTAAATCGAAAAAGTTCAAAGAAGTGCAGCACGTTTTGTATTATCGCGAAATTGGGGAAGCAGTGTCACAGAAATGATACAGGATTTCGGGTGGACATCATTAAAACAAAGGCGCTTTTCGTTGCGACGGAATCTTCTCACGAAATTCCAATCACCAACTTTCTCCTCCGAATGCGAAAATATTTTGTTGACACCGACCTACATAGAGAGGAACGATCACCACGATGAAATAAGGGAAATCAGAGCTCGTACGGAAAGATATAGGTGTTCGTTCTTTCCGCGTGCTATACGAGATTGGAATAATAGAGAATTGTGAAGGTGGTTCGATGAACCTTCTGCCAGGCACTTAAATGTGATTTGCAGAGAATCCGTGTTGATGTAGACCGCGTTTTCCGCTGCTGCGTCGTAGCAAAATGGCGAAGGACATTTCTAGTTCAGGACCTCCCTTGTCTCCACGACGTATTTTGTGGACCTTTCTCCAGCAGGGAGGCCTTGTTCTTAGATCTCTTTTCTCCCATCCAATGGGCTTAACGTGTAGTCGTTTTTAGCTCCTTTTTCGTATTAATGTTCTAAAGTTCTGACATGGGCGCGTATGACAGTAGTTGTTTTTACGCCGTAAAACAAAACAAAACAAACTTCAGAATGCAAGTCAGTTTCGGTCTACACGCTTTTGCAGGTATTTCCCTGTAAGATGGAGAATCTAGCTTCTACTTTGTTATTTCTGTAACTTTGGATTGTACGTAATTCTAATGCATATTGGACACAATCAAGAATCATTTTCTCCGCCGGCCGGAGTGGCCGAGTGGTTCTAGGCGCTACAGTCTCGAACCGCGCGTGGCTACGGTCGCAGGTTCGAATCCTGTGTGATGTCCTTAGGTTGGTTAGGTTTAAGTTGTTCAAAGTTCTAGGGGACTGATGACCTCAGAAGTTAAGTCCCATGGTGCTCAGAGCCATTTGAATCGTTTTCTCACCCTGTTTGAGACGACAATGGTTCAAATGGCTCTGAGCACTATGCGACTTAACTTCTGAGGTCATCAGTCGCCTAGAACTTAGAACTAATTAAACCTAACTAACCTAAGGACAGCACACACATCCATGCCCGAGGCAGGATTCGAACCTGCGACCGTAGTGGTCAGGCGACAATGGGTGGTTGTGTTTATTTATGGAGAAATGCTTCACAAAAGTGTTGCTGATTTATTAAATTTTATTATTAAATGGACTACAGACTGCAAAGGCCTATTTTGAAACTGTAATACTCTTTGAACCTACTTTGACTTTTCCTGTAACCACCGCCCTCAGTTGGGAAAAACTTTTCAACCATAAACAGGGTAAAAACCTGTGCGTACAAACCAAGCTCTGTTGTCCACTGGAAAGGCTCTCCTGAGTCCTTGTAATAGTCACCAAAAAAGTAATTTCATATTTGAAAAATTATATTTTATTCTGTTTTAGCTACTTACCGTCACGAAAAGATAAGTACAAGGCATTGGTTTAAATTCCAAAAAATGGAAAACTGTTCACTTCACAAAAGGAAAAAAGCTTAGTATCCTTTAGTACAAAATGATAGTTGGAATCGACCAATTCATACAAACACCTGAGTGCAACATGATCAGATACACTTAGTTGTGGGAAGAGCAAATGGTATACTTCAGTGTATTGGTAGAATATTGGGAAATTCCTTACAAACAAGTCGTGAGACCTGTTCTAGAATATTGGTTAAGTATGTGGGACCCGTACCAAGCATGACTAACAGAGATGCTGAACATATACAGAGAAGAGCAGCACGAACGGTCACAGGTTTGTTTAATGCGGGGGAGAGTGTCACAGAGATACTGAAGGAACTGAATTGGCACTCTCTTGAAGATAGGCGTAAACTATCCCGATAAAGTCTGTTAACAAAGTTTCAAGAACTGGCTTTAAATTATGATTCTAGGAGTGTATTACAACCCGCTATGTACCGCTCCCGTAGTGTCGGAGGACAGGATTAGATTAATTACAGGACGTACGGGCGCATTTAAACAGTTGTATGTCCCGCGCTCCATATATGAATGGAACGGGAGAAAGCAGTAATAACTCGCACAATGGAACGTACCCTCTGCCATTCGCTTCACAGTGGTTGCAGAATATGGATTACATGTGGAGTTCTCAAGGAGACAAAAAAACTAGGATGTGTCACTCGTCACTCTTAAAGCAGGCTACGTCGTCTGTAAGAAAAACAACGTGGTTTCGTTTTGCCACTCCGGCGGGAAATACGGCACCTGTAAGTAGTACCAGCGTCTGCCGCCTGGAGCCGCCACCGTGCACCACTGCAGGACTGTAGCGCTCGGAGTAACGGCTGCTGCCGCTAGATGGCATGAGAGTACACTGCGTTACCCCTGTAGTCGCTCGGCGAAAGAGGCGCACAGTTTCAAGAAGTTTATAACTTCCATCCTGTCTTAAACGTCATGTCACAAGGCGAACCTCTCATAAATTGTGCTGTTAGGATCGCAGTCATATATACATTCCCTCGGTAATGATGAATGAAATATCTCGACAACCTGAAGTTATGCTCGGCTGATCTATACTAGTAAACGGCTAACCCGGTCACCCGCTACAGTTGCAGCTGCCTATCCAACGGCTTCCAGGAGCAACAAAAGTTTGATTTTCAGTACTTCAAATTGTTCAAATGGCTCTAAGCACTATGGGACTTAACATCTGAGGTCATCAGTCCGCTAGACTTAGAACTACTTAAACATAACTAACCTAAGTACATCACACTCATCCATGCCCGAGGCAGGATTCGAACCTGCGACCGTAACAGCAGCGCGGTTCTGGACTGAAGCGCGTAGAACCGCTCGGTCACAACGGCCGGCTTCAGTTTGGTAGTGGAGAGAAATGTGAGGAGGTAAAAATTATAGGCTATGACGCGGCGTGTTTTGAATTCGTCTACAAATACCGCGGTTAACGATCCTGAATTATTCCTGCTGAAGCCCACACGTATGACACATCTTTCTTTGTTTCTTGTCCAGAACGGAAAGTTAATAGACAAAGTATACGTTGATAATATTGCATAAACATTGCTTCTGAACTAATACTGTTTTTCAGCAATGCAGTCCTAAGCTCAAGGGATAATACGTCACACAGACTAATATACCTTGTACAGGGTGTTTCGAAAATGACCGGTATATTTGAAACGGCAATAAAAACTAAACGAGCAGCAATAGAAATACACCGTTTGTTGCAATATGCTTGGGACAACAGTACATTTTCAGGCAGACAAACTTTCGAAATTACAGTAGTTACAATTTTCAACAACAGATGGCGCTGCGGTCTGGAAACTCTATAGTACGATATTTTCCACATATCCACCATGCGTAGCAATAATATGGCGTAGTCTCTGAATGAAATTACCCGAAACCTTTGACAACGTGTCTGGCGGAATGGCTTCACATGCAGATGAGATGTACTGCTTCAGCTGTTCAATTGTTTCTGGATTCTGGCGGTACACCTGGTCTTTCAAGTGTCCCCGCAGAAAGAAGTCACAGGGGTTCATGTCTGGCGAATAGGGAGGCCAATCCACGCCGCCTCCTGTATGTTTCGGATAGCCCAAAGCAATCACACGATCATCGAAATATTCATTCAGGAAATTAAAGACGTCGGCCGTGCGATGTGGCCGGGCACCATCTTGCATAAACCACGAGGTGTTCGCAGTGTCGTCTAAGGCAGTTTGTACCGCCACAGATTCACGAAGAATGTCCAGATAGCGTGATGCAGTAATCGTTTCGGATCTGAAAAATGGGCCAATGATTCCTTTGGAAGAAATGGCGGCCCAGACCAGTACTTTTTGAGGATGCAGGGACGATGGGACTGCAACATGGGGCTTTTCGGTTCCCCATATGCTCCAGTTCTGTTTATTGACGAAGCCGTCCAGGTAAAAATAAGCTTCATCAGCAAACCAAATGCTGCCCACATGCATATCGCCGTCATCAATCCTGTGCACTATATCGTTAGCGAATCTCTCTCGTGCAGCTATGGTAGCGGCGCTGAGGGGTTGCCGCGTTTGAATTTTGTACGGATAGAGGTGTAAACTCTGGCGGATGAGACGATATGTGGACGTTGGCGTCATTTGGACCGCAGCTGCAACACGGCGAACGGAAACCCGAGGCCGCTGTCGGATCACCTGCTGCACTAGCTGCGCGTTGCCCTCTGTGGTTGCCGTACGCGGTCGCCCTACCTTTCCAGCACGTTCATCTGTCACGTTCCCAGTCCGTTGAAATTTTTCAAACAGATCCTTTATTGTATCGCCTTTCGGTCCTTTGGTTACATTAAACCTCCGTTGAAAACTTCGTCTTGTTGCAACAACACTGTGTTCTAGGCGGTGGAATTCCAACACCAGAAAAATCCTGTGTTCTAAGGAATAAGCCATGTTGCCTACAGCACACTTGCACGTTGTGAACAGCACACGCTTACAGCAGAAAGACGACGTACAGAATGGTGCACCCACAGACTGCGTTGTCTTCTATATCTTTCACATCACTTGCAGCGCCATCTGTTGTTGAAAATTGTAACTACTGTAATTTCTAAAGTTTGTCCGCCTGAAAATGTACTGTTGTCCCAAGCATATTGCAACAAACGGTATATTTCTATCGCTGCTCGTTCAGTTTTTATTGCCGTTTCAAATATACCGGTCATTTTTGAAACACCCTGTATGTTGCTCAGCGTGTAGTCTGAAACAAAGTGTTGTGCAGTTACCAGTTCTAACAACCCTACCACAACAAAGGTCAAAATTTAATAATGATTGTGGTGTTGCTCACGCTGCTAAATACTGCATTTTCGGGCAACAACAAAGTTATTATGTGGCAGGTGTCATTAGAGCACAGTTAATAAAGTCATTTCATGTAATAATGAATAAACTAGGCACTCATCTTTTCGTGTTTCCCACGCTGGCCTCGTTGTAAAATCATGGCTCAATCGTCGAAAATCTAGGTGGTGATGTTTCCAAACTCGGATGCATACAGGCCCACGTTTTATTATGCGATATTCAAAAGTTTTATAGATGTGTTTCACAAACCATTCTTGAAGATTACACTTTTGCAGGACATTGGTGATGTAAAAAAGTAATCAGCACTCCGAATTTAAGTTACACTTCTTTTTTATTGCTTTTGTTGCAATATCGCATAACACACAAAACATCACTTCACAATACAAAACATACTTGAAAACATCTTCCTCACTTTTAAAAGTTCACAGTTTATAAGCAGACTACAATATACGTCTTTTCAACAAGACGTCCAAGGTTTAACTTTCTCAAGGTCCGACTCTCTAACTAACTAATAATCGCTTACGCGCCCAAAAATCAGAGTTACAATTACGACAAAGATGATAGTGGCAAAAGAAAGAATACACATAAGAATATTATCATTGCAACATAAACATATCGATCTATCAAAGTACCTCTACATTAACGAAATCAGATCTGAATGTTGTCTCAGAAATATATCAACTACTTTACAGAAAAACAGTAGAACATTGCTGGTATCGAGACGTTGAGTTGAGGTGCCTTAATGGTTACGTAATTCAAGTACCATTACACAGTCTAGGGTTCTTCAATAATTCAGTCTAACTATTACGTTTTTTGAAGGTGTAATACTTGGCTTATTGATTGTTTTACGTAATGATTCACACGTAATGTTAAAATGTCACAAATATACGGATTGGACCATTTTATTCCATCATGGGGAATATCTCGAGATAGATTGATTTATGAATATATCAAAATTAATATACAAGTAGAATTAAGGTTTTTTTGCGCAGCCATCACCCGCAGCAAGCACAGAAATATTCGTTTTGTCCATAAAAATCGCTTTTCTCTTGCTACGCCGTATTTTATTTGTTCCAGACGCATTTTGCCTTTTACTTCTAACGCATCTTCAGAGGAATCTAGAATGATACAGTTCTGTTTTGATGTACGATATAGATCATAAAACAATTCACCTCTTGTTGTTTACGTAAGCGGTGGTGAAAGTAAGTTCCTATGGGACCAAATTGCTGAGGTCATCGGTCCCTAGGTTTACACACCACTTAACCTAACTTAAACTAACTTACGCTAAGGACGACACACACACACACACACACCCATGTCCCAGGGAATACTGGAACCTCGGACGGAGGAATTTTTACGTGAGTGGTGATGATGTTGGTTTGTGGGGAGCTCAACATCATGGTCACCAGCGCCCGTATAATTTGCCAATCTTTCCATGACCAGGCTCGCCACGCCTCGAATGATGACGAGATGGTTTACGTAGGTAATCACTAGTTTACGTAAAACAAAAGACGTGAACTGTTTTATAATCTATGAATATCAAATGGTTCAAATGGCTGTGAGCACTATGGGACTGAGGTCATCAGCCCGCTAGACTTAGAACCACTTGAACCTAACTAACCTATCACACACATCCATGCCCGAGGCAGGATTCGAACCTGCGGCTGTAGCAGCAGCGCGTTTCCGGACTGAAGCGCATAGAACCGCACCACTCGGCCACAACGGTCGGCCCCATCAATATCGCACATCAAAACAAAACTGTATCGTTCGAGATTCCACGGAAAATGCCTTAAACGAAAAGGCGAAACGCGTCTGGAACAAAAAAAAAAAACAGTGCACACAAGAAAAATGTGGTTTTTATGAAAAAAAGGAATATCAAACTAGAATTGCTTTCAGAGTATTTGTTATTACTAATTTTTCAACTAACTTTCATATTGTAAGATCGAAATTTGAAACGACTTACCTTAGAAAATAAATTAAGGAAAGGTAAACCTACGTTTCTAGCATTTGTAGACTTAGAGAAAGCTTTTGACAATGCTGACTGGAAAACTCTCTTGCAAATTCTGAAGGTGGCAGGGGTAAAATACAGAAAGCGAAAGGCTATTTACAATTTCTACAGCAACCAGATGGCAGTTATAAGAGTCGAGGGACATGAAAGGGAAGCAGTGGTTGGGAAAGGAGTGAGACAGGGTTGTAGCCTCTCCCCGATCTTATTCAATCTGTATACTTAGCAAGCAGTAAATGAAAGGAAAGAAAAATTCGGAGTAGGAATTAAAATCCGTGGAGAAGAAATAAAAACTTTGAGGTTCGCCGATGACATTGTAATTCTGTCAGAGACAGCAAAGGACTTGGAAGAGCAGCTGAACGGAATGGACAGTGTCTTGAAAGGAGGATATAAGATGAACATCAACAAAAGCAAAACGAGGATAATGGAATGCAGTCGAATTAAATCGGGTGATGCTGAGGGGATCAGATTAGGAAATGAGACACTTAAAGTAGTAAAGGAGTTTTGTTATTTAGGGAGTAAAATAACTGATGATGGTCGAAGTAGAGAGGATATAAAATGTAGACTGGCAATGGCAAGGAATACGTTTCTGAAGAAGAGAAATTTGCTAACGTCGAGTATAGATTTAAGTGTCAGGAAGTCGTTTCTGAAAGTATTTGTATGGAATGTAGCCTTGTATGGAAGTGAAACGTGGACGATAAATAGTTTAGACAAGTAGAGATTAGAAGCTACACAAGAATGCTAAAGATTAGATGGGTAGATCACATAAAAAATAAGCAGGTTGTTGTTGTTGTTGTTGTGGTCTTCAGTCCTGAGACTGGTTTGATGCAGCTCTCCATGCTACTCTATCCTGTGCAAGCTTCTTCATCTCCCAGTACCTACTGCAACCTACATCCTTCTGAATCTGCTTAGTGTATTCATCTCTTGGTCTCCCTCTACGATTTTTACCCTCCACGCTGCCCTGCAATACTAAATTGGTGATCCCTTGATGCCTCAGGACATGTCCTACCAACCGATCCCTTCTTCTGGTCAAGTTGTGCCACAAACTTCGCTTCTCCCCAATCCTATTCAATACTTCCTCATTACTTATGTGATCTACCCATCTAATCTTCAGCATTCTTCTGTAGCACCACATTTCGAAAGCTTCTATTCTCTTCTTGTCTAAACTATTTATCGTCCACATTTCACTTCCATACATGGCTACGCTCCATATAAATATTTTCAGAAACGACTTCCTGACACTTAAATCAATACTGGATGTTAACAAATTTCTCTTCTTCAGAAACGCTTTCCTTGCCATTGCCAGGCTACATTTTATATCCTCTTTACTTCGACCATCATCAGTTATTTTGCTCACCAAATAGCAAAACTCCTTTACTACTTTAAGTGCCTCATTTCCTAATCTAATTCCCTCAGCATCACCCGACTTAATTAGACTACATTCCATTATCCTTGTTTTGCTTTTGTTGATGTTCATCTTATATCCTCGTTTCAAACACTGTCCATTCCATTCTACTGCTCTTCCAAGTCCTTTGCTGTCTCTGACAGAATTACGATGTCATCGGCGAACCTCAAAGTTTTTATTTCTTCTCCATGAATTTTCATACCTACTCCGAATTTTTCTTTTGTTTCCTTTACTGCTTGCTCAATATACAGATTGAACAACATCGGGGAGAGGCTACAACCCTGTCTTACTCCCTTCCCAACCACTGCTTCCCTTTCATGTCCCTCGACTCTTATAACTGCCATCTGGTTTCTGTACAAATTGTAAATAGCCTTTCGCATCGTGTATTTTACCCCTGCCACCTTTAGAATTTGTAAGAGAGTATTCCAGTCAACATAGTCAAAAGCTTTCTCAAAGTCTACAAATGCTAGAAACGGAGGTTTGCCTTTCCTTAATCTTTCTTCTAAGATAAGTCGTAAGGTCAGTATTGCCTCACGTGTTCCAGTGTTTCTACGGAATCCAAACTGATCTTCCCCGAGGTTGGCTTCTACTAGTTTTTGCATTCGTCTGTAAAGAATTAGTGTTAGTATTTTGCAGCTGTGACTTATTAAACTGATAGTTCGGTAATTTTCACATCTGTCAACACCTGCTTTCTTTGGGATTGGAATTATTATATTCTTCTTGAAGTCTGAGGGCATTTCGCCTGTTTCATACATCTTGCTCACCAGATGGTAGAGTTTTGTCAGGACTGGCTCTCCCAAGGCCGTCAGTAGTTCCAATGGAATGTTGTCTACTCCGGGGGCCTTGTTTCGACTCAGGTCTTTCAGTGCTCTGTCAAACTCTTCACGCAGTATCATATCTCCCATTTCATCTTCATCTACATCCTCTTCCATTTCCATAATATTGTCCTCAAGTACATCGCCCTTGTATAGACCCTCTATATACTCCTTCCACCTTTCTGCTTTCCCTTCTTTGCTTAGAACTGGGTTTCCATCTGAGCTCTTGATATTCATACAAATCGTTCTCTTATCTCCAAAGGTCTCTTTAATTTTCCTGTAGGCAGTATCTATCTTACCCCTAGTGAGATAGGCCTCTACATCCTTACATTTGTCCTCTAGCCATCCCTGCTTAGCCATTTTGCACTTCCTGTCGATCTCTTTTTTGAGACGTTTGTATTCCTTTTTGCCTGCTTCATTTACTGCATTTTTATATTTTTTCCTTTCATCAATTAAATTCAATATTTCTTCTGTTACCCAAGGATTTCTACTAGCCCTCGTCTTTTTACCTACTTGATCCTCTGCTGCCTTCGCTACTTCATCCCTCAAAGCTACCCATTCTTCTTCTACTGTATTTCTTTCCCCCATTCCCGTCAATTGTTCCCTTACGCTCTCCCTGAAACTCTGTACAACCTCTGGGTCTTTCAGTTTATCCAGGTCCCATCTCCTTAAATTCCCACCTTTTTGCAGTTTCTTCAGTTTTAATCTACAGGTCCTGAATGGAATTGGGGAGAAATTTGTGGCACAACTTGACTAGAAGAAGGGATCGGTTGGTAGGGCATATTCTGAGGCATCAAGGGATGACAAATTTAGTATTGGAGGGGAGCGTGGAGGATAAAAATCGTAGAGGGAGACCAAGAGATGAATACACTAAACTGATTCAGAAGGATGTAGGTTGCAGTAGGTACTGGGAGATGAAGAGGCTTGCACAGGATAGAGTAGCATGGAGAGCTGCATCAAACCAGTCTCGACTGAAGAACACAACAACAACAACCCATATTTAAAGGAAAAATTGTATTTACGGAAACATTGTGCGAAATATCCTGAAGAATTAATAAAAATTCACCAACACGGATTACAGAATTTACACATAGAAACTAATTCATATGTGGTCCGAATTTAGGTGGAATTTTATAGTTAATTTGTCGGCCGGGGTGGCCCAGCGGTAGGCGCTACAGTCTGGAACCGCGCGACCGCTACGGTCGCAGGTTCGAATCCTGCCTCGGGCATGGATGTGTGTGATGTCCTTAGGTTAGTTAGGTTTAATTAGGTCTAAGTTCCAGGGGACTGATGACGTCAGAAGTTAAGTCCCACAGTGCTCAGAGCCATTTGAACCATTTTTGTATAGTTAATTTGCCGAGCAAAATTTCTACTAGTGCAGTATTGGGAGTCTACGGCTTTGCCACAGTCATGTGACTAGGGCCCCCGTCGGGTAGACCGTTCGCCGGGTGCAGGTCTTTCGCTTTGACGCCACTTCGGCGACTTGCCGGTCGATGGGGATGAAATGGTGATGATTAGGACAACACAGAAGAAAAATCTCCGATCGAGCCAGGAATCGAACCCGGGCCCTTAGGATTGACTTTTTGTCGCGCTGACCACCAGCTTTTTTTTTTTTTTTTTTTTTTTTTTTTTTTTTTTTTTTTTTTTTTTTAAATACAGGGTGCTGCATAAAGGTACGGCCGAGCTTTCGGGAAACATTCCTCACACACAAATAAAGAAAAGATGTTTTGTGGACATGTCTGGAAACGCTTAATTTCCGTGTTAGAGCTTATTTCAGTTCGTCCACCTACGCTCAATGGAGCACGTTATCAAGATTTCATACCTGCTAGAACATGTGCCTTTACAAGTACGACACAACATATGGTTCATGCACGATGGAGCTCCTGCACATTTCAGTCGAAGTGTTCGTACGCTTCTCAACAACAGATTCGGTGACCGATGGATTGGTAGAGGTGAACCAATTCCATGGCCTCCACGCTCTCCTGACCTCAACCCTGTTGACTTTCATTTATGGGGGCATTTGAAAGCTCTTGTCTACGCAACCCCGGTACCAAATGTAGAGACTTTTCGTGCTCGTATTGTGGACGGCTGTGATACAATACGCCATTCTCCAGGGCTGCATCAGCGCATCAGGGATTCCGTGCGACGGAGGGAGGATGCATGTATCCTCGCTAACGGAGGACATTTTCAACATTTCCTGTAACAAAGTGTTTGAAGCCATGCTGGTACGTTCTGTTGCTGTGTGTTTCCATTACATGCTTGATGTGATTTGAAGAGAAGTAATAAAATGTGCTCTAACATGGTAAGTAAGCGTTTCCGGACACATGTCCACATAACATATTTTCTTTCTTTGTGTGCGAGGAATGTTTCCTGAAAGTTTGGCCGTACCTTTTTGTAACACCCTATATATATATATATATATATATATATATATATATATATATATATATATATATATAACTCTGAGCACTCTGTGTCTTAACATTGTATGTCATTAGTCCGCTAGAACTTAGAACTACTTAAACCTAACTAACATGAGGACATCACACAGATCCGTGCTCGAGGCAGGATTCGAACCTGTGACTGTAGCAGTCGCGCGGTTCCGGACTGAAGCGCCTGGAACCGCTCGGCCACCGCGGGCGACTTGTTTTAACGTTGATATATATCAACGGGGACAGGTGAAAATGTGTGCCCCGACCAGGACTCTGCTTACATGGCAGACACTATCCTATCTTTTTTTTTCCCTTTTGCCGAGCGAGGTTGATTTCCCTAAATCGTTTCAGGCAAATGCCGGGATGGTTCCTTTGAAAGGGCACGGCCGATTTCCTTCCCTATCCTTCCCTAACCCGAGCTTGCGCTCCGTCTCTAATGACCTCGTTGTCGACGGGACGCTAAACACTAACCACCTAACCTAACCTAACCTATGTTTTTTATTTTAAGGAAGAAATAATTGCCAGCCTTTGGATTTGAACTGGCGACTTATAACACAGTAGCCAGGGTGTTACCACTCAGCTACCGGTGGCGGACTTTACCACAGTGAGCAGGTTGAGGTGGGTGTGGGTCGTGTTAGCTGTGGAAAGATGAAGGGGCCAGCTCAGGATACACTGCCCTCGAGATCTGCTTCAAACCAGTTTTCGTACTGAATCCACTCTACAATGACACACACACATTAGACCCGTGCTGGGACGCCAGCAGCGCCGATACATGTAAACAAAGGTGACATGCAAAGATGGCGCCTTAACTGCGCTCTCGCCTGTTACAAGCCAGGGGGGGAGGAGCCATCTGTCGTGTGGCGTTGCCTCGGCAGAACTTGGCGTGTTCGGCATTCATTGACGGATCGCGTGTGCTACGCGAAGTTCGAGCCAGCTGCTCGTCGGCTATGGCGCGCACTTTCCGTGTGTACATACTGCGAGCGAGGCGTCGGCCGAGAAGGTTAACAGCACTGCGTCGCAATGCGTGTGCTGTGGTTGAATCGGTGAGCGTAAAAAACCTGTATGACGGCAGATAAAAGTGCGTCTTTGTTTTACGTATACAGGGTAAAAGCCCAACTCCACCTACAGAATTGTCGTAGCGTAAGGGACGCATTGTCTCCGGTTCTTAGGCCGGGCGGAGTGGCCGTGCGGTTCTAGGCGCTACAGTCTGGAGCCGAGCGAGCGCTACGGTCGCAGGTTCGAATCCTGCCTCAGGCATGGATGTGTGTGATGTCCCTAGGTTAGTTGCGGTTTAATTAGTCCTAAGTTATAGGCGACTAATGACCTCAGAAATTAAGTCGCATAGTGCTCAGAGCCATTTGAACCATTTGTCTCCGGTTCTTGTTACGCATGGTGATTTTTTTCCACCGTGTACAAACTCTAGGGATTGATCCATGAGAGGATACGGAGCAAGAAAGTTGTAATGAACTTCTCTTTGCAACAGTCCTTCGCCGTTTGTGAGAGAAGGGTAGTTTCAGGGAGCAGGCTGTCATGAAGGACGTACCCGAAATGTTGGGACGGCAGACTTGGAGGAAAATGTGATTAACACTGTGGAAGGCGACCGCCGTGTCAGTACCAGGCAGTTGGCCCATCGATCGATATCGACTCGACTGGAAATTTCCCGTTGGCTAATAGCCAGTCGCCGACTAATCCCATTAACCCTAGGACGCCCAAGCCTTTTTTTCTAACTTGGATGCCTAAGGGGGGGGGGGGGGGGGGTTCGGCGAACCCGCAGGTATTAAATAAGTTTACTGACGAAAAATTACAACTTTCAAAATGGTTTATGTGTTTTAACTAAGGCATCGGTTTATAAATGTTGTTAATTGTTACAAATATTGGATTGAGTGAATAAAAAATTGACGTATTACAATACAAAATACAGACGTGTTCATATACAATAGACTACTCTGAGTCCTCAACTTCAAGGCAAGAGACACACTCCACAATTTTTTCTGAATGTGTGTTACCCACATGTTTATGACACTGTCCACAATACTGTTTTGGTTTACTTCTGCTTCTTTGTTTTAGCTTTTCTTACACAAATATGGCACTGCCCTTTCCCTGCGGGAGGCTGACGTGCTTCTGTTGTCACTTCTTTGATTTTCTTTTGTAGAATAGCCTCCATTGATTGAACAATTTGGTTAGATAACCCTCTTGCATTGGCACTTCTACCTGCAATTTCACTAATTCCATCCCAGCTTGCAGAAGATAAAGTTTCCGTTTGTTGTGTTTCTTTTCATTCCATCTTGGATGTTGCTGGATGAATATGGTGGCTGCATTGATAGCACAAATGTCGATGAGAGAGTAAAATACAGATAGAGACCATCTCTTTGTTCCCCTCTTGTAGGTGTACATACGCGCCATTTGATCAGTGGTATCAATTCCACCTTTGGTGGAATTATAATATGCGTTTATCTCGGTTTTATTCTTCTCTCCTCCAGCAGTGCCTTTATCTTGGTGCATTGTTGACAACATCAGTAAGTTTTTAATTGGTTTCGTTTTTGCTGTGTAGGACACCAAAGTTACTGGAGGCCTACGTGTTGGGAACTGCACTAACTCACTGCAAGTTTACAAGATAAATAACAACTGACTGACATCAACAATCACTTCCTCTGAAAGTAAACCGATTGTTGTGAATATCAAGAATACCAACCAACAAGAAACTAACTTGCATTGTTGTCGAGATGGGAAATACGAAATCCTACTAAGGGAAATTTTCTATAGCATGGAAGCCTAAGGGGGGTGGGGGGGGGGTGGGTTGTTGGACCCATAATAAGTTTATTTATTTTTTCTTTCAAAGCAGGAATTTCCTATAAAATATACTGACACTAACGTTTCATAAAATAGCCAACAAACAATAACTCAAAGGGAATATATAGTATGAAAGTTACTTGGGCAAAATCAGGGGACATAAAAAAATTATGGGTTCAATGAACCCCCCCCCCCCCCCCCCCCTTTGGCGTCCTAGGGTTAAGATTGCTTTCCTATCGCGACGGTATGAATAGCACTCTAACTCACATGTGCGATCCGACGAAAACTCTAAGACTTTTTTTCCTTACGCTCTGTTTGAGAGTGGAACAGGGAACAGGGGAGGAAATGACTACACTCTGTTCACCATAAGAATAAACCGGATGTAAACAAACACAAACGCGATGATTGTTCAGAAGCCGTAGCACATGTACACTGCTGTTCATAACGGTTCAAATGGTTCAAATGGCTCTGAGCACTATGGGACTAAACATCTGAGGTCATCAGTCCCCTAGAACTTGGAACTACTTAAACATAAGTAACCTAAGGCCATCACACACACCCATGCCCGAGGCAGGATGCGAACCTGCGACCGTAGCGGTCGCGCGGTTCCGGACTGTAGCGCCTAGAACCGCTCGGCCACTCCGGCCGGCTGTACACTGGTGTGGTTACACTCTTGGAGATAGGTCCTACTTACGTATGAGATATATTTTATGACTAAATTAGAAACTTTAAGATATTAAAATGTGTTAATAGTCACCAACTTTTTTATCACGCTTTAGCTACCTAGTTTCCATTTCAAAAATCGTATCCAGTCACAGCCTCTACATTGTTGTGCTCTGATTGTTGCGCTTTTGATGCGCAGTATGAAAACGGCTCAGTCTGCTTCTTGTTCCGTAGCGAAACACGGTTAAAAAGTGCCCAGAAATAGGTAGCTCTTAAATTTTTTCATAAGTTTATATAGTAGGCTTTCAAGTTTTCCGTGGGATTGTACTAGATTCCGTTGACACAGTAATACCAACAGGATGTTGAGCAGAATCGATAGCGCATTTAACTGAAAATCTACTACAGTTCATGGTGTTCGGGTCAAATATCATCTACGTCAACGATATTTCGCGTTCAATTTGAAATACCTGCTTCTCGTAATTGTAAAATTCATCATCATTTTTTGTGAATAATTCACGTCAACTTGATTCTAATTACACATTGCACACCAATTTCCTGTTTTCCTTTCTAATACAAATTCTTAACTATCGATATTTTATGAAAGACTGTTAATAAAAGTTGCCGAAATTAAGGAAGCATAACAAGTAAATTATTACGGTAAAAATGAAATCCAAATACTCTTTTATTTGCGCTATTTCCATCGCTTTATAACACAGATGTCGATAAGCGTCGTAGTAACACGAAAAACAGTCATTTTCGCAGCATTGAGCACACCATACAAATGCCGCATTTTTACATTTGTCACTGCACCGATACAATATGAACCCAACAGAAATGATCTGGAGCCAAGTTACGGGATTGGATTTGTCGCGAGGAATAAAATCATTGTTACGGTGCCAGACGTACCGGAACTAAAGCACGCAGCTTTTTCACACGTCACTGCCGAACGCTGGCGGGATATGGAAGGGCTCGTCATAAAAGAAGGAGAGGAAATGCTGCGCCTGGTTGGCTTCGTGGATTCTGTTGTTGGTAGGCTAGTTATCAACGTAGCAGGTGACACTTCCAGAACTGAAATGTAATTCTCGGATTGGAATAAGGAAGGGGGTAAGAGATTACCAGATCACTGACTGTAATTAATACCTTGAGTGGCTTCAGTATTCAACACTACGGTGAAATCCCTGCAGTATGATTTTGCATCACATACAGCTCGCTCAGGAAAATTACCCTGTCTTTAAGTTAGGAATTTTCATCGTTCTTGCTTGTAAATAGAAAACCATGTCAGGTGCGAACGAGAGCATTTTATGCTTTCCGTCCGGTCACCTAACAAGCGTGCTTTAGTGCTGGTGTTTAGTCGACCATTATTTCATTCTCTTTAAAAATTAAATGACATTCGAAGCTATGTCGTTTCTCTGGTCGTCTCTTTTTACGTCTGAACTGCAACTGTTCACATCATTGCAGGTTAGCTGGACCGCTAACCCACCAGTGCTGTCCAAGTTAAATGCGCCGGTGAAGCTGTTGTCCCGCGCATTATCGCTCAGTCTATGTGTGTGTAACACAGCATAAAACGTATCCTTGTGTTCGTACTTGACTGTACTGGTCACAGCTTCGCTTCCGCTCCACGTCAAACGAAATCCAATGGGATCTTCGACCATAGATATCAGCAGAGTGGCCTTGCTGTGCAGAAGCTATAGGGCTGGTGTGGCTCCAACATCAACCACGGGACTTGGCAAAACGTGGCGGGATTTCAAATCAGCGGTCTGCCATCCTATGTTTGTATCGTACTTCACCCACATTTCTCAGTTGACTGCCAAACGCTTCCAACAAAAATTACTTTTTTTATTTTCCAAAAATTATGTCAGAACTACATTTGACCTGGATTTGTTCACAGTACCATTTATAAAATCTAACAAATACGCCCCTCTGGTGGGCAGCGGGACGAAATTACTATAAACTATCAATTAAAGTAAAATGTCGTTAAAATTCTTTTAAACAGTAAGAGTGCGCTCGTCTCAAAACTTTAAACATTGGTTTCGCCGCGTTTTGAGATCTAGTCACTTATAACAGAAAATGGGATATGGGAATTGCGTCAACTATAGGCGCCAAAATTGTCGACTTTAGGAGCAGGTCCATTTTAGAGTATCAATTTTAGGTGCACTTCAAAGGTTCAGTTCCCACTATTTTTACAAAAGTTTAAACTATCAGTTTAAAAAAAATGATATTTTAGTTGAAAGGGGAGACTTTGAAGTTTCAGAAAATAATTTTGGAGCCTACATTTATTTAATAGTATTAGGAGGTAGAAAAAAATTCTCTTCATGTGTCAACTATAGGTCCTCTTACCTTATTACAATCTCACTTGTATATACAAAAAGGCGCGTATGTGTAGATGGCTTAAAGTTTTTCCGTTTCAGGGCCTGTATCCAAAGCTGCCTTCGGTTTTCATCCTTAGGGAACCTGTGAGTAGGAACGAGAAACAGTTATACTTACTTCTGTAACCGAATTATCACAGATACTTTCCAAAATGTAATATGAGTCTGACTTTAGAGGCATCACTTTAAACACTCTATTTCAAGTGTAAAAAAAAATATAAAAGTCACTTCAGCAGATTTCAATAAACGCATCTGCACTATCACAGAAATGTAACGCCATTTCCCCCGACAAAACGCTGAGTACAGCCATAAGCGCAACACGAAACAACCATGTTTTGCTAACATTCACGTGACTTTAGCCCAGAGATGTTGGAGCCACGAAAATGACGTCAGGGCCAGTCTGTTATATTTATGGTCGAAGAATGAGATTCAAGCAAAGCGGAAGAATTCATGGTGTAATGTTTACATCACGTTTAGTCTTATGATGACCGGAGTATAGATAGTATTGTTGCAGGCCTTGCACCGTACTGTGGCTTACGAAGTATGTGCGAGGTCTGTTCAGATAATTCCGGAATTTTTTCCACAAAATTCTTGTACGCTCCCCTTTTACTCGCCGGCCGAAGTGGCCGAGCGGTTCTAGGCGCTTAAGTCTGGAACCGCGCGACCGCTACGGTCGCAGGTTCGAATCCTGCCTCGGGCATGGACGTGTGCGATGTCCTTAGATTAGTTAGGTTTAAGTAGTTCTAAGTTCTAGGGGACTGATGACCTCAGATGTTAAGTCCCATAGTGCTCAGAGCCATTTGAGCCATTTTTTGTCACTTTTTACTTATTGTGCACGGTCTCCTTCGAAGTACTCTCCTCCACAGTTGTCACACCGCTCCCAACGCCGTTTCCATTCCTGGGATCGCACGAAGCGTCGTCTGCGAATTTGCTTTTATCCCGTCTATCGTTGTAAATTTTCGTCCTTTCAACGGTGTTACCAACTTCGTAAATAAAAAATAATGTCCGCAGGGACCAGGTCTGCAGGGTACATAGGATGGGCCAGCACAGTGATTTCGTCTTTTGTGCAACAGTCACGCACCGACAGGGACGAATGTGCGGCTGCGTTACCGTGATGCGAGAGGCACGAATTGTCTCGCCACATTTGAAGACGTTCCCTTCTCACATTTTCTCGCAGGCGTCGCAAAGCGTCCCGGTACTACCATCGACTGAAAGTTTGTCCCTGTGGCACGAATGTATCATGAACTAATCCTTCATCATAAATAAGTCAAAGAAAACTACACTACTGGCCATTAAAATTGCTACACCAAAAAGAAATGCATTTTATAAACGGGTATTCATTGGACAAATATATTATACTAGAACTGACATGTGATTACATTTTCATGCAATTTGAGTTCATACATCCTGACAAATCAGTACCCATATCAACCACCTCTGGCCGTAATAACGGCCTTGATACGGCTGGGCATTGAGTCAAACAGAGCTTGGATGTCGTGTACAGGTACAGCTGCCCATACAGCTTCAACACGATACCACAGTTCATCGAGAGTAGTGACTGGCGTATTGTGACGAGCCAGTTGCTCGGCCACCATTGACCAGACGTTTTCAATTGGTGAGAGATCTTGAGAATGTGCTGGCCAGGGCAGCAGTCGAACATTTTCTGTACCGAGAACGGCCCGTACAGGACCTGCAACATGCGGTCGTGCAATATCCTGCTGAAATGTAGGGTTACGCAGAGATCGAATGAAGGTTAGAACCACGGGTAGTATCTGAAATATAACGTCCACTGTTCAAAGTGCCGTCAATGCGATCAAAAGGTGACAGAGACGTGTACCCAAAGGTACCCCGTACCATCACGTCGGGTGATACGCCAGTATGGCGAAGACGAATACACGGTTCCTATGTGCGTTCACCGCGATGTCGCGAAACACGGATGCGACAATCCTTATGCTGTAAACAGAACCTGGATTCATCCGAAAAACTGACGTTTTGCAATTCGCGCACCCAGGTCCGTCGTCGAGTACATCCCAGGCGCTCCTGTGATGCAGCGTCAAGGGTAACCGCAGCCACGGCCGCCGAGCCGATAGTCCTTGCTGCTGCAAACGCCGTCGAACTGTTCGTGCAGATGGTTGTTGTCTTGGAAACGTTCCCATCTCAGGGATCGAGACGTGGCTGCACGATCCGTCACAGCGGTGCGGATAAGATGCCTATCATCTCGACTGCTAGTGATACGAGGCCGTTGTGATCCAGCACCGCATTCCGTATTACCCTCCTGAACCCACCGATTCCATATTCTGCTAACAGTCATTAGATCTCGACCAACGCGAGCAGCAATGTCGCGATACGGTAAACAGCAATCGCGATAGGCTACAATCCGACCTTTATCAAAGTCGGAAACGTGATGGTACGCATTTCTCCTCCTTACACGAGGCATCACAACAACGTTTCACCAGGCAACGCCGGTCAACTGCTGTTTGTGTATGAGAAATCGGTTGGAAACTTTCCTCATGTTAGCACGTTGTAGGTGTCGCCACCGGCGCCAATCTTGTGTGAATGCTCTGAAAAGCTAATCATTTGCATACCACAGCATCTTTTCCCTGCCGGTTAAATTTCGCGTTTGTAGCACGTCATCTTCGTGGTGTAGCAATTTTAATGGCCAGTAGTGTATCAGCGTGACTTTGACATGACGCTTGATCTGACGTGCTCTTTTCGGTGTTGGAGAACCTTTTCCCGACCCATTGTGTTTGGTTTCGAACTCATAACCGTAGGCCCACGTTTAATCACCAGTGGTGATTTAAGGAACATCTCGTTCTGATTTGCGCGATCCAAAAGCCCTTCACAGGTTGCGAGGCGAAGCTCTTTCTGGTCTCGACTCATGAACCGTGGGACGAACTTGGCGGCAACATGATGCATTCCAAGATGCTGTGTCAGGATTTCATGACATGATCCAACTGGAATGTTACATTCTTCTGCATCGCTCGGACAGTCAGTCTTCGATTGACACACACAGTTTCGTTCACGTTCCTGACTTGAATGTCGCCGGTAGATGTCCAAGGGCGTCCTGGACGACGGTCATGTTTTACTTCCGTCCGGCCATTTTTAAACCGTGTGAACCATTCGTAACACCGACTGCGGCTTGATCACTCATCACAGAGGTTTCCTGCATCATTTGGTGTGTTAAGAAAAATTTAATGCAGACGTGTTGCTCCTGCATCTCTGCCTTCTCGAAATTCGCATACTATGCAACACCACGTTCGACTCAATACAGCACTGAACAATAACTGACAGACATACAACGATGAAACGTCCGGCAGTTACATATTAAACACGGGAGTATGCAGGGATGCCAACCGCATTTTGCTCCAAATACCATTGGCGCGAAATTACGAATGTTCCGGAATTTATTGAACAGAACTCGTATGAAATCTGAAGAAGAGATGATCGAAATTGTTAGTTGATAGAGGTTTATTTATCAGCAGCTGTCGGCGGTTGTGCAACGATGCTGACGTGGTGTTTTCCCGGTGTGGTGTTTCAGCAGTTCTTCCCGGCCGACATGGTGGACCTGGCGGCGTGCTGCGCCGGCACCTCCGCCCCCTCCACCCCCACGCTGGACTCGCGCCACGGCCACTGGCCGGGACAGGCCGTCTGCTCGTCTACGTCCGCGCCGTCGACGCCGCTGGACCCGCAAGCTGCGCTCATGGTGGGTACCCGGCAAAAGTGGGGGCAGAGTGACTCCCTGGGTAACATCCCCTGTGTGTTCTGGTGTGTGTGAAGGCAGGAGAACACAAAGTCGTGTCACAATTCTTTCGTCTCTTACTCATCTCTCTCTCTCTCGCTCTCTCTCTTCTCTAATACTTCTTCCTTTCTGAATCTCTCTTTTCTAATAACTTTATCTTTCTCCCTCTGCACCTCTTTTCTAATTTAATCTATATATCGTTCTCCCACCATCCTCATTTATCTCTTTCTCTCTGTCATTATTAAATATATTTATTTCTCTTCTCTCTATACAGTTTCCACTATTATTCTACATTTCTCCATCATTGCCTTCTTTACCTCTGCATCTTTTTTATTCGTGCATCAGTCTCTTCTTTATCTCTGCATCATCTTTTCATTTCTACATCAATCTCTTCTTTACCTCAGCATCTATTCTATCTTTTATCCCCACATCTCTACTCTTCTTTATATTTTCTCCTCTCTGACATCTCTTACTTATGTCTATATCTTGTCTATCTCTACCTGTTTTCCTCTCCTTCTTGTAACACCGGTTTATTTTACTGACTTATCCCGCACGATCCGGATCTGATAGCAGCCCAAATAGATAATAATTAATGTGACCGTGTACCTAATGGGGCTGGCAATCGGATTGCACTGCTACCGAGATGTTACATTCCATTTTGTCCTTCTCAAATGCTGTAATAAAGAAATGTCTGGTGCCAAGAAGAACGACAACACAGCTTCATTAATCAATGACCTATATTCATCACAAAAACACAAAGTAAGGAGACAGCCACTGCCTTCGTCGTACAGAATTAATAACGGCTAATCTCAGCACAGGTCCTTTCGTTATTCCTTATCGTCACACGCAATTTCAATCATTGTAATCCAACACTGCAATCCAAATGATGCCGGCGCGGTAGACGCGTAATTACAAATATCGGCACAAAAATATCACTGAATCACACTAGTAATTGTACTTTTTCACTTTCCCGTATATTTCTAACACAAAGGGGTTAAACCACGGCGATGGCCACTCCCTTTGTCGGTGCGGTCTTGCATTCCAGCAACAGACCTCCACCCGGCTCGGCCCGCAGCGCGTACCACACCACACTGTCTCAACACTCGCTCTCGCCACCCGACGCACACTATCGATTGTTTGTCCTGTCGACCTGTGCTGTCGCAAAACTTGTAGTAAGGGCCTACGGACCCCTTACATTCTCTAACATCTACTTCTATCTCTGATCCCCTCTCCTCTTATCTCCTCTCAAATCTGTCTCTATATTTATACCTGCCTTTTCTGTTTCATCTTTGTCACCTCTCTTTTCTACCTCAATCTCTTTCTTCTGTTGTTGTCATATTTATGTTGTAAGGTGGCTATAATTTGGCACCTTATAAGCACTCATCCACATACTTTGCCATGATCTACAACAACATTAGGTATTATTTGATAGGTAGTACATCTTATATACGAAATTTAAAAAATGTTCAAATGTGTGTGAAATGTTATAGGACTTAACTGCTAAGGTTATCAGTCCCTAAGCTTACACACTACTTAACCTAAATTACCCTAAGGACAAACACACACACACACCCATGCCCGAGGGAGGACTCGAACCTCCGCCGGAACCAGCTGCACAGTCAATGACTGCAGCGCCCTAGACCGCTCGGCTAATCGCGCGCGGCACGAAATTTAAAGGAGACTGACATTGTCACATACGCCTAGTACATAATTGTTAACGCTTATTGCATGAAAAGTGACGGAGTGTCTTCATTATCATACTAGTAGAGGTTGGAACGACAGTGGAAATGAAAGCCCACAGAGGTGTGTTGGTCCTGCTAAGGCAAAGGAAATAGCAATACGGACGTCGTAGCACCTAAGCGCTGGAGCACAATAGAGTCGCGACCGGCCGGTTTTGTAGCCGAACCGGAAGTATTATACGTCTGAAACTACGAAAAACGTGGACGCAGGTGAGAGGAACGAAGAGGCGGCACATCGGAAACCACGCAGGCTGGGTTATTTCCAAGGATTTTTACTCAGAAGCGTACCATTGTACGTGTGTAGGTTTTTCCTCGCAAACTTTCCGCGCTGGACGACAAAAGACTAAAATATGGTTGGTCGGCGTTCGGAACAATCTGTAGAGAGGGAGAATATTACGTGGTTTCGGGAATATGATTCGTTTTTGGAATTACGATGGTGTGAGCCGAGCCTTGCTGGGAAGCCAGCGGTGGAGAGGCGAGGTCTTCCGTTGTGAGCGTCCGTGTGTGACAGTCGCTCGGTATCAGCTTTTGTTGGTACAGACGGACTTGCTGTCTTTGCTCTCAGTAAAGTTTCTAGTTAGAACAGTTAGGAACTGTACTGTTGCGAACCTATACGATTCTGGACTTCACCTCGTTGAGTACGCAGCGTTCAGTGATTGAGAGCACTTCTGCCTATACTTGCGTTGAGACGTTATCTGAACTCCGTCCTTGTGGCTGGGAGTTCTCGTTTCTCGTCTGTAGAACACAGAGAGGAAAAGACAGTATTAGAGTATATTAGTCAGAGGACCGCCTTCTGCCGTCCTAGTGTTTGAAAGAGTTTATTTGTGGCTGGAGTTCTTCCATCGTCGCAGAAGAGTACGAGAAACATCACTTCGACGCACCGGACGCAGTACATACGGTGATATAGCGGATTGCTTCGGCTTATTATGGCTATAAAAGCTAAACAGCTGTGATCACGTTAGTTTATTTCCACTGAGGTTCCACACCACCGTAGATCACCTTTGAAAGAAGTGTTCAAAAAATGGTTCAAATGGCTCTGAGCACTATGGGACTTCACATCTATGGTCATCAGTCCCCTAGAACTTAGAACTACTTAAACCTAACTAACCTAAGGACAGTACACAACACCCAGTCATCACGAGGCAGACAAAATCCCTGACGCCGCCTGGAATCGAACCCGGGAACCCGGGCGTGGGAAGCAAGAACGCTACCGCACGACCACGAGCTGCGGATTAAAGAAGTGTCCTCTAGTTTTTGGTACGTAAGTGATTTCAGTCATTTCGCGTTATTGATATTAGGTCGCGCAGTCATAATAAGGGGCAGAGTTCGGCAATTGATTAGTAATTTCGTTTAGGAAATGTAAACTTTGTAATATAAAGGGTTTTTTGATCTACAATAAATACCAGGTGATCAAAAAGTCAGTATAAATTTGAAAACAATAAACCACGGTATAATGTAGATAGAGAGGTAATAATTGACACACATGCTTGGAATGACATGGGGTTTTATTAGAACAAAAAAAAAAGAGTATTGCTAGACGCGTGAAAGATCTCTTGCGCGCGTCGTTTGGTGATGATCGTGTGCTCAGCCGCCACTTTCGTCATGCTTGGTCTCCCAGGTCCCCAGACCTCAGTCCGTGCGATTATTGGCTTTGGGGTCACTTGAAGTCGCAAATGTATCGTGATCGACCGACATCTCTAGGGATGCTGAAAGACAACATCCGACGCCAATGCCTCGCCGTAACTCCGGACATGCTTTACAGTGCTGTTCACAACATTATTCCTCGACTATAGCTATTGTTGAGGAATGATGGTGGACATATTGAGCATTTCCTGTAAAGAACATCACCTTTGCCGGCCGGAGTGGCCAAGCGGTTCTTGGCGCTACAGTGTGGAACCGCGCGACCGCTACGGTCGCAGTTTCGATTCCTGCCTCGGGCATGAATGCGTGTGTTGTGCTTAGGTTAGTTAGGTTTAAGTAGTTCTAAGTTCTAGGGGACTGATGACCTCAGAAGTTAAGTCCCATAGTGCTCAGAGCCATTTGAACCATTTTGAACATCATCTTTGCTTCGTCTTACTTTGTTATGCTAATTATTGCTATTCTGATTGGATGAAGCGCCATCTGTCTGACATTTTGTGAACTTCTGAATTTTTTTGGTTCTAATAAAACCCCATGTCATTCCAAGCATGTGTGTCAATTTGTACCTCTCTGTTGCATAATTCCGTGATTTATTCCGTTTTCAAATTTATACTCACTTTTTGATCACCCGGTATATAAGCAGGGACAACTTTCATCATTTAGTGGTTGGTATTAGTTGCCTTCATCATTCATTCATGTTTAGGTTGTAATTATAAAGTTAAGAGATCCCAAGATCTGCTTCAGGTGGTAGTCAGACGCGGGCAAATGTTCATTTTACCGTTTATTATTCTCCGTTGCGCATATTCATTTTACACACGCCTGGAGTAGCATCTTGGGATGTTATGTCTTCTGTACTGAATCTCCTTGTTTCTTTTCTTTATTTCTTTATCTCCTTTATCTCAGTCTCTTTGTTTCTTCAGTCTGTTTAAGTTCAAATGGCTCTGAGCACTATGGGACTTAACGTCTGTGGTCATCAGTCCCCTAGAACTTAGAACTACTTAAACCTAACTAAACCTAAGGACAGCACACAACACCCAGTCATCACGAGGCAGAGAAAATCCCTGACCCCGCCGGGAATCGAACCCGGGAACCCGGGCGCGGGAAGCGAGAACGCTACCGCACGACCACGAGCTGCGAACGGTCTGTTTAAGTCTTGTTTACATCAACCTCCACCTATTCCTCTATTTTTACCTGTAGTGCTTTCTTGTATACATTACACTTGGCTGCGACCTCAGCTCACTCCCGAAGGAGGGTACTCCGGCTGCAGTGTATTGCTCTCGGTTTGTCGAACTTCGTGCTCGACTTGCCGGTCACACCTTTATTTACACCGATGGCTCCAAAACTGACGACGGTGTCGGCTGTGCCTTTGTCGTCGGGGCCGCCACCTTTAAATACCGGCTCCTCGACCAATGTTCCAGCTTTACGGCCGAGCTTTTTGCTCTCCATCAGGCCGTTCAGTATGCCCGCCGCCACCGCCATTCATCGTATGTACTCTGCTCTGACTCACTCAGTGCTCTTCAGAGCCTTGGAGCTCCCTATCCGGTCCATCCCTTGATTCAACGGATACAGCAGTCCCTCCAGTCTTTCGCTGATAATGGTGGTTCTGTCAGCTTTCTGTGGGTTCCCGGACATGTAAGAGTGCCTGGGAATGAGGCTGCGGATGCTGCAGCCAAGGCTGCAGTCCTCCTGTCTCGGCCAGCCTCCCATTGTGTCCCGTCATCTGACGTTCGTGGGGATGTGTGTAAGAGGCTTGTGTGGTTGTGGTGGGATGCTTGGTCATCCCTCCAAGGAAACAAGCTCCGGGCAGTCACACCGCTCCCAACTGCTTGGACAACATCCTCCCGACCATCTCGGCGAGAGGAGGTCCTTCTGACCAGGTTGCGGATTGGGCATTGCCGGTTTAGCCACCACTACCTGCTGTCCGGTGACCCAGCCCCGCAGTGCCCTTGTGGTCAGGCATTAACAGTGCGCCATGTTTTATTGTCGTGTCCCCGTTTTAGTCAATTTCGTGTTGTCCTGTCCCTGCCATCTACTTTACAGGATGTTTTAGCTGATGACGCTCGAGCAGCTGCTCGTATTCTGCGTTTTATAACTTTAACTGGCTTGTCCAAAGACATTTAACCTTTTTACTTATTTTATCTGCATCTTTGTCAGGTCCTTCTGGTGTCCCCCCATCCCCTTGAGTTTTAGCAGATTCCATGTGCTGTAACAACAGTGACTGGGCGCTAATGACCTCAGCAGTTGAGCGCCCTTAAACCCAACCAGAAAAAAAAAAAAAAAAAAAAAACCACTTGGCTACCACTGTTTACACCCAAGCTGTTCTCCTTACGATCGTTTCTGTAGCGATACAGGACTTTTGCATCAGGCTCTGGCATCTGTATGAATTAGAACCAAAAGACTTGGGACGCTCGTCATCTGAAGCGTTGCTGATTGTGCCTTCTCTGCTGTATAGTGAGAGAAGGTATGGCAAATGTGGTGAACTGTGCATACACGCAAGAAGAGTGAGCAGTGTTTGTGTTAATGAGACGCCCACATGCCAATACTGGCACACCTGGCGGTGCCTTTGTAGACGCGCTCACACACTTGGATATTGACTGGCGCGTCTCTTCTCCGGATGGAAGGAATGCCGGCCTTGGTGGAATATTGCAGCGGGCCACGCATGCCGTCATTCATTCCTCAGCCGTTCACTCAGTTCATCTGGTTTCGTCTGCTCCCCCATCTCCTCCTCTATAATGTTGATCGTTTCACCTCTAGGATGTACCCGTTACCTTCAACACCCGTCTTTTATATACCCTCCATCTGTGTCTCAGGTTTTAGCCTTTACTGCTCTATGCAGTTCGATGTCTTACCCCGTGTCCCCATGACAGTCGAGGAATGACAATGGATAAGATTATCATGAGTTGCTGTTGTGGTCTTCAGTCCAGAGACTGCTTTGATGGAGCTCTCCATGCTACTCTATCCTGTGCAAGCTTCTTCATCTCCCAGTACCTACTGCAGCCTACATCCTTCTGAATCTGCTTAGTGTATTCATCTCTTGGTCTCCCTCTACGATTATTTCCCTCCACGCTGCCCTCCAATACTAAAATTGGTGATCCCTTGATGCCTCAGAACATGTCCTACCAACCGGTCCCTTCTTCTTGTCAAGTTGTGCCACAAACTCCTCTTCTCCCCAATTCTATTCAATACCTCCTCATTAGTTACGTGAGCTAGCCATTTAATCTTCAGCATTCTTCTGTAGCACCACATTTCGAAAGCTTCTATTCTCTTTTTGTCCAAACTATTTATCGTCCGTGTTTCACTTCCATACATAGCTACACTCCATACAAATACTTTCAGAAACGATTTCCTGACACTTAAATCTATACTCGGTGTTAACAAATTTCTCTTCTTCAGAAACGCTTTCCTTACCATTGCCAGTCTACATTTTATATCCTCTCTACTTCGACCATCATCAGTTATTTTGCTCCCTAAATAGCAAAACTCCTTTACTACTTTAAGCGTCTCATTTCCTAATCTAATTCCCTCAACATCACCCGACTTAATTCGACTACATTCCATTATCCTCGTTTTGCTTTTGTTGATGTTCATCTTATATCCTCCTTTCAAGACACTATCCATTCCGTTCAACTGCTCTTCCAAGTCCTTTGCTGTGTCTGACAGAATTACAATGTCATCGGCGAACCTCAAAGTTTTTATTTCTTCTACTTGAATTTTAATACCTACTCCGAATTTTTCTTTTGTTTCCTTTACTGCTTGCTCAATATACAGATTGAATAACATCGGGGAGAGGCTACAACCCTGTCTTACTCCCTTCCCAACCACTGCTTCCCTTTCATGTCCCTCGACTCTTATAACTGCCATCTGGTTTCTGTACAAATTGTAAATAACCTCTCGCTCCCTGTATTTTACCCCCGCCACCTTCAGAATTTGAAAGATGGTATTCCAGTCAACATTGTCAAAATCTTTCTCTAAGTCTACAAATGCTAGAAACGTAGGTTTGACTTTCCTTAATCTAGCTTCTAAGATAAGTCGTAGGGTCAGTATTGCCTCACGTGTTCCAATATTTCTACGGAATCCAAACTGATCTTCCCCTAGGTCGGCTTCTACTAGTTTTTCCATTCGTCTGTAAAGAATTTGGGTTAGTATTTTGCAGTTCTGACTTATTAAACTGATAGTTCGGTAATTTTGGCATGTGTCAACATCTGCTTGCTTTGGGATTGGAATTATTATATTCTTCTTGAAGTCTGAGGGAATTTCTTTTGTCTCATACATCTTGCTCACCAGATGGTAGAGTTTTGTCAGGACTGGCTCTCCCAAGGCTGTCAGTAGTTCTAATGGATAGTTATCTGCTCCCGGGGACTTGTTTCAACTTAAGTCTTTCAGTGCTCTATCAAACTCTTCACGCAGTATCGTATCTCCCATTTCTTCTTCATCTACATCCTCTTCCATTTCCATAATATTGTCCTCAAGTACATCGCCCTTGTATAGACCCTCCATATACTCCTTCCACCTTTCTGCTTTCGCTATCATAATTGTGATTATTTTGATGAAGATGTTATTGCTAGTGTTCTGCATCTACATTTATACTCCGCAAGCCACCCAACGGTGTATGGCGGAGGGCACTTTACGTGCCACTGTCATTACCTCCCTTTCCTGTTCCAGTCGCGTATGGTTCGCGGGAAGAACGACTGCCGGAAAGCCTCCGTGCGCGCTCGAATCTCTGTAATTTTACATTCGTGATCTCCTCTGGAGGTATAAGTAGGGGGAAGCAATATATTCGATACCTCATCCAGAAAAACACCCTCTCGAAACCTGGACAGCAAACTACACCGCGATGCAGAGAGCCTCTCTTGCAGAGTTTGCTAAACGTCTCCGTAACGCTATCACGCTTACCAGATAACCCCGTGACGAAACGCGCAGCTCTTCTGAAGATACCATACTACACTCCTGGAAATGGAAAAAAGAACACATTGACACCGGTGTGTCAGACCCACCATACTTGCTCCGGACACTGCGAGAGGGCTGTACAAGCTATGATCACACGCACGGCACAGCGGACACACCAGGAACCGCGGTGTTGGCCGTCGAATGGCGCTAGCTGCGCAGCATTTGTGCACCGCCGCCGTCGGTGTCAGCCAGTTTGCCATGGCATACGGAGCTCCATCGCAGTCTTTAACACTGGTAGCATGCCGCGACAGCGTGGACGTGAACCGTATGTGCAGTTGACGGACTTTGAGCGAGGGCGTATAGTGGGCATGCGGGAGGCCGGGTGGACGTACCGCCGAATTGCTCAACACGTGGGGCGTGAGGTCTCCACAGTACATCGATGTTGTCGCCAGTGGTCGGCGGAAGGTGCACGTGCCCGTCGACCTGGGACCGGACCGCAGCGGCGCACGGATGCACGCCAAGACCGTAGGATCCTACGCAGTGCCGTAGGGGACCGCACCGCCACTTCCCAGCAAATTAGGGACACTGTTGCTCCTGGGGTATCGGCGAGGACCATTCGCAACCGTCTCCATGAAGCTGGGCTACGGTCCCGCACACCGTTAGGCCGTCTTCCGCTCACGCCCCAACATCGTGCAGCCCGCCTCCAGTGGTGTCGCGACAGGCGTGAATGGAGGGACGAATGGAGACGTGTCGTCTTCAGCGATGAGAGTCGCTTCTGCCTTGGTGCCAATGGTGGTCGTATGCGTGTTTGGCGCCGTGAGGTGAGCGCCACAATCAGGACTGCATACGACCGAGGCACACAGGGCCAACACCCGGCATCATGGTGTGGGGAGCGATCTCCTACACTGGCCGTACACCACTGGTGATCGTCGAGGGGACACTGAATAGTGCACGGTACATCCAAACTGTCATCGAACCCATCGTTCTACCATTCCTAGACCGGCAAGGGAACTTGTTGTTCCAACAGGACAATGCACGTCCGCATGTATCCCGTGCCACCCAACGTGCTCTAGAAGGTGTAAGTCAACTACCCTGGCCAGCAAGATCTCCGGATCTGTCTCCCATTGAGCATGTTTGGGACTGGATGAAGCGTCGTCTCACGCGGTTTGCACGTCCAGCACGAACGCTGGTCCAACTGAGGCGCCAGGTGGAAATGGCATGGCAAGCCGTTCCACAGGACTACATCCAGCATCTCTACGATCGTCTCCATGGGAGAATAGCAGCCTGCATTGCTGCGAAAGGTGGATATACACTGTACTAGTGCCGACATTGTGCATGCTCCGTTGCCTGTGTCTATGTGCCTGTGGTTCTGTCAGTGTGATCATGTGATGTATCTGACCCCAGGAATGTGTCAATAAAGTTTTCCCTTCCTGGGACAATGAATTCACGGTGTTCTTATTTCAATTTCCAGGAGTGTAGATAAAAGTAGCCTCATCTGTGTATAGGATGGATGGCACAAATCCCAGAATTGTGGCTGCCTGGAGAAGAAACCACTGACAAAACTGCTCCCGATGTGGAAAGTCTGTCGCTAGTAAGCCCTCCACACGCTGTAAGTGATAAGGGCAGTGACAACTGTCATGGAGAATGTCCCACACGGTCGCCTGGCTTACCCTGTACTGCCTGCTACTGACACGACGGTCGTCTTCCACAGTGTTTATCACGTTTTCCCGCAAGTCCCAACATTTCGGGTAGTCGTTCACGATTTCCTGCATCCTGAAACGACCCTGTCTCAGACAAGCGGTCAGGCACGTGTTGGATACATTGAATGCTCTGGTCGCTGTCGGCGCGGATAGATCTCCTGAATACAACCTTGCTTCCCGCCGCCCGCAGCTATTTTCCTTTCGCTAAGAAAACACCATAGGCAACGCCATCATTTGGCACCAATCAAATTAATCTCATTAAATGTCATCAGATACTCCTTAAAAAAATAATTAAAAAAATACAGCATTAACAAGTGCACACAGAACTAGAGCCAAAAAAAAAAACCACAGCGCAGAAAAATCAGACTAGAAACAGACAAATATAAAAAAGAACATAATTAGAAAGAAAATTTGCTTATCAGAAAGAACTAAATCATAAATAAAGTACAAGAAAGACTATAGAAAAAGATACGATTACTGTATGTGTAAAACCTAAAAGTATATTTGGTCAAGCAGTGTATATGTTCCAGAATGAGATTTTCACTCTGCAGCGGAGTGTGCGCTGATATGAAACTTCCTGACAGATTAAAACTGTGTGCCCGACCGAGACTCGAACTCGGGACCTTTGCCTTTCGCGGGCAAGTGCTCTACCATCTGAGCTACCGAAGCACTACTCACGCCCGCTACTCACAGCTTTACTTCTGCCAGTATCTCGTCTCCTACCTTCCAAACTTTACAGAAGCTCTCCTGGGAACCAAGCAGAACTAGCACTCCTGAAAGAAAGGATACTGCGGAGACATGGCTTAGCCACAGCCTGGGGGATGTTTCCAGAATGAGAGCTTCTGTAAAGTTTGGAAGTTAGGAGACGAGGTACTGGCAGATGTAAAGCTGTGAGTACCGGGCGTGAGTGGTGCTTCGGTAGCTCAGATGGTAGAGCACTTGCCCGTGAAAGGCAAAGGTCCCGAGTTCGAGTCTCGGTCGGGCACACAGTTTTAATCTGCCAGGAAGTTTCAATGTATATGTTAATTTGTAAATAAAAGTTTATCACGTTCCAAAAAAAAAAAGTTCCGGTGAGATCACCGAAGTTAAGCGCTGTCGGGCGTGGTCGGCACTTGGATGGGTGACCATCCAGCCGCCATGCGCTGTTGCCGTTTTCCGGGGTGCACTCAGCCTCGTGATGGCGATTGAGGAGCTACTCGACCGAACAGTAGCGGCTTCGGTCAAGAATACCATCATAACGACCGGGAGAGCGGTGTGCTGACCACACCCCCCTCCTGTCCGCTTCCTCCAGTGAGGATGACACGGCGGTCGGATGGTACCGGTAGGCCGCTCGTGGCCTGAAGACGGAGTGCTGCGTCTTGTGCTGATGACCATACTCTTTGTTTTCGCTGTGTTTATTTGCATCCCATATTCCACACAAGCTTCATTCAGATCTTTCAGCATGTTATTCACTGTCCGCTCACTTTCTGCCACTAATACCATGTCATCAGCAAATCTTATACATTCTATTCTCTTTCCACCAATACATATTCCTCTTTTCCCATCTGAGGTTTTCTCAATTATCTCTTCAAGGTATACGTTAAACGACAGTGGGGAAAGGCATCGACCTTGTCTAACACCTCGTCCAAAGCTGCTTCCTTCTGACATTTCATTTCCAATCCTTATTCTTAGTTTCTGGTGTAAATATAGATTCTGTATCAGTCGTCTCTCTTTCCAATCTACTCCTATCCTCTTCAAAATATCCATCAGCTTGTTCCACTGAACTCTGTCAAAAGCCTTTTCTAAATCTATAAAACACAGCAAAGATTTCTCTACCCTTTTCCATACATCTTTCTACTATAGTTCTTAACAGGCCAATAGCATCTCTCGTTCCTTTTCCTCTTCTAAATCCAAACTGCTCCTCTGCAATCCCTCTATCCAGCTTGCCACCTAACCTTCTATTCAACACTCTTAGCAAGACTTTAGCTGCATGAGAATTAGACTGATGGTCAAGTGCTCTTCACATTTTTTAGTGTTTCTACTTTAGTTTTTTGTTTAGTGTTTTAGTGGAAAGTGCCAACTACTCATAAATTTTTTGTTTTTTGTTTTTTGAATGGTTTCCTATACTATGTGCCCTATAAAATTTATATTGTTTACTCACACTTTCCTCTCTGCTTCTCTTATATAATATGACAATTTTTTCTTTCTTCTTCAATTTATGTGTAATCTGTAGTATATGTAAAAAAAAAATTTCCTCCACTTCTGCACCATTATTATGCTAATGTTTTCCCTCGTAATGTTTTCCCCATCTAACAGTGCAAACTGCAGGAAGATATCAAACTGGAATACACAATGTGCATGCCGCATCACAAGTGCGTGACATACAGAAATTTGAACTCAAAATCAATGTGTCGATGCCAGTTGAGGAGCTACTCGACCGAATAGTAGCGGCTCCGGTCAAGAATACCATCATAACGACCGGGAGAGCGGTGTGCTGACCCCACGCCCCTCCTATTCGCATCCTCCACTGAGGATGACATGGCGGTCGAATGGTTCCGGTAGGCCGCTCGTGGCCTGAAGACGGAGTGCAAGTACACAGTGTGTCGGCAAGCTCTCAAAAATGTTCAAATGTGAGTGAATTCCTAAGGGACCAAACTGCTGAGGTCATCGGTCCCTAGACTTACACACAAACTATGCTAACAAGGGAACCTCCCCATCGCACCCCCCTCAGATTTAGTTATAACTTGGCACAGTGGATAGGCCTTGATAAACTGAACACAGATCAATTGAGAAAACAGGAAGAAGCCGTGTGGAACTGTGAAAAAATAAGCAAAATATACAAACTGAGTAGTCCATGGGCTACATAGGCAACATCAAGGAAAATGTGAGGTCAGAAGTGCCGTGGTCCCGTGGTAGCGTTAGCAGCTGCAGAAGGAGAGGTCCTTGGTTCAAGTCTTCCTACGAGTGAAAATTTTACTTTCTTTATTTTTGCATAGTTATTATCTGTCTGCTCGTTCATTGACGTCTCTGTTCACTGTAATAAGTTTAGTGTCTGGGTTTTGCGACCGCATCGCAAAACCGTGCGATTAGTTGACGAAAGGACGTGCCTCTCCAATGCGAACCGAAAACATTTTATCGCAAGGTCATAGGTCAACCGATTCCTCCACAGGAAAACACATCTGATATATTCTATACGACACTGGTGACGGCATGTGCGTCACATGACAGGAATATTTTGTTGACCCACCTAACTTGTACACTTGGCGAATGGGTAAAAAGATTCTTCTACCTTGCCCGATTTAGGTTTTCTTGTGGATGTGATAATCACTCCCAAAAAAGTGATGAAAACATAAGACTTTTTCACATAAACTGAAAATAAAAAATTAAAGTTTTCACTCGATGGAAGATTTGAACCAAGGACCTTTCGTTCCGCAGCTGCCCACGTTACCACGAGACCACGGCGCTCCTGCGGTCTTCGTGTCCTTCATGTTGCCTATCTACCCATTAACTAATCAGTTTGTATATTTTGCTTTTTTTTTTTCACAGTTCCACACAACTTCTTCCTGTTTTCTCAATTGATCTGTGTTCAGTTTGTCAAGGCCTATCCACTGTGCCAACTTATAACTAAATCTGAAGGGGGTGCGATGGGGAGGTTCCCTTGTAAGAACAACACAGACGCCATGCCTGAAGGAGGACTCGAACCTCCGGTGGGAGGGGCTTCGAACTGCGCGGCCACTTCACGCGGCGGCAAGCTCTCGATTCGAATACGGGTCCATTGTGTACAACTCTGTATCACATCCACAACAAGTTTAGTCAGCAAGAGATGTGAATCGGACACAACATTACCGATTAATATGGCAGGACGGAAAACTAGGACGTGATGTGTGAGGAACAGTACCACCGTCAAGGAGGAAACCATGCATACTGTAACTACAGCTGCATGGTACAGCGCCTGTTAGACCGCAGTCTCTGTAACGAAGTGTGATTGAGTAAGTGGTCTCTAGTACGAGGGCTATCCACAAAGTACATTACGTTTTGGAATTAAAAATAAATAAAGTATTGGAAATTTTTTTATTATATACAGATGAAAGCCACACTTAAATACTACTTTTCTACATAGTTGCCATTTAAATTAAGGCACTTATCGTAGCGATGGACGAGGTTGGAAATTCCTTCGTCGTAAAATTCGGCCGCCAGCGCCTTCAACTTCTTGAAGCTGTGCGTCATTATCAAAACGCTGGATAGCCAACCACTTCTTCTTTGCTGGGAATAAGTGGAAGTCGCTCGGTGCCAGGTCGGGACTGTACGGCGGATGAGGAAACAACTCCCACTTAAAAGATTCGAGAACTTCACGAGTGGCATTTGCCGTGTGGGACCGGGCGTTGTCGTGAATCGGCAAGATCTTTGAGCCCAACTTTCCCCTGCGCTTGTTTTGTATTGCTCTTCTGGGGTGGGGTTGTGCAGAGTTTGGCAATACCTTTGAGAGTTTACTGTAGTGCCTCTTTCCAGGAAATCCACAAAAATCACATCTTTTCTGTCCCAAAAGAAGAGGTAACCACGTGGTTGAAGGCGCAGGCGACCGAATTTTACGACGAAGGAATTTCCGAGCTCGTCCATCGCTACGATAAGTGCCTTAATTTAAATGGCAACTATGTAGAAAAGTAGTCTTTAAGTGTGGCTTTCATCTGTATATACACTCCTGGAAATTGAAATAAGAACACCGTGAATTCATTGTCCCAGGAAGGGGAAACTTTATTGACACATTCCTGGGGTCAGATACATCACATGATCACACTGACAGAACCACAGGCACATAGACACAGGCAACAGAGCATGCACAATGTCGGCACTAGTACAGTGTATATCCACCTTTCGCAGCAATGCAGGCTGCTATTCTCCCATGGAGACGATCGTAGAGATGCTGGATGTAGTCCTGTGGAACGGCTTGCCATGCCATTTCCACCTGGCGCCTCAGTTGGACCAGCGTTCGTGATGGACGTGCAGACCGCGTGAGACGACGCTTCATCCAGTCCCAAACATGCTCAATGGGGGACAGATCCGGAGATCTTGCTGGCCAGGGTAGTTGACTTACACCTTCTAGAGCACGTTGGGTGGCACGGGATACATGCGGACGTGCATTGTCCTGTTGGAACAGCAAGTTCCCTTGCCGGTCTAGGAATGGTAGAACGATGGGTCCGATGACGGTTTGGATGTACCGTGCACTATTCAGTGTCCCCTCGACGATCACCAGTGGTGTACGGCCAGTGTAGGAGATCGCTCCCCACACCATGATGCCGGGTGTTGGCCCTGTGTGCCTCGGTCGTATGCAGTCCTGATTGTGGCGCTCACCTGCACGGCGCCAAACACGCATACGACCATCATTGGCACCAAGGCAGAAGCGACTCTCATCGCTGAAGACGACACGTCTCCATTCGTCCCTCCATTCACGCCTGTCGCGACACCACTGGAGGCGGGCTGCACGATGTTGGGGCGTGAGCGGAAGACGGCCTAACGGTGTGCGGGACCGTAGCCCAGCTTCATGGAGACGGTTGCGAATGGTCCTCGCCGATACCCCAGGAGCAACAGTGTCCCTAATTTGCTGGGAAGTGGCGGTGCGGTCCCCTACGGCACTGCGTAGGATCCTAAGGTCTTGGCGTGCATCCGTGCGTCGCTGCGGTCCGGTCCCAGGTCGACGGGCACGTGCACCTTCCGCCGACCACTGGCGACAACATCGATGTACTGTGGAGACCTCACGCCCCACGTGCTGAGCAATTCGGCGGTACGTCCACCCGGCCTCCCGCATGCCCACTATACGCCCTCGCTCAAAGTCCGTCAACTGCACATACGGTTCACGTCCACGCTGTCGCGGCATGCTACCAGTGTTAAAGACTGCGATGGAGCTCCTTATGCCACGGCAAACTGGCTGACACTGACGGCGGCGGTGCACAAATGCTGCGCAGCTAGCGCCATTCGACGGCCAACACCGCGGTTCCTGGTGTGTCCGCTGTGCCGTGCGTGTGATCATTGCTTGTACAGCCCTCTCGCAGTGTCCCGAGCAAGTATGGTGGGTCTGACACACCGGTGTCAATGTGTTCTTTTTTCCATTTCCAGGAGTGTAATTAAAAAAATTTCCAATACTTTATTCATTTTTAATTCCAAAACGTAGTGTACTTTGTGGATAGCCCTCGTATTACGTATTTCCGGAGGTAAGTTCATTAGACATTTTTGGTTCCATATTCTCTCGTCGATCAGTCCCCAGAATTTGTGCACTGTGCAAGAAAATCACCCTGTTTCATCATCATCATCATCATTTAAGACTGATTGTGCCTTTCAGCGTTCAGTCTGGAGCATAGCCCCCTTATAAAATTCCTCCATGATCCCGTATTCAGTGCTAACATTGGTGCCTCTTCTGATGTTAAGCCTATTACTTCAAAATCATTCTTAACCGAATCCAGGTACCTTCTCCTTGGTCTGCCCCGACTCCTCCTACCCTCTACCGCTGAACCCATGAGTCTCTTGGGTAACCTTGCTTCTCCCATGCGTGTAACATGACCCCACCATCTAAGCCTGTTCGCCCTGACTGCTACATCTATAGAGTTCATTCCCAGTTTTTCTTTGATTTCGTCATTGTGGACACCCTCGTGCCATTGTTCCCATCTACTAGTACCTGCAATCATCCTAGCTACTTTCATATCCGTAACCTCAACCTTGTTGATAAGGTAACCTGAATCCACCCAGCTTTCGCTCCCATACAAGAAAGTTGGTCGAAGGATTGAACGGTGCACAGGTAACTTAGTCTTGGTACTGACATCCTTCTTGCAGAAGAGAGTAGATCGTAGCTGAGCGCTCACTGCATTAGCTTTGCTACACCTCGCTTCCAGTTCTTTCACTATGTTGCCACCCTGTGAGAATATGCATCCTAAGTACTTGAAACCGTCCACGTGTTCTAACTTTGTTCCTCCTATTTGGCACTCAATCCGTTTATATTTCTTTCCCACTGACATTACTTTCGTTTTGGAGATGCTAATGGTCCTTACATTTTGATCTAGCTCTGAAATATTACTTGGCAAACTTTGAATCGAATCTGCCATCACAACTAAGTCACCCGCATATGCGAGACTGCTTACTTTGTGTTCACATATCTTAATCTCACCCAACCAGCCTATTGTTTTCAACATATGATCCATAAATAATATGAACAACAGACAGGTTGCAGCCTTGTCTTACCCCTCAAACTAATCTGAACCATGAATTTACTGTCAACTCTAACTGCTGCCTGACTATCCATGTAAAGACCTTTAATTGCTTGCAAAAGTTTGCCTCCTAGTCCACAATCTCGTAGAACAGACAATAACTTCCTCCTAGGAACCCGGTCATATGCCTTTTCTAGATCTATAAAGCACAGATACAATTCCCTGTTCCACTCGTGATGCTGGCAACAATCAGAGCACCCTGTTTTGTTCAGAAAATATTCGTAATGACCACGGAGTCCGCAGCTCGTGGTATACTTGCCAGCGTTGCTACCTTTGGATCACGGGGTCCCGGGTTCGATTCCCGGTCGGGTTGGGAATTTTCTCTGCCGGGGGACTGGGTGTTTGTGTTGTCCTGATCATTTCATCATCATCCTCACCATTGCTGACAGTGGTTAGAATGAATGTGAAAAATTGGGACTTTGTACGAGCGCTGATGACCGCGTAGTTGAGCCCCCCACAAACCAAACATCATCATCATCAATGACCACGGACTCTTAAAATGTAGTTTTCCTTATTAATAGGAAATGGCGTTTTTGCTCAGCACCTGGTCGCTCCCCTGTTCCAGGCCGTGGTCGGGGGCTCCGCGGTGCTGCCGCCCATCTTCTCGCCGGTCTGGGTTCGAGACCCGGGCAAGCAGACGTGGACGCGCGCCTTCCTGCTGCTGCAGGGCCAGGAGCTGTACATCTCGCACAAGGTAGGCTGGACCATGTAAGGGGTCCGTAGGCCCTTACTATAAGTTTGCGACAGCACAGGTCGACAGGACAAACAATCGATAGTGTGTGTCGGGTTGCGAGAGCGAGTGTTGAGACAGTAGTGTGGTACGCGCTGCGGGCCGAGCCGGGTGGAGGTCTGTTGCTGGAATGCAAGACCGTACCGACAAAGGGAGTGGCCATCGCCGTGGTTTAACCCCTTTGTGTTAGGAATATTCGGGAAAGTGAAAAAGTATAATTACTAGTGTGATTCAGTGATATTTTTGTGCCGATATTTGTAATTACGCGTCTACCGCGCCGGCATCATTTGGATTGCAGTGTTGGATTGCAGTGTTGGATTGTAGTGTTGGATTACAATGATTGAAATTGCGTGTGACGATAATGAATAACTAAAGGGCCTGTGCTGAGATTAGCCGTTATTAATTCTGTACGACGAAGGCAGTGGCTGTCTCCTTACTTTGTGTTTTTGTGATGAATATAGGTCATTGATTAATGAAGCTGTGTTGTCGTTCTTCTTGGCAACAGACATTTCAGTATTACAGCATTTGAGAAGGACAAAATGGAATGTAACATCTCCGTAGCAGTTTAATCCGATTGCCAGCCCCATTAGGTACACGGTCACATTAATTAATGTCTGTTTTGGGCTGCTATCAGATCCCGATCGAGCGGGATAAGTCAGTAGATTAAACCGGAGTGTTACAACCAGAATGGGCCGGTCCACGCCGCCCCACAGCAAGTCACGTCGCCAGCCCACTACACCGGGCGGCCGAGTCGCTCTCGCTCCCATGTCAAAGGCAGGTACAGACGAAGGAATAGAACAGCAGCGGCTACTCAGCGAGGAATAGAGTCCGGAGAGGAGACTCTGTACCACACAAACTTCACTGTGTAACTGAAAAAGCCGAAGTACTTGAATAAAGATGACAAAGCCAGCGGCCGTATTTGAATCTAAAGTCGTTTATTCTTTTTTAAAAATATGCTACCAGTTTCGACACCACATGGGGTCATCTTCAGGTCCCGAATGTAACCTGCGATCCACAACAAGTTTCCTGTGCAGTGAACAGAATCGTATGCAGCGGACTAAAATTAACTGCATTCCGCAACGAACGAGTCGAGTATGGTGAGGTGAGAACTCGTCTGACCATCCTGGACTCGTTGCTACACAAGGTAGCTGGCTGGACATGGAAGTCTTAAAAAATGGTTCAAATGGCTCTGAGCACTATGGGACTTAACTGCTGTGGTCATCAGTCCCCTAGAACTTAGAACTACTTAAACCTAACTAACCTAAGGACATCACACACATCCATGCCCGAGGCAGGATTCGAACCTGCGACCGTAGCAGTCACGCGGTTCCAGACTGTAGCGCCTAGAAACGCACGGCCACTCCGGCCGGCATGGAAGTCTTAGTTTCTAGCTTTAACGTACCCTAATCTCTTCTAGTTAAGGTAGTTTTTAGGATGGTAGATGTTAAAGGCATTGTGAGCAACGGCCAGCGTCTTGAGGGTCATTCCAAGACCCGGGCCGCCGCCCACAACCAGGTGACGGGCAATATTATACCTATAACTTCTCTATTCAGTTCTCTTCCTTCCTTCTTTCTAAATATTTAATTTCGTTTTGTTTATTAATATCTTACTTGATTTTGTATTAGTTATAAGTTTTTCTAATGCTGCACAAAAAAAAGATATCAAATGGATGTAAACAAACAGAGCCCGCCTCCACGTGGCGGGACACGGGCAACGGTTTGAGTGGGGACGGGAGCCGGTGTGGTGTTACTTTCAGCCACTGCGGACCCCGGACGCGGTCACAGCAGCTAAGTGGCAATATACGACCCACCATAAGAAATTAGACGGTGGGTCATAAAATATAAGCAGCTAGTGAAAAAAAGAAAGTAGGTATGGGATCCAGTTGCTTTTGACACGGTGCATATGATTCTGTTCATTGCGTAGGATCTGAAGATGACACCGAGTGGTGTCGAAACTGGTAGCACGTTTAAAAAAAAAATAAACGATGTTAGATTCGAAAACGGCCGCTGGTTTTGTCATCACTACTCAAGTACTACGTCTCCGGCTGCAGTCCCACTTGACAGATTACCAGGGAAAAAGTGAAGCGCCCAGAACACGTGGTCGGACGAGAATGTAACTCGCACCCCGACACGCACTACAACAAATGATTTGAGCTGCAGTTGTCTGTGACAGGCAGTGTGGCACGCAGCGAGCGTTAGTGCTTTTTGCCATTCCCTTTTCAGTCGCTCTTGTATTTGCTTTGACCGGCCGCAGTGGTTCAAATGGCTCTGACCACTATGGGACTCAACTGCTGAGGTCATTAGTCCCCTAGAACTTAGAACTAGTTAAACCGAACTAACCTAAGGACATCACACAGATCCATGCCCGAGGCAGGATTCGAACCTGCGACCGTAGCGGTCTTGCGGTTCCAGACTGCAGCGCCTTTAACCGCACGGCCACTTCGGCCGGCCCCGGCCGGAGTGGTCGAGCGGTTCTAGGCGCTACAATCTGGAACCGCAAGACCGCTACGGTCGCAGGTTCGAATCCTGCCTCGGGCATGGATGTGGGTGATGTCCTTAGGTTAGTTAGGTTTAACTAGTTCTAAGGGACAGATGACCACAGCAGTTAAGTCCCATAATGCTCACAAGGGAACCTCCCCATCGCATCCCCCTCAGATTTAGTTATAAGTTGGCACAGTGGATAGGCCTTGAAAAACTGAACACACATCAATCGAGAAAAAAGGAAGTAGTTGTGTGGAACTATGAAAAAAATAAGCAAAATATACAAACTGAGTAGTCCATGAGCACGATAGGCAACATCAAGGAGCCTGTGAGCTCAGGAGCGCCGTGGTCCCGTGGTTAGCGTGAGCGGCTGCGGAATGAGAGGTCCTTGGTTCAAGTCTTCCCTCGAGTGAAAAGTTTACTTTCGTTTTTTTATTTGTGATCTGTCCGTTCGTTCACTGACGTCTCTGTTCACTGTAATAAGTTTAGTGTCTGTGTTTTGCGACCGCACCGCAAAACCATGCTATTAGTAGACGAAAGGACGTTCGTCTCCAATGCGAACCGAAAACATTTGATCGCAAGGCCATAGGTCAACCGATTCCTCCACAGGAAAACACGTCTGATATATTGTATACGACACTGGTGACGGCATATGCGTCACATGACAGGAATATGTTGTTGACCCAACTAACTTGTACGCTTGGCGAATGGGTAAAAAGATTCTTCTACCTTGCCCGATACTACGGCGCAGTTACCTCGCATCGGACGACAGACAGACAGATAATAATTGTCTGAAAACAAAAAGTTAAAATTTTCGCTCGAAGGAAGACTTGAACCAAGGACCTCTCGTTCCGCAGCCGCTCACGCTAACCACGGGACCACGACGCTCCTAATCTCATAGTCTCCTATGATGTTGCCTATGTTGCGCATGGACTACTCAGTTTGTATATTTTGCTTATTTTTTTCATAGTTCCACACAACTTCTTCCTGTTTTGACGATTGATGTGTGTTCAGTTTTTCAAGGCCTATCCACTGTGCCAACTTATAACCAAATCTGAGGGGGGTGCGATGGGGAGGTTCCCTTGTCAGAGCCATTTGAACCATTTTGTATTTGCTTTGGCAGTCGTCGTACTGTCCACTGTCCGATCTTGAGTCCTTCTAGCAGTGATTCCCGTCTCAGGATCAATCCACACAAAGTCGGGTCTAAACTACAGAAATATAATCCCCTGCACGTAAACGACATTTTGCTAATTATCATCAGGCCTTGCTTGACTCTTACTAATCAGAACGCGTCCAGCGTAAGACCATACTATTTCAACCACACACGAAGAAAAAATTCACAAAACTAAAGGAATAATTCGCTTTGTCAGCATAAATCAAATATATCGGTAACCTGTAAACTAATCGATAGTTCAGCTGTCATAATCAAATACGTCAGAACCGCACTGAAAAATCTTCGCCTAACACGTCACGCGGCTCTTCGACTCCAGTAATTAGTGTGTGAACTTGAAAATCACGTCCAAAGACAAACCAATGAAATTCAGTTTAAGAGAAGCCTAAACGATTTATTGGTGGCCAACTCCTTCCACTCCATTGATGAATTTCTCAGTAGATCCAATATAACTTTTGCACAATTTGAGTGCAGTAATGTGCTCATTGTAAAAACGTATTACATTAGTTCTATTACATTATTACATGTTTTTTATTTTAAATTCAGTGCATTAGTGCTTGTAAAATGATTCTTTTATATAGTGTTCATTAAAATAATTACGATCATTCCACTTGGAGCCTGTGGAAGGTACGAGAGCAGTTCAATAAGTAATGCAACACATTTTTTTTCTCGGCCAATTTTGGTTAAAAAAACCGGAAATTTCTTGTGGAATATTTTCAAACATTCCCGCTTCGTCTCGTATAGTTTCATTGACTTCCGACAGGTGGCAGCGCTGTACTGCGCTGTTAAAATGGCGTCTGTAACGGATGTGTGTTGCAAACAACGGGCAGTGATCGAGTTTCTTTTGGCGGAAAACCAGGGCATCTCAGATATTCATAGGCGCTTGCAGAATGTCTACGGTGATCTGGCAGTGGACAAAAGCACGGTGAGTCGTTGGGCAAAGCGTGTGTCATCATCGCCGCAAGGTCAAGCAAGACTGTCTGATCTCCCGCGTGTGGGCCGGCCGTGCACAGCTGTGACTCCTGCAATGGCGGAGCGTGCGAACACACTCGTTCGAGATGATCGACGGATCACGATCAAACAACTCAGTGCTCAACTTGACATCTCTGTTGGTAGTGCTGTCACAATTGTTCACCAGTTGGGATATTCAAAGGTTTGTTCCCGCTGGGTCCCTCTTTGTCTAACCGAACACCATAAAGAGCAAAGGAGAACCATCTGTGCGGAATTGCTTGCTCGTCATGTGGCTGAGGGTGACAGTTTCTTGTCAAAGATTGTTACAGGGGATGGAACATGGGTTCATCACTTCGAACCTGAAACAAAACGGCAATCAATGGAGTGGCGTCACACCCACTCCCCTACCAAGAAAAAGTTTAAAGCCATACCCTCAGCCGGTAAAGTCATGGTTACAGTCTTCTGGGACGCTGAAGGAGTTATTCTGTTCGATGTCCTTCCCCATGGTCAAACGATCAACTCTGAAGTGTATTGTGCTACTCTTCAGAAATTGAAGAAACGACTTCAGCGTGTTCGTAGGCACAAAAATCTGAAGGAACTTCTCCTTCTTCGTGACAACGCAAGACCTCACACAAGTCTTCGCACCCGAGAGGAGCTCACAAAACTTCAGTGGACTGTTCTTCCTCATGCACCCTACAGCCCCGATCTCGCACCGTCGGATTTCCATATGTTTGGCCCAATGAAGGACGCAATCTGTGGGAGGCACTACGCGGATGATGAAGAAGTTATTGATGCAGTACGACGTTGGCTCCGACATCGACCAGTGGAATGGTACCGTGCAGGCATACAGGCCCTCATTTCAAGGTGGCTTAAGGCCGTAGCATTGAATGGAGATTATGTTGAAAAATAGTGTTGTGTAGCTAAAAGATTGGGGAATAACCTGGTCTATTTCTATGCTGAATAAAACAACCTCTGTTTCAGAAAAAAATGTGTTGCATTACTTATTGAACTGCCCTCGTACATTAGCTTATTTGTTTCAAGCCGGCCGGAGTGGCCGAGCGGTTCTACGCGCTGCAGTCTGGAGCCGCGCGACCGCTACAGCCGCACGTTCGAACCCTGCCTTGGGCGTGGATGTGTGTGATGTCCTTAGGTTAGTTAGGTTTAAGGTCTAGGGGACTGATGACCTCAGAAGTTTAGTCCCGCAGTGCTCAGTCCACCTAAGGTTAGGGCGCTACCCAGCTCACTGAAGGATGATTTGGGGCTTAGGAAACACGGTGTGTACAAAATTCCGTGTCTATGTGGGAAAGCTTACATTGGCCGTTCGATTGGCACAGTGCATGACAGGTGTGTGGAACATCTCCGTCATACGTGGCTACAACAGCCGGGAAAATCGGCAGTAGCAGAACACTGCTTAAGTGAGGGACACAGTATGAAATTTGGTGAAACTGTGGTAGTTGCCAATATTTCCGTTTTTTGGAACGGTGTCTATAAAGAGGCGATTGAAATTAGGTTGGCGGATAATTTAATCAACAGAGACAATGGGTTTGCTCCCAGAATTTCGAATATCTTGCACCATTTTACGTTGTCGAACGCTTTTTCCAGGTCTACAAATCCTATGAACGTGACTTGATTCTTCTTTATTCTTGTTTCCATTATCAACAGCAAAGCCAGAATTGCCTCTCTGGTCCCCTTAAACGTTCCTAAAGCGAAACATCGTCACTTAACACATCCTCAATATTTTTTCCCATTCTTCTGTATATTATTCTTGTCAGAAACTTGGATGCATGAGCTGTTAAGCTAATTGTGCGACAATTCTCGCTCTTGTCACCTTGCAGTCTTCGGGATTGTGTGGCTGATATTTTTCCGAAAGTCAGATGATATGTCATACACTCTACACACCAACATGAATGTTCGTTTTGTTGCCACTTCCTCGAATCATGTTAGAAATCGGTGTTGTTATCTGTAAAATAATTGCAATACTTTGTCAACTCGCAAAGTTTCATTTCGCTTGCACCTACTTTTCTGCGTGATTCACATTTTTTGTCAGGCAGCATAGTTACTTTTATGTTGCGTGTGAGACCGCAACAAATCATTGTCCCGCAGAAGTATCTCGAGTCGCGCGCCTGCCAGCGCAGGCAGCCCGCCACGCAGCTTCGTGCTGCGGGTTGCCGCCTTCCCCCCTGGCAGGCACGCTTCGTTTGCTTACGTTGGCCTCGAACCAAGCGCCGCCTGACTTGACACGCACGCCCTTCTAATTCTCCGTTGCCTGCCGCAGCTGTCGTGTTTGTTTTTCCTCCTCCCACCCCGCCCCGCCCAGCCTCTCTTTTTTCATGTCGGTACGCGCACGGCGGCTGTTGTACCTCTCGTGTCGGCGAACCCGCCTCCGCAGAACCGTTTCGAACAATGCCGCTGCGACACCTGCCAAAGGCAGACAGGCAAAGACTTTCAACTAATGGGAACGTGGAGTGAGGCTGGGTGCGCCGCTGTTGTGTTTGTTGTCGTTACTGTGCCCTATACTCTGATGACTACGACGATGGAGCTTATGCCGTCGCCAGACGGGACGAGGCAGCGAAGAATGCGGTCTCAGTGGCTCTCATATTGATCGATACCAACGACGACCGACATCGGCCGGAGACAGCCGATCTTTCCAAATCAGTACGCCACTACTTGCGCGGTCACACTATACTCGATCTTGCACTCAAGAGCCAAAGAAAAAAATGTTTAAATGTGTGTGAAATCTTATGGAACATAACTGCTAAGGTCATCAGTCCCTAAGCTTACACACTACTTAACATAAATTATCCTAAGGACAAACACACACACCCATGCCCGAGGGAGGACTCGAGCCTCCGCCGGGACCAGCCGCACAGTCCATGACTGCGACGCCTCAGACAGCTCCGCTAGCTAATCCCGTTTGTCTTTTTTTTTTGGTCATCAGTCTACTGACTGGTTTCATGCGGCCAGCCACAAATTCCTTTCCTGTGCCAACCTCTTCATCTCAGAGTAGCACTTGCAACCTACGTCCTCAATTATTTGCTTGACGTATTCCAATCTCTGTCTTCCTCTACAGTTTTTGCCCTCTACAGCTCCCTCTAGTACCATGGAAGTCATTCCCTCATGTCTTAGCAGATGTCCTATCATCCTGTCCCTTCTCCTTATCAGTGTTTTCCACAAATTCCTTTCCTCTCCGATTCTGCGTAGAACCTCCTCATTCCTTACCTTATCAGTCCACCTAATTTTCAACATTCGTCCATAGCACCACATCTCAAATGCTTCGATTCTCTTCTATTCCGGTTTTCCCACAGTCCATGTTTCACTACCATACAATGCTGTACTCCAGACGTACATCCTCAGAAATTTCTTCCTCAAATTAAGGCCGGTATTTGATATTAGTAGACTTCTTTTGGCCAGAAATTTTTTGCCATAGCGAGTCTGCTTTTGATGTCCGCTTTGCTCCGTCCGTCATTGGTTATTCTACTGCCTAGGTAGCAGAATTCCTTTACTTCCAGGACTTCGTGACCATCAATCCTGGTGTTAAGTTTCTGGCTGTTCTCATTTCTACTACTTCTCATTACCTTCGTCTTTCTCCGATTTACTCTCAAACCGTACTGTGTGCTCATTAGACTGTTCATTCCGTTCAGCAGATCATTTAATTCTTCTTCGCTTTCACTCAGGATAGCAATGTCATCAGCGAATCGTATCATTGATATCGTTTCACCTTGTATTTTAATTCCACTCCTGAACCTTTCTTTTATTTCCATCATTGCTTCCTCGATGTACAGATTGAAGAGTAGGGGCGAAAGGCTACAGCCTTGTCTTAATACGAGCACTTCGTTCCTGATCGTCCACTCTTATTATTCCCTCTTGGTTGTTGTACATATTGTATATGACCCGTCTCTCCCTATAGCTTACTCCTACTTTTTTCAGAATCTCGAACAGCCTGCACCATTTTATATTGTCGAACGCTTTTTCCAGGTCGACAAATCCTATGAAAGTGTCTTGATTTTTCTTTAGCCTTGCTTCCATTTACTTTTCCTAAAGCCAAACTGATCGTCACCTAGCGCATTCTCAATTTTCTTTTCCATTCTTCTGTATATTATTCTTGTAAGCAGCTTCGATGCATGAGCTGTTAAGCTGATTGTGCGATAATTCTCGCACGTGTGGATGATGCTTTTCCGAAAGTCTGATGGTATGTCGCCAGACTCATATATTCTACACACCAACGTGAATAGTCGTTTTGTTGCCACTTCCCCCAATGATTTTAGAAATTCTGATGGAATGTTATCTATCGCTTCTGCCTTATTTGATCGTAATTTCTCCAAAGTTCTTTTGAATTCCGATTCTAATACTGGATCCCCTATCTCTTCTAAATCGACTCCTGTTTCTTCTTCTATCACATCAGACAAATCTTCACCCTCATAGAGGCTTTCAATGTAGTCTTTCCACCCATCTGCTCTCTCCTCTGCATTTAACAGTGGAATTCCCGTTGCACTCTTAATGTTACCACCGTTGCTTTTAATGTCACCAGAGGCTGTTTTGACTTTCCTGTATGCTGAGTCTGTCCTTCCGACAATCAATCTTTTTCGATGTCTTCCCATTTTTCCTGCAGCCATTTCATGTTAGCTCCCCTGCACTTCCTATTTATTTCATTCCTCAGCGACTTGTGATGGCCCTTTTTAGAGGTGTCCATTCCTCTTCAACTGTACTGCCTACTGCGCTATTCCTTATTGCTGTATCTATAGCGTTAGAGAACTTCAAACGTATCTCGTCATTCCTTAGTACTTCCGTATCCCACTTCTTTGCGTATTGATTCTTCCTGACTAATGTCTTGAACTTCAGCCTACTCTTCATCACTACTATATTGTGATCTGAGTCTATATCTGCTCCTGGGTACGCCTTACAATCCAGTATCTGATTTCGGAATCTCTGTCTGACCATGGTGTAATCTAATTGAAATCTTCCCGTATCTTCCGGCCTTTTCCAAGTATACCTCCTCCTCTTGTGATTCTTGAACAGGGTATTCGCTATTACTAGCTGAAACTTGTTACAGAACTCAATTAGTCTTTCTCCTCTTTCATTCCTTGTCCCAAGCCCATATTCTCCTGTAACCTTTTCATCTACTCCTTCCCCTACAACTGCAGTCCAGTCGCCCATGACTATTAGATTTTCGTCCCCCTTTACATACTGCATTACCCTTTCAATATCCTCATACACTTTCTCTATCTGTTCATCTTCAGCTTGCGACGTCGGCATGTATACCTGAACTATTGTTGTCGGAGTTGGTCTGCTGTCGATTCTGATTAGAACAACCCGGTCACTGAACTGTTCACAGTAACACACTCTCTGCCCTACCTTCCTATTCATAACGAACCTTACACCTGTTATACCATTTTCTGCTGCTGTTGATATTACCCGATACGCATCTGACCAGAAATCCTTGTCTTCCTTCCACTTCACTTCACTGACCCCTACTACACTCCTGGAAATGGAAAAAAGAACACATTGACACCGGTGTGTCAGACCCACCATACTTGCTCCGGACACTGCGAGAGGGCTGTACAAGCAATGATCACACGCACGGCACAGCGGACACACCAGGAACCGCGTTGTTGGCCGTCGAATGGCGCTAGCTGCGCAGCATTTGTGCACCGCCGCTGTCAGTGTCAGCCAGTTTGCCGTGGCATACGGAGCTCCATCGCAGTCTTTAACACTGGTAGCATGCCGCGACAGCGTGGACGTGAACCGTATGTGCAGTTGACGGACTTTGAGCGAGGGCGTATAGTGGGCATGCGGGAGGCCGGGTGGACGTACCGCCGAATTGCTCAACACGTGGGGCGTGAGGTCTCCACAGTACATCGATGTTGTCGCCAGTGGTCGGCGGAAGGTGCACGTGCCCGTCGACCTGGGACCGGACCGCAGCGACGCACGGATGCACGCCAAGACCGTAGGATCCTACGCAGTGCCGTAGGGGACCGCACCGCCACTTCCCAGCAAATTAGGGACACTGTTGCTCCTGGGGTATCGGCGAGGACCATTCGCAACCGTCTCCATGAAGCTGGGCTACGGTCCCGCACACCGTTAGGCCGTCTTCCGCTCACGCCCCAACATCGTGCAGCCCGCCTCCAGTGGTGTCGCGACAAGCGTGAATGGAGGGACGAATGGAGACGTGTCGTCTTCAGCGATGAGAGTCGCTTCTGCCTTGGTGCCAATAATGGTCGTATGCGTGTTTGGCGCCGTGCAGGTGAGCGCCACAATCAGGACTGCATACGACCGAGGCACACAGGGCCAACACCCGGCATCATGGTGTGGGGAGCGATCTCCTACACTGGCCGTACACCACTGGTGATCGTCGAGGGGACAATGAATAGTGCACGGTACATCCAAACCGTCATCGAACCCGTCGTTCTACCATTCCTAGACCGGCAAGGGAACTTGCTGTTCCAACAGGACAATGCACGTCCGCATGTATCCCGTGCCACCCAACGTGCTCTAGAAGGTGTAAGTCAACTACCCTGGCCAGCAAGATCTCCGGATCTGTCCCCCATTGAGCATGTTTGGGACTGGATGAAGCGTCGTCTCACGCGGTCTGCACGTCCAGCACGAACGCTGGTCCAACTGAGGCGCCAGGTGGAAATGGCATGGCAAGCCGTTCCACAGGACTACATCCAGCATCTCTACGATCGTCTCCATGGGAGAATAGCAGCCTGCATTGCTGCGAAAGGTGGATATACAATGTAATACTGCCGACATTGTGCATGCTCTGTTGCCTGTGACTATGTGCCTGTGGTTCTGTCAGTGTGATCATGTGATGTATCTGACCCCAGGAATGTGTCAATAAAGTTTCCCCTTCCTGGGACAATGAATTCACGGTGTTCTTATTTCAATTTCCAGGAGTGTATATCTAGATCGAGCCTTTGCATTTCCCTTTTCAGATTTTATAGTTTCCCTACCACGTTCAAGCTTTTGACATTCCACGCCCCGACTCGTAGATCGTTATCCTTTCGTTGATTACTCAATCTTTTTCTCATGGTAATCTCCCCCTCGGCAGCCCCCCCCCCCCCGCCCCCTGTCATGTGACGCACATGCCGTCACCAGTGTCGTATAGAATATATCAGACGTGTTTTCCTGTGGAGGAATCGGTTGATCTATGACCTTGCGATCAAATGTTTTCGGTTCCCATTCGAGAGGCACGTCCTTTCGTCTACTAATGGCACGGTTTTGCGGTGCGGTCGCAAAACACAGACACTAAACTTATTACAGTGAACAGAGACGTCAATGAACGAGCGGACAGATCATAACTTTGCGAAAATAAAGAATGTAAACTTTTCACTCGAGGTGGGATTTGAACCAAGGGCTTCTCGTTCCGCAGCTGCTCACGCTAACTACGGGACCACGGCGCTCCTGAGCGTAATTAACCTCGATGTTGCATAACTTGCGCATGGACTACTCAGTTTGTATATTTTGCTTATTTTTTTCATAGTTCCACACAACTTCTTCCTGTTTTCTCGATTGATCTGTGTTCAGTTTTTCAAGGCCTATCCACTGTGCCAACTTATAACTAAATCTGAGGGGGGTGCGATGGGGAGGTTCCCTTGTCAGAAACGTGTTCCTCGAGCCACTCTGTAACAATACTGGATGAGTGGGGTGCTTCTTTTTCTTTACTGTAATTTTAAAATCTTTGCAGAGAGGTAGGCCGGCAGCGGCCTATCTATGCCGCTCTTCGGCCACAGAAAAAAACATACACAAAATAGGAAGACATATAAACAAACATACCTGGAGGATAAAAACAGGAGACGTACATATTAAAATAAATGAAGGCACTGTTTGTATAAAAACGTTCAGCACTGTACGCAACCGAGACACAGAGCTTCAGACGTGAACGAAAGACCACTGAAGGAGAGATACCGAGTAACTGATGGGAAGACAAGCACTAACAGAGTGGCGACGATCTCGGGCGCACTAAAAACATACTGTGCACACGAAAAAGCCGGAGGCCTGCGAGAGGGAAGGGCTGATGGTAGGAGGGAGGGGGGGAAGATGCCAGTGGGAGAGAAGAAGGGAGGGGGAGGGGAGAGGGTAGGGGGGGGGGGTGTGGAAGCCTGGGGACAGGGGAGCAGAGGGAGAGAGGAGGGAGGCGGGAGGGTGAGAAGGGAAAAGAGTGCCCTGGAGGAACAACACAGGAGGGGGAAGAACAAAGATGGTAGGAGTGGTAGATGAAGAGGACGAGGGCATCATCCGTGTGGGGTGTCGCATTGTCCTGCTGAAATTGCCCAAGTCCGTTGGAACGCTCAATGGACACGAATGGATGCAGGTGATCAGACAGGATGCTTGCGTACGTGCCACCTGTCAGAGTAGACGTATCAGGGGTCCCATATCACTCCAACTGAACACGCCCCACGCCATTACAGAGCTTCTGCGAGGTTGAACAGTCTCCTGCTGACATGCAAGATTTATGAATTCTTGAGGTTCTCCCCATACCCGTGCACGTCCATCCGCTCGACACAATTCGAGACTCGTCCGACCAGGCAACATGTTTCCAGTCATGTTGGTGTTGACGCTCCGAGGCGAGGCGTAAAGCTTCGTCTCGTGCAGTGGCGTAAACTGGCAGTTGGGAAGACTTAGCATATATAGTGATATAAGTGAAGAAGTCATGCTAACTGCCAGTGCATTAGCGTATTACACAAATGTTCTCGCTATTAGTTTTGACAGAATTGGCTTATACATGGTGGTCCATTGATAGTGACCGGACCAAATACCTCACGAATACGCATCAAACGAAAAAACTACAAAGAACGAAACTCGTCTAGCTTGAAGGGGGAAACCAGATGCCGCTATGGTTGGCCCGCTAGATGGCGCTGCCATAGGTCAAACGGATATCACTGCGTTTTTTTTAAATAGGATCCCCCATTTTTTATTATACGAGGTGCGGCTAGAAAAAACCAGACTGATGCTGGAAAAAACATTTATTTACAATTATTTACAATTTCATGTTATCTCCTTCAATGTACTCTCCTCCTCGGTCTCTACACCGCTCCATACGAATTTTCCACTGTTCATAGCAATGCTGCAGATCATTTTCGGTAAGTCCATACATTACTTCCGTCGCTTTTTCTTTTACTGCTTCAACAGTCTCAAATCTAATTCCTTCCAAAGCTGGCTTGACTTTAGGGAAAAGAAAAAAGTCACAGGGGGCCAAATCAGGTGAGTAGGGTGGATGATCTAAGATGGGAATGTTGTGTTTTGCCAAAAACGTCTTCACTGACAACGCACTGTGAGCTGGGGCATTGTCTTGGTGAAGGATCCATGACTTTTTTCTCCACAAATCGTTCCGTTTTCTCCGTACTCGCTCACGTAGGGTAGCCAGGACGCTAATGTAGTAATGCTGATTCACTGTTTGTCCCTCTGGTATCCAATCAATGTGCACAATCCCTTTGATGTCAAAAAAAAAAAAATCATCATTGCCTTGAATTTTGATTTTGACATTCGTGCTTTTTTTTGTCGTGGAGAACCAGGAGTTTTCCAATGCATCGATTGGCGTTTAGTTTCGGGATCGTAAGTAAAAAACCACGATTCATCGCAAGTAATAACATTTTGTAAGAAGGTGGGATCACTTTCAATGTTTGCAGGATGTCAGAACAAATCATTCTTCGGCGTTCCTTCTGTTCAATTGTGAGACACTTTGAAACCATTTTTGAACACACTTTGTTCATGTTGAAACTTTCATGAAGAATCTGCTAACACTTTCCTTGTCAACTCCTGTTAACTCAGACACTGCTCTGATTGTTAAACGGCGATCTTGTCGAACAAGTTTACCGATTTTTTCAATGTTTGCATCAGTTTTTGCTGACAATGGTCTGCCAGTGCGGGTGTCATCACTGGTGTCTTCGCGGCCATCTTTAAATCGTTTAAACCACTCAAACACTTGTGTTCGCGATAAACAATCATCGCCGTACACTTGTTGTAACATTACAAACGTTTCACTTGCAGATTTTCCTAGTTTGAAACAAAATTTGATGTTAACACGCTGTTCTTTCTGTACACTCGACATTTTCCGACGCACAGACAAAACGTCAACTACTTAAAACAGACGCCACGGGCAGACTGAGTGCAGGAGGCAGATGAAACTCGAGCAGTAGGCGGAGCGAGAGTCACGTGACAGGCCACGCGACTTTCAGCCTTATTGCATTCGTTTTATTGTTTCACCAGTACTAGTCCGGTTTTTTTCTAGCCACACCTCGTATATTCGTGTAGTACGTAAAGAAATATGAATGAATGTTTTAGTTGCACCACTTTTTTCGCTTTGTGATGGATGGCGCTGTAATAGTCACAAACGTGTAAGTACGTGGTATCACGTAACATTCCTCCAGTGCGGACGGTATTTGTTTCGTGATACATTACCCGTGTTAAAATGGACCGTTTACTAATTGCGGAAAAGGTGGATATCGTGTTGATGTACGGCTGTGGGCATGTGCTATGTATGCTGCTCGGTATCCTGGACGACATCATCCAAGTGTCCGGACCGTTCGCCGGATACTTACGTTATTTAAGGAAACAGGAAGTGTTCGGCCACATGTGTAACTTCAACCACGACCTGCAACAAATGATGATGCCCAAGTAGGTGTTTTAGCTGCTGTCGCGGCTAATCTGCACATCAGTAGCAGACAAATTGCGCGAGAATCGGGAATCTCAAAAACGTCGGTGTTGAGAATGCTACATCAACATCGATTGCACGCGTACCATATTTCTATGCACCAGGAATTGCATGGCGACGACTTTGAACGTCGTGTACAGTTCTGCCACTGGACACAAGAGAAATTAGGGGACGATGACAGATTTTTTGCACGCGTTCTATTTAGCGACAAAGCGTCATTCACCAACGGCGGTAACGTAAACCGGCATAATATGCACTATTGGCCAACGGAAAATCCACGATGGCAGCGAGAAGTGGAACATCAGCGACCTTGACGGGTTAATGTTTGGTGCGGTATTATGGGAGGAAGGATAATTGGCTCCCATTTTATCGATGGCAATCTAAATGGTGCAATGTATGCTGATTTCCTACGTAATGTTCTGCCGATGTTACTACAAGATGTTTCACTGCATGACAGAATGGCGATGTACTTCCAACATGATGGATGTCCGGCACATAGCTCGCGTGCGGTTGAAGCAGTATTGAATAGCATATTTCATGACAGGTGGATTGGTCGTCGAAGCACCATACCGTGGCCCGCACGTTCACCGGATCTGACGTCCCCTGATTTCTTTCTGTGGGGAAAGCTGAAGGATATTTGCTGTAGTTATCCACCGACAACGCCTCACAACATGCGTCAGCGCATTGTCAATGCATGTGCGAACATTACGGAAGGCGAACTACTCGCTGTTGAGAGGAATGTCGTTACACGTATTGCCAAATGCATTGAGGTTGACAGACATCATTTTGAGCATTTATTGCATTAATGTGGTATTTACAGTTAATCACGCTGTAACAGCATGCGATCTCAGAAATGATAAGTTCACAAGGGTACATGTATCACATTGGAACAACCGAAATAAAATGTTCAAACGTACCTGCGTTCTGTATTTTAATTTAAAAAACCTACCTGTTACCAACTGTTCGTCTAAAATTGTGTGCCATATGTTTGTGACTATTACAGAGTCATCTATCACGAAGCGAAAAAAGTGGTCCAACTAAATCATACTTAATTCTTTACGTACTACACGAATATGTAATAAAAAATGGGAGTTCCTATTTAAAAAAACGCAGTTGATATCCGTTTGACCTATGGCAACGCCATCTAGCGGGCCAACCATAGCGCCATCTGGTTTTCCCCTGCAACATAGACGAGTTTCGTTCTTTGTAGTTTTTTCGTTTGACGCTTTTTTCGTGAGATATTTGGCCTGGTCACGATCAATGGACCACCCTGTGTAACAGAAGATACATATTTTGATGATGACTTGTTTATCACTCCAGTCCAATCATTTTTGAAATTTTTATTATTTAAAATGATTGCCTAAGGTTGTTGTACAGTCAAATGGCGGTTATATCTCCCAAAAAGTTTTATATGACTGTAGCTACCCACCAGAGGAATTCCAAAAAGTTTTGTATGACTGCTGCTCCACACCAGAGGAAAAGTATTAGGATTAGGTGCTCTAAGGCTGATGGAGGAACTGTGACAGTGCAAACAAATTAGTGACACATGCGCATACACTTTATTCTGCTGCTTTACTTAACTGCAGATGTACAGCAACTCATTGGATGTGCTCACGGACAGGCACAACTGAACAGTTGGTGCGTTTCTGAATACATGGTTCAAATGGCTCTGAGCACTATGGGACTTAACACCTGAGGTAATCAGTCCCCTAGAACTTAGAACTAATTAAACCTAACTAACCTAAAGACATCACACACATCCATGCCCGAGGCAGGATTCGAACCTGCGACCGTAGAGGTCGCGCGGTTCCAGTCTGAAGCGCCTAGAACCGCTCAGCCACTCCGACCGGCTTGCCCTGATTATAACAATTTATTACAGAATAACCGTTTGACATAATAATTTACAGGCCGGCCGCAGTGGCCAAGCGGTTCTAGGCGTTACAGTCTGGAACCGCGCGACCGCTACGGTCGCATGTTCGAATCCTGCCTCGGGTGATGTCCTTAGGTTAGTTAGGTTTAAGTAGTTCTAAGTTCTAGGGGACTGATGACGTTAGCAGTTAAGTCCCATAGTTTTCAGAGCCAATAATTTACATTTGATGCCGTTACATAGGTTAGTGTTACTAGGTCTTTTGAAGACCACTTACGTTAGCAAACCTCAACGTGTGCTCCCTTGGTAGCTCGGAGAATGTCGAGGCGGTATTCCAGTTTTGTAACACGTGTTCTGTCACAGTACCCACAGCAGCTTGTACCCTAGCCTTCAGTTCGTTGACGTCAGCAACTGGTGTGACGAAGACTCTGTCCTTGATATAGCCCCAGAAAAAAAAGGCAAGGGCCGTAACGTCTGGAGAGCGGCGTGGCCAGGGTGTTGGACCGTTCCTTCCAATCCAGCGATCCGGAAATGTTCCATCCAGAAAATCACGCACAATCGAAAGTCAGTCGTGGGGAAGAGGGGGGGGGGAGGGGCTTAATCTTGCTGGAAAATTATCCATGATTGACATTCTTCTAACTGTGGGGTAAATGTTAGCGGGAATGGATTTTTCCGCGAAGAAAAACGGTCCGAAAGCCTTGTTATGCATGAGACCGCTGTCTCGCTGTAACTTCAGTATCGTGTGGAGACTCTGAACCCCATACACTGACATTACGCCTATTTACCATTGCACAGACATGAAAGGCGGATTCAATCGGTGAAGCATATGCGACTTAGGTAATGGTTAGCGCCATCAATCCTATTGAGAATCTCAGTTGCAAATTCAGCACGTGTCAGAAAATCATTCGGTTGCAAGGCCTGCGCAATTTGCACTTTGTAAGCATGCAACCTAAGCCTTACGTGAAGAATCTTCACCACACTGGCTTGCGTTATTTGAAGAAGTTCACGTGATGCTTGACGAGTTGATCTAGACGGACTACGCTGAGACGATTGCCGAACGCGATTAAACTGTTGCATCGCTCATACGAGGCCTGCCACTTCGAGGACGATCTTCAACGCTGCGTGTTTCGTTTAACTTTGCATACCATCGCTTTGCTGATTTAACATTAGGAGAGCTGCGTCCATAAGTAGCCCGAAATTTACGCCGAACTCTGATGGGCGATTTCGTCTCGTGAAACCAAAGCACACACTGCGCTTTCTCCTGCTTAGACTCCATTTCGCCAGCAACTAACGTGACCTAACAGACCGCATCGGTGTTGTGGAGCACTAGCGCCATCTGTTGGTAACAACAACTAGTAACACTAATGTATGTAACGGCATCAAGAGTAACTTATTACACTACTGGCCATTAAAACTGCTACACCACATGACGTGCTATACAAGTGAAATGTAACTGACAGCAAGAAGATGCTGTGATATGCAAATTATTAGCTTTTCAGAGCATTCACACAAGGTTGGCGCCGGTGGCGACACCTACAACGTGCTGACATGAGGAAAGTTTCCAACCGATTTCTCATACACAAACAGCAGTTGACCGGCTTGCCTGGTGAAACGTTGTTGTGATGCATCGTGTAAGGAGGAGAAATGCGTACCGCCACGTTTCCAACTTTGATAAAGGTCGGATTGTAGCCTATCGCGATTGCGGTTTATCGTATCGCGACATTGCTGCTCGCGTTGGTCGAGATCCAATGACTGTTAGCAGAATATGCAGGACGGCAATACGGAATGCCGTGCTGGACCCCAACGGCCTCTTATCACTAGCAGTCGAGATGACAGGAATCTTATCCGCATGGCTGTAACGGATCGTGCAGCCACGTCTCGATCCCTGAGTCAACAGATAGGTACGTTTGTGTTTACAGCATCGTGATGGTCGCATCCGTGTTTGGCGACATCGCGGTGAATGCACATTGGAAGCGTGTATTCGTCACCGCCATACTGGCGTGTCACCCGGCGTGATGGTATGGGGTGTCATTGGTTACACGTCTCGGTCACCTCTCGTTCGCATTGGCGGCACTTTGAACAGTGGACGTTACATTTCAGATGTATTACGACCCGTGGCTCCACCCTTCATTCGATCCCTGCGAAACCCTACGTTTCAGCAGGATAATGCACGACCGCATGTTGCAGTTCCTGTACGGGCCTTTCTGCATACATAAAATGTTCGACTGCTGCCCTGGCCAGCACATTCTCCAGATCTCTCACCAATTGAAAACGTCTGGTCAATGGTGGCCGAGCAACTGGCTCGTCACAATACGCCAGTCACTACTCTTGATGAACTGTGGTATCGTGTTGAAGCTGCATGGCCAGCTGTACCTGTACACGACATCCAAGCTCTGTTTGACTCAATGCCCAGGCGTATCAAGGCCGTTATTACGGCCAGAGGTGGTTGTTCTGGGTACTGATTTCTCAGGATCTATGCAGCCAAATTGCGTGAAAATGTAATCACATGTCAGTTCTAGTATAATATATTTGTGCAATGAATACCCGTTTATCATCTGCATTTCTTCTTGGTGTAGCAATTTTAATGGCCAGTAGTGTATGTCAAACAATTATTCTGTTATAATTTTTTTTTAATCTGGGCATGACTTTGTGCTCACGCTGTATTATTACTAAGTTACGTTAAATGAACCATTTTTATCGTATTCATATCTGTTAATAGCCATCACAGTTTTTCTTAATCACGCTTTACGTTAGTAGTTTTCATTTCAAAAATCTTGTACAGTCACAGCCTTCGCACTGTTGAGCTCTGATTGATGAGATTTTAATACGCAGTATGAAAATGGCTGACGTTGCCTCCTGTTGCGTAGTGAAAAACGCATGTGGAACACGGCTAGAAAGTGCCGAGAAGTAGGCTGTTCTTTATGTTTTTGATAAATTTACGGAGATAATCTGCTTTGAAGTTTTCTGAGCGACTGTATTATATACAGTTTAGAAGCATGTATTGAGAGATTGCGTAGCGAAATCGGCAGCGCGAGATACTCGTAGTTCATTGCAGTTCATGGTTCGCTGGTTCAAGCCCCGCTTGAGTAATTTTTTTTCTCGTTCGGTGTGAAATACCCACATCTTGTAATTATAAAACTCATTATCATTTTTATGAATAATGCACGTTTTCTTGTTTCTAATTATATATTTCACGTGAAATTCTTGTTTTCATTTGAAATATAAATTCTTAATTATCGATGTTTTGTGACAGACTGTTAATAAAGGTTGCTGAAGTTAAGAAAACACAACAAAAACAAAAGGCAAAAACGAAAAACCAAATACTATTTATTTGGACTATGTCCATTGTTTTGTGGCGCAGATGTATGTGTGTCGTCGAACCATGAAAAACACTACATAAATGCTGCAATTTTTCATTTTCCACTGTGCCATTACAGTATGAACCCGACAGAAATCTGGAGCCAAGTTAAGGGATTTGGCCCGAGAAATAAAAAGACTGTTAAGCTGCCAGACGACTGGAACTAAAGCACGCAGCTCTCTCACATGACACTGCCGAACGGTGGCGGAATGTAGAACGGCTCGTAGCAGATGATAGATCCAGAACTGAAATGTATTTCTCGGATTCGGTAAGGAAGGAGCTAAGAGATTACCAGACGACTGGCTTAATACCTTCAGTGACTTCAGTATTCAACAGTACGGTGAAATCGCCGTAGTATGATTTTGCATCACACATAGCCCGCGCCGAAAAATTATCCTGTGTTTTAAGTTAGCAATTTTCACCACTCTTGTTTGTAATTAGAATACTATGTCAGGTGACAACGAGGGCATTTTATACTTTCCGGCTGGTCAGGTAGAAAGCGTGCGGTAGTGCTGGAGTTTTTCCGATTATTATTTCATTATGACATTCGAAGCTGTATTGTTTCTTTGCTCGTCTCTTTTTTACGTCTGCACTGCAACTGCTCACATCATTGCAGGTTAGTTGGACCGCTGGCTGGGCAGTGCTGTCGAAGTTTAATGCGCCGGTGAACCTGTTGTCCCGCATTATCGCTCAGCCTGTGTGCGTGTAACACAGCATAAAACGTATCCTTATGATCGTACTTCACTGTGCTAAGACTCATGTAAGTACGAGCTGCCGCATCCGCCATTTTGTTTCCTAGAGCTCTAAAGTTTTTGCGGTCCTTCAGGATTTGCGCCCTGGCACTTTAACACGAAACTGCGGGTGGTTGTGCTGCCATTAACTGTTCTAACCGTTCGAGAAGTGGATTTAAAATGGGCCGTTTCCCAGGATATTCGGAGAGAAGAAAAATATGGACTCTTAACTGTCGTCGCGAAAACTGGGTTTCTAAAAGGGCAAAATGGTTCAAATGGCTCTGAGCACTATGGGACTCAACTGCTGTGGTCATAAGTCCCCTAGAACTTAGAACTACTTGAACCTAACTAAACTAAGGACATCACACACATCCATGCCCGAGGCAGGATTCGAACCTGCGACCGTAGCGGTCACGCGGTTCCAGACTGTAGCGCCTTTAACCGCTCGGCCACACCGGCCGGCTCTAAAACGGCATCTCAACAGAATATGCTATACAAGGTGTTACAAAAAGGTACGGCCAGACTTTCAGGAAACATTCCTCACACACAAATAAAGAAAAGATGTTATGTGGACATGTGTCCGGAAACGCTTAATTTCCATGTTAGAGCTCATTTTAGTTTGTTCTTCCACCTACGCTGAATGGAGCACGTTATCATGATTTCATACGGGATACTCTACCTGTGCTGCTAGAACATGTGCCTTTACAAGTACGACACAACATGTGGTTCATGCATGATGGAGCTCCTGCACATTCCAGTCCAAGTGTTTGTACGCTTCTCTACAACAGATTCGGTGACCGACGGATTGGTAGAGGCGGACCAATTCCGTGGCCTCCACGCTCTCCTGACCTCAACCCTCTCGACTTTCATTTATGGGGGCATTTGAAAGCTCTTGTCTACGCAACCCCGGTACCAAATGTAGAGACTCTTCGTGCTCGTATTGTGGACGGCTGTGATACAATACGCCATTCTCCAGGGCTGCATCAGCGCATCAGGGATTCCGTGCGACGGAGGGTGGATGCACGTTTCCTCGCTAACGGAGGACATTTTGAACATTTCCTGTAACAAAGTGTTTGAAGTCACGCTGGTACGTTCTGTTGCTGTTTGTTTCCATTCCATGATTAATGTGATTTGAAGAGAAGTAGTAAGCGTTTCCGGACACATGTCCACATAATATATTTTCTTTCTTTGTGTGTGAGGAATGTTCCCTGAAAGTTTGGCCGTACCTTTTTGTAACACCCTGTATATGCTTTCACTGATGAAATGTTAAATGCTCGGTTCCCGGGTTCGATTCCCGGCGGGGTCAGGGATTTTCTCCGCCTCGTGATGACTGGGTGTTGTGTGATGCCCTTAGGTTAGTTAGGTTTAAGTAGTTCTAAGTTCTAGGGGACTAATGACCATAGATGTTAAGTCCCATAGTGCTCACAGCCATTTTGTTAAATGCTCTGAATAACCGAACATCACCCTTTTTGTGATCTCTCCAAGGCTTTTAACTGCGTGGATTATGAAATTCTTGCTTAACACATTGCCGTCCGCACGCCTCGTACAAGTCGAATTACTTGGCTTGTCGCCGGCTGCTCTGTCACCTTTCCGTAGATGACAAGCTTCAAACACATTGACTTTTGCGCGCTTTAATTTTTCCGGAAATCCTCTATTTTGCCGTATCGTTCCACAAACTCGAATTTTCTTTTCAAGTAACTTCTCTGCAAGTTCTACACTGTTACAATAATTATCCATGCAGAGGTGATGCCAGTTTCGATCAGAAGGTGTCAACAGTCCCATCACTGTCTTTGCTGAAGGCTGTCCAGCGCCGGAATACATCTCGCATTAGGAAATGTATCCCGTACTCGAATCACACACAGCATCCGAATGAGTATGCCGTATTTCGTAATTTTCGACGGAATGTAAACTTTAAAATTTAACCGACCACGCCACGGTATCGTTTCTTCATCAACTGATATGTTTCGACTTAGATTAAACGTTTCTTTAAACTTTTTGGAAAAATAATCAATTACGAATTTCACTTTGACAAGCCGGTCGGCATTATTCAGTTTATTGTTGCTGTCGGAAAAATGTAAAAATGATAATATTTGTCTGAATCGGTTGCGGGACATCATTTTCCGAAATATCGGTGTGTCTATCAACGGATTCGTTGACCAATAGTCATTGATCCTTGCTTTTCTTACAATTCCCATAAGGATTGCAAGCTCAAACCATTTTCTAAGTTCGGGTCCCATAACGTCGACAAATTTGGCATTTTTAAAATCCAGTTTCTTTCTGTTGCAATTTTGACTGTAGTACTTTTTGCTTTCGTTGCTAATATATTCAGATAGATCGTTCCCAATATATAATTGTGCGATATTCTCGACGCTCTGCGTATCTGTGGGAAGTACGTTTGGACCCAGAGAGCCTTCATATTTATTATTGGTCCTCGGTAAATCAAAGTATGACCACTGCGCACTTTCTTCGTCTGATTCAGCCGAATCAGCTGGCAACCGTAGCGGTCGCCGAATTCTTCCTGGACGTATTTCACTATCTGCCGACGATTCTGCTTTAATTTCATTTATTTATTTATTTATTTTTTTTTTTTTTTTTGTCCATTGTATTCTTCCCAGTCTGCCAAGTCGTCCGGAATGTCAGACAAGACGTACGCGCATTCATCGTAAACAATCCTATTATCTGAAACTTCCTGGCAGATTAAAACTGTGTGCCCGACCGAGACTCGAACTCTGGACCTTTGCCTTTCGCGGGCAGGTGCTCTACCACTTACAACTACTTAACCTAAGGACATCACACACATCCATGCCCGAGGCAGGATTCGAACCTGCGACCGGAGCAGCCACGTTGTTCCGGACTGAAGCACCTAGAACCGCTCGGCCACAGCGGCCGACACCAATGACATCAAAACATACAGTAAACTAATTATTCATTCTCGGGCCATACATACCTACTAACACAGAGAGGAGGGAACATATATTTACATAGTTTAATCCCATATGGTAGAGCACTTGCCCGCGAAAGGCAAAGGTCCCGAGTTCGAGCCTCGGTCGGGCACACAGTTTTAATCTGCCAGGAAGTTTCATATCAGCGCACACTCCGCTGCAGAGTGAAAATCTCATTCTGGAAACATCCCCCAGGCTGTGGCTAAGCCATGTCTCCGCAATATCCTTTCTTTCAGGAGTGCTAGTTCTGCAAGGTTCGCAGGAGAACTTCTGTAAAGTTTGGAAGGTACGAGACGAGGTACTGGCAGAAGTAAAGCTGTGAGTACCGGGCGTGAGTCGTGCTTCGGTAGCTCAGTTGGTGGAGCACTTGCCCGCGAAAGGCAAAGGTCCCGAGTTCGAGCCTCGGTCGGGCACACAGTTTTAATCTGCCAGGAAGTTTCATATCAGCGCACACTCCGCTGCAGAGTGAAAATCTCATTCTGGAAACATCCCCCAGGCTGTGGCTAAGCTATGTCTCCGCAATATCCTTTCTTTCAGGAGCGCTAGTTCTGCAAGGTTCGCAGGAGAGCTTCTGTAAAGTTTGGAAGGTAGGAGAAAAGGTACTGGCAGAAGTAAAGCTGTGGGGACGGGGGCGTGAGTCGTGCTTGGATAGCTCAGTTGGTAGAGCACTTGCCCGCGAAAGGCAAAGGTCCCGAGTTCGAGCCTCGGTCGGGCACACAGTTTTAATATCCCAGAAGTTTCATATCAGCGCACCTCCGCTGCAGAGTGAAAATCTCATTCTGAATCCTGTTATCTCTTTCGTCGGCCATCATGAAAGGCACAAGTACTTATAAAAACAAAACACTTGTTGACTTGTGTAACTTACTGTTACCTAAACAAAACAGAATGCAAAAGACACACTGCAACTGCGCGATGCTGTGCTCACGACACCACTGTGGCGTCTCCGGACGGCATAGTGTTAAGTATTGTGGTATGAGTGCGACAGTGCGCAAATGGTTTACTTCATATTTAACTGCAAGAATGCAGAAGGTTGAAATTAACAGTACAGATAGTCGGTCCTTTGTCAACTTGAGCCATTTTCCATATTTACACACAACTTGTGCTTTACCTTGGAGAAGGAATTGTGTAGTCTGTAAGTGGTAAGTGCGTTCTTGTGTGTCCTGGAAATTTAACGAAGCAAGCCTTCATTCCATTAGAAGACCCGTGTTTGGTGAGTTTCGTATTTATACTCGGTTATTGCGCAGATATGCACTTTAGATGCAGCCGCGCCAACTCGTGCTTATAGGATCCTGCTACAAAATTTAATAAATATCATTATCGAAAGTTGTTGTTGTGGTCTTCAGTCCCGTTTGTTTGATGCAGCTCTCCATGCTACTCTATCCTGTGCAAGCTTCTTCATGTACCAGTACCTACTGCAGCCTACATCCTTCTGAATCTGCTTAGTGTATTCATCTCTTGAACTCCCCCTACGATTTTTACCCTCCACGCTGCCCTCCAATGCTAAATTGGTGATCCCTTGATGCCTCAGAAAATGTCCTACTAACCGGTCCCTTCTTCTAGTCAAGTTGTGCCACAAACTCCTCCCCAATCCTATTCAATACCTCCTCATTAGTAATGTGATCTACCCATCTAATCTTCAGCATTCTTCCTCAGCACCACATTTCGAAAGCTTCTATTGTCTCCTTGTCCAAACTATTTATCGCCCGCCAACGTTTCGCTTCCATACATGGCTACACTCCATACAAATACTTGTGATACTTAAATCTATACTCGAAGTTAACAAATTCCTCTTCTTCAGAAACGCTTTCCTTGCCATTGGCAGTCTACACTTTATATCCTCTCTACTTCGACCATCATCAGTTATTTTGCTCCCCAAATAGCAAAACTCATTTACTACTTTAAGCGTCTCATTTCCTAATCTAATTCCCTCGCCATCACCCGACTTAATTAGACTACATTCCATTATCCTCGTTTTGTTTTTGTTGATGTTCCTCCTTTCAAGACACTGTCCATTCCGTTCAACTGCTCTTCCAAGTCCTTTGCTGTCTCTGACAGAATTACAATGTCATCGGCGAACATTAAAGTTTTTTTTTCTTCTCCATGGATTTTGATTCCTACTCCGAATTTTTCTTTTGTTTCCTTTACTGCTTGCTCAATATAGAGACTGAATAACATCGGGTATTGGCTACAGCCCTGTCTCACTCCTTTCCCAACCACTACTTCCCTTTCATGTCCCTCGACTCTTAGAACTGCCATCTGGTTACTGACAAATTGTAAATAGCATTTCGCTCCTTGTGTTTTACTCCTGCCACCTTCAGAATTTGAAAGGGAGTATACCAGTCAACATTGTCAAAAGCTTTCTGTAAGTCTACAAATGTTAGAAACGTAGGTTTTCCTTTCCTTAATCTTTCTTCTAAGATAAGTCGTAGGGTCAGTATTGCCTCACGTGTTCCAATATTTCTACGGAATCCAAACTGATCTTCCCCCACGTCGGCTTATACCAGTCTTTCCATTCGTCTGTAAAGAATTCGGGTTAGTATTTTGCACCTGTGACTTATTAAAGTGATAATTCGGTAATTTTCAGATCTGTCAACACCTGCTTTCTTTGGGGTTGGATTTTTTTCTACTACCTGTATCCCGCATAGTGTGCAGGGTCGGCTGTGTTAAGTACGGATTTGGCATGATTAATTGTAAGGGATGGCAAATGCCCTCTGCCCTTCCTGCTCCTGATTTCAAATGCCCCCATAAATGAAAGTCAAGAGGGTTCAGGTCAGGAGAGCGTGTAGGCCACGGAATTGGTCCGCCTCTACCAATCCATCGGTCACCGAATCTGTTGTAGAGAAGCGTACGTTCGACTGAAATGTACAGGAGCTCCATCGTGCATGAACCACATGTTGTGTCGCACTTGTAAAGGCACATGTTCTAGCAGCACAGGTAGAGTATCCCGTATGAAATAATGATAACGTGCTCCATTCAGCGTAGGTGGAAGAACATGGGGCCCAATAAAGACATCACCAACAATGCCTGCCCAAACGTTCACAGAAAATCTGTGTTGATGACGTGATTGCACAATTGGGTGCGGATTTTCGTCAGCCCACACATGTTGACTGTGAAAATTTACAATTTGATCACGTTGGAATGAAGCCCCCCCCATAAAGAGAACATTTGCACTGAAATGAGGATTGACACATTGTCGGATGCACCATTCGCAGAAGTGTATCCGTGGAGGCCAATCAGCTGGTGATAGTGCCTGCACACGCTGTACATGGTACGGAAACAACTGGTTCTCCCGTAGCACTCTCCATACAGTGACGTGGTCGACGTTACCTCGTACAGCAGCAACTTCTCTGACGCTGACATTAGGGTTATCGTCAACTGCACGAAGAATCGCCTCGTCCATTGCAGGTGTCCTCGTCGTTCTAGGTCTTCCCCAGTCGCGAGTCATAGGCTGGAATGCTCCGTGCTCCCTAAGACGCCGATCAATTGCTTCGAACGTCTTCCTGTCGGGACACCTTCGTTCTGGAAATCTGTCTCGATACAAACGTACCGCGCCACGGCTATTGCCCCGCGCTAATCCATACATCAAATGGGCATCTGCCAACTCCGCATTTGTAAACATTGCACTGACTGCAAAACCGCGTTCGTGATGAACACTAACCTGTTGATGCTACGTACTGATCTGGTTGATGCTAGTACTGTAGAGCAATGAGTCGCATGTCAACACAAGCACCGAAGTCAACATTACCTTCCTTCAATTGGGCCAACTGGCGGTGAATCGTCGAGGAAGTACAGTACATACTGACGAAACTAAAATGAGCTCTAACATGGAAATTAAGCGTTCCCTGACACATGTCCACATAACATATTTTCTTTATTTGTGTGTGAGGAATGTTTCCTGAAAGATTGGCCGTACCTTTTTGTAACACCCTGTATAACAGCCGTACTTCTGACCCGACTGTCAAATATGACTACCTGCTCTTATTTGGGATCTTGAGGAGGAATGGCCTGCCATTCCTCGACATATATTCAGTCACTTCACTGAAAGTGTGCCTCGCAGATGACAAACCATCTTAATGGCGGAGGGTGTTACCACACCCGATATTTGTGTTCGCTAATAGATGTTCCGCATCTTTATCATGAGGCTGTCTAGACCTTGTGAAATGACCAAAATGAGAAGGTCATAGAAATTAAGAGGTCAAACAGGACCTTATCAACACCTGTTCCTCCGGCGCGACACTTGAAGAAAAGAGTGGGGGATTTTGTTTACTTATAGATGCAATCAAAGTCTTATGACATATTCTAGCGCAAAGAGGGTGAACAAAATCTAAAAAGTTTTTATATCTATATAATACTGCTGTTTCACATTTTATAGCTAGTTTGACAACGCATGAACCTGTGTTCAGTGTATGCCGCCTTTAGGATGAAGCATATGTATTTCACATATTTTCATATAGATTACTAATAAGCTTGTTTAAACATTGCATTTATTTTTAGCTTTTAATATAAATTTTGTCTTGTATTGTTTTAGAATCTGAAGATAGTGATTGTATGGCCGAAACCGAGAAAAAAAAAAGACTGTCATAAGAATGTGTTTGCGTGTATAAATACCAGGTGTACCGGTATGAAATGAGCGTTAAGATACAAATGCGTCGATAGGAGACATTTGTTGTGAACGAGCCTTACTTTTTTTTTGTTTGGTTGGTATGACATCTGTCAAAGGTATTTAGTATACATCAAGTCATGGAACAAACAACATTATATGTTTTCATCGTGTTAACAATGTCAGATTTTGTACCAGAAAGTGATGATTTGCGGAAAGCATTAATTTTTTGTTTTCATTTGAAAAAAAGTGCTGCAGAGTCGCATCGAATGCTTGTCGATGCATATGTTGATCGTGATCTATCAGAAGCAACACGCAAAAGATGGTTTCAACGGTTCAGAAATAATGATTTTGATGTAAGAAATGAAGAACGTGGAAGACCACTAAAAACGTTAGAAGACGCCGAATTGCAAGCAATATTGGATGAAGATGATACTTTGAGACAGAAGCAAATGGCAGCAATGCTAAATGTTGCACAACAAACAATTTCTGACCTTTTGGAAGCTATGGGAAAGACCCAAAAGTGTGGAAAATGGGTGCCACATGAATTGGATGAAAGACAGATGGAAAACCGAAAAAACATTTGTCAAGTTTTGCTTCAAAGACATGAAAGAAAATCAATTTTGTATCGAATTGTTACTGGCGATGAGAAATGGATTTATTTTAAGAATCGTAAACGAGAAAAATCGTGGGTTAATTCGGGACAACCATCACCATCGACAGCAAAACCAGATCGATTCAGCAAGAAGACACTGCTCTGTGTTTGGTGGGATCAGAAAGGGTTTGGTGTATCACGAGCTTCTAAAACCCGGTGAAACTGTGAATACTAATCAAAAGGTTCAAAAGGCTCTGAGCACTATGGAACTTAACATCTGAGGTCATCAGTCCCCTAGAACTTAGAACTACTTAAACCTAACTAACCTAAGGACATCACACACGTCCATGCCCTAGGCAGGATTCGAACCTGCGACCGTAGCGGTCACGCGGTTCCAGACTGAAGCGCCTAGAACCGCAACGGCCACACCGGCCGGCGAATACTAATCGCTACAGACAACAAATGATCAATTTGATCTATGCATTGATCGAAAAAAGGCCAGAATGGGCCACAAGACGTGGCAGAGTAATTTTTTTACACGACAATGCACCTGCACACGAAGCAAAACTGATTCAGGATACATTCAAAACACTTGGCTGGGAGATGCTACCCCACCCGCCGTATTCACCAAACTTGGCCCCTTCCGACTGCCATTTGTTTTCATCAATGGGACACGCACTGGCTGAGGAACATTTCGATTCCTACGAAGAAGTCGATTATTGGGTGTCTGATTGGTTTGCTCCAAAAGACGAACATTTCTATTGGCGTGGTGTCCACAAATGGCCAGAAATGTGGTCAAAATTTATAGAAAGCAATGGTCAGTACTTTGAATAAAATTTTTTTACTTTTCAACTCAAAATTAGTGTTTCATTTTCACAACAACAAAAAAGACGTTCATTTCATACCGGTACACCTAGTAAACAAAAAATTTTGGAAAATAATCACTCACTACATTGACAAAATGTCGTTTTTTTTTTCGAACAGTGGGGAAGTGATAGAGTGGTACAAAATTACTCGCTGTGACACAGCATAAAGTGCCTCAACGGAGTTACGTCGTGATTATGATGATGGTGATGGTGGTTGTGATGGTGATGGTGGTTGTGATGGTGGTGATGGTGATGGTGGTTGTGATGGTGATGGTGGTTGTGATGGTGATGGTGGTTGTGATGGTGATGGTGGTGGTGGTGGTGTTAGTGCCAGTGTCAGTGGTAATGACACGTGACCTTGAGGCAGACTTTGTTCGCTGGCTGGCGGTAACGTGCAGTGGGGTCTCCAGATGTGTCCCGGAATAGCGCAGGGAGCGGCAGGAATAACCGGGGAGCCGCTCCTGTGGCAGCGCTGGGAAGCGTGGGAGGCCCGACTATTCCCGGACACGCACTCAAACACACGCACACGTGCGTATTCCACAGCCAGCGGCGTGCAGCGGGCGTCGCAAAGACGGACCTGCAAGTCACTTCTCTACATCTACATCTACATTTATACTCCGCAAGCCACCCAACAGTGTGTGGCGGAGGGCACTTGACGTGCCACGTAATTACCTCCCTTTTCTGTTCCAGTCGCGTACGGTCCGACTGCCGGAAAGCCTCCGTGCGCGCTCTAATCTCTCTAATTTTACATTCGTGATATCCTCGGGAGGTATAAGTAGGGGGAAGCAATATATTCGATACCTCATCCAGAAACGCACCCTCTCGAAACCTGGACAGCGAGCTACACCGCGATGCAGAGCGCCTCTCTTGCAGAGTCTTCCACTTGAGTTTGCTAAACATCTCCGCAACGCTGTCACGCTTACCAAATAACCCTGTGACGAAACGCGCCGCTCTTCTTTTGATCTTCTCTATCTCCTCTGCCAACCCGATCTGGTACGGATCCCACACTGATGAGCAATACTCGAATATACGTCGAACGCGTGTTTTGTAAGCCACCTCCTTTGTTGATACACGACATTTTCTAAGGACTCTCCCAATGAATCTCAACCTGGTACCCGCCTTACCAACAATTAATTTTATATAATGATTCCACTTCAAATCGTTCCGCACGCATACTCCCAGATATTTTACAGAAGTAACTGCTACCATTGTTTGTTCCGCTACCATATAATCATACAATAAAGGATCCTTCTTTCTATGTATTCGCAATACATTACGTTTGTCTGTGTTAAGGGTCAGTTGCCACTCCTTGCACCAAGTGCCTATCCGCTGCAGATCTTCCTGCATTGCTCTGCAATTTTCTAATGCTGCAACTTCTCTGTATACTACAGCTTCATCCGCGAAAAGCCGCATGGAACTTCCGACACTATCTACTAGGTCATTTATATTTATTGTGAAAAGCAATGGTCCCATAACACTCCCCTGTGGCACGCCAGAGGTTACTTTAACGTCTGTAGACGTCTCTCCATTGAGAACAACATGCTGTGTTCTGTTTGCTAAAAACTCTTCAATCCAGCGACACAGCTGTTCTGATATTCCGTAGGCTCTTACTTTGTTTATCAGGCGACAGTGCGGAACTGTATCGAACGCCTTCCGGAAGTCAAGAAAAATAGCATCTACCTGGGAGCCTGTATCTAATATTTTCTGGGCCTCATGAACAAATAAAGCGAGATGGGTCTCACACGACCGCTGTTTCCGGAATCCATGTTGATTCCTACAGAGTAGATTCTAGGTTTCCAGAAACGACATGATACTCGAGCAAAAAACATGTTCTAAAATTTTACAACAGATCGACGTCAGAGATATATGTCTATAGTTTTGCGCATCTGCTCGACGACCCTTCTTGAAGACTGGGACTACCTGTGCTTCTCACCACAGCAGGCTCTCCCAGCCAGCCTCCGATTACGCAATGGTGACACGTCAGTTTTTAAAGAGGGAAACACAAATCGGCGTCAGTTAAATGAGGGTCGGAACTTCAGTAGTGGCATGACAGCCATGGAGACGCAACGCAGCGCACTCAAATAACGGTGCTCATAGCGCACGTTAGGTTTCGTTTACACTGGCCGTACTTTACAGCAATGTGCGGCCATATTAGTGTTTCCGTCAACATTGCTGCAACGTTGCTACATAACATGGCAATGTTCTTGTGCGACCAACCAATATTCCTGATAAAACAGCTGTTGCAAGTACACAACTGGCCATTAAAATTGCTACACCAACAAGAAATACGTATGATTAACGGGTATTCATTGGACGAATATATTCTACAAGAACTCACATGTGTTTACATTTTCACGCATTTCGGGTGCATAGATCCTGAGAAATCAGTACCCAGAACAACCACCTCTCGCCGTAATAACGGCCTTGATACGCCTGGGCATTGAGTCAGAGCTCGAATGGCGTGTACAAGTACAGCTGCCCATGCAGCTTCAACACGATACCACAGTTCATCAAGAGTAGTGACTGGCGTATTGTGACGAGCCAGTTGCTCGGCCACCATTGACCAGACGTCTTCAATTGGTGAGAGATCTGGAGAATGTGCTGGTCAGGGCAGCAGTCGAACATTTTCTGTATCCAGAAAGGCCGTACAGGACCTGCAGCATGCGGTCGTGCATTATCCTGCTGAAATGTAGGGTTTCGCAGGCATCGAATGGAGGGTAGAGCCACGGGTCGTAACACATCTGAAATATAACGTCCACTGTTCAAAGAGCCGTCAATGCGAACAAGAGGTGACCGAGACGTGTAACCGATGGCACCCCATACCGTCACACCTGGTGATACGCCAGTATGGCGATGACGAATACACGCTTCCAATGTGCGTTCACCGCGATGTCGCCAAACACGGATACGACCATCGTGACGCTGTAAACAGAACCCGGATTCATCCGAAAAAATGACGTTTTGCCATCCGTGCAGCCAGGTTCGTCGTCGAGTACACCATCGCCGGCGCTCCTGTCTGTGATGCAGCGTCAAGGGTAACCGCAACCACGGTCTCCGAGCTGATAGTCCGTGCTGATGCAAACGTCGTCGAACTGTTCGTGCAGATGGTTGTCGTCTTGCAAACGCCCCCATCTGTTGACTCAGGGATCGAGACGTGGCTGCACGATCCGTTACAGCCGTGCGGATAAGATGCCTGTCATCTCGACTGCTAGTGATACGAGGCCGTTGGGATACAGCACGGCGTTCCGTATTACCCTCCTGAACCCACCAATTCCATATTCTGCTAACAGTCATTGGACCTCGACCAACGCGAGCAGCAATGTCGCGATAAGATAAACCACAATCGCGATAGGCTACAATCCGACCTTTATCAAAGTCGGAAACGTGATGGTATGCATTTCTCCTCCTTACACGAGGCATCACAGCAACGTTTCACCAGGCAACGCCTGTCAACTGCTGTTTTTGTATGAGAAATCGGTTGGAAACTTTCCTCATGTCAGCACGTTGTAGGTGTCGCCACCGGCGCCAATCTTGTGTGAATGCTCTGAAAAGCTAATCATTTGCGTATCACAGCATCTTCTTCCTGTCGGTTAAATTTTACGTCTGTTGCACGTGGTCTTCGTGGAGTAGCAATTTTAATGGCCAGTAGTGTATTATCGAGACGACACGAAGCTCGTACAGTTCGCCCTTGCTCGTGCTCCCAAAGCGGAATAGTTCTGTCCGTTTTGTGTTACACTCCCGTCAAATAAATACTGTAATAATGCCGTAAACGGACAGGCCAGAAAAACTGGACGGGTTTCTCCAACGCTTCCATGGTGTTAAAATATTATCATCGACCGAACTCCGATTGAGCTTTTTGCAGATAGGCCTCGATCAGTCCTGCAGGCACTATACTGCGTTCCTATGTTACCAGTTCCGCCGCCTTCCACTCCGGTTAAACATATGTTATGCTGCGTTCATCAGAGGATTGATCAGGTATATTACCCGATGATTTAAAAGCACGAGTTACGATATATGTCAATGAGATTTTAATCGCTGAAAAGCCCTGGGGGGAACATAACTGGGTCCTCAACAGACTTTTTTACGTCTTTGCAGAGGCTGGGGGAACCGTCAACCTAGAAAAATCACAATTCGGACGCAAAGACATCAAATGTATGTGGGCATTTTATCTGTGCCGACGGGATCCGCACCGACCCAGATAAAATCGCGGCTATAGCCGAATGTGCAACTCCCACAACAAAAAGACAGCTGAGGGCATTTATAGGGCTTTGTAATTTTTACAAAAGATTTATCATCGTGGAGCTATCATCCACGCGACGTCTGTGTTCACTGACAAGTAAGATTACCGTCTGGATATGGCACCAAAAAGCAGATAACGAAATTAATAGCTTAAAGAGAGCATTAGTCAACGCACCCCTACTTTCACATCCCGACTTGAATCATCTTCCCAATACCTTCACGTACCGTTCGGTAGTCACCGTGCCATAGAGGAATATCGCACCGATTATTCCGTGACTGGACATCGCACACCACACAGTCACTCGTTGAGGTTGAAGAGACTTCTCGATCGCGAAATGCTGCTTCTCAGTTCCCCAAATGCGCCAATTTTGCTTATTGACAAACCCATCCAAATGAAAGTGCGCTTCGTCGCCAAACCGAACCATGCATGAGCGCACTAATTCCCATCATGCTCCGCGGCCAAACGTACAGTTTGAACGTCCTAATCCGTTTAGAAGTTACGGTTTGATTTCATATAATTCAATAATTAAAATTAGAGGCTTATCTCACGAGGGGTAAGATAGATACTGATTACAGGAAAATTAAAGAGACCATTGGCGAAAGGAGAACCACTTGCATGAATATCAAGAGCTTTGATGGAAACCCAGTTCTAAGCAAAGAAGGGAAAGCACAAAGGTGGAAGGAGTATATAGAGTGTCTATACAAGGGCGATGTACTTGAGGACAATATTATGGAAATGGAAGAGGATGTAGATGAAGATGAAATGGGAGATACGATACTGCGTGAAGAGTTTGACAGAGCACTGAAAGACCTGAGTCGAAAAAGGCCCCCGGAGTAGACAACATTCCATTAGAACTACTGGCGGCCTTGGGAGAGCCAGCCATGACAAAACTCTACCATCTGGTGAGCAAGATGTATGAGACAGGCGAAATACCCTCAGACTTCAAGAAGAATATAATAATTCTAATCCCAAAGAAAGCAGGTGTTGACAGATGTCAAAATTACCGAACTATCAGTTTAACAAGTCACAGCTGCAAAATACTAACGCGAATTCTTTACAGACGAATGGAAAAACTGGTAGAAGCCGACCTCGGGGAAGATCAGTATGGATTCCGTAGAAATGTTGGAACACGTGAGGCAATACTTATCTTAGAAGAAAGATTAAGGAAAGGCAAACCTACGTTTCTAGCATTTGTGGAAGGAGTATATAGAGAGTCAATGACAATGTTGATTGGAATACTCTCTTTCAAATTCTGAAGGTGGCAGGGGTAAAATACAGGGAGCGAAAGGCTATTTACAATTTGTACAGAAACCAGATGGCAGTTATAAGGGTGGAGGGGCATGAAAGGGAAGCAGTGGTTGGGAAGGGAGTGAGACAGGGTTGTAGCCTATCCCCGATGTTATTCAATCTCTATACTGAGCAAGCAGTAAAGGAAACAAAAGAAGAATTTGGAGTAGGTATTAAAATCCATGGAGAAGAAATAAAAAGTTTGAGGTTTGCCGATGACATTGTAATTCTGTCAGAGACAGCAAAGCACTTGAAAGAGCAGTTGAACGGAATGGACAGTGTCTTGAAAGGAGGGTATAGGATGAACATGAACAAAAGCGAAACGAGGATAATGGAATGTAGTCGAATTAAGTCGGGTGATGCTGAGGGAATTAGATTAGGAAATGAGACACTTAAAGTAGTAAAGGATTTTTGCTATTTGGGGAGCAAAATAACTTTTTGATGGTCGAAGTAGAGAGGATATAAAATGTAGACTAGCAATGGCAAGGAAAGCGTTTCTGAAGAAGAGAAATTTGTTAACATCGAGTATAGGTTTAAATGTTAGGAAGTCTTTTCTGAAAGTATTTGTATGGAGTTTAGCCATATATGGAAGTGAAACGTGGACGATAAATAGTTTAGACAAGAAGAGAATAGAAGCTTTCGAAATGTGGTGCTACAGAAGAATGCTGAAGATTAGATGGGAAGACCACATAACTAATGAGGAGGTATTGAATAGAATTGGGGAGAAGAGGAGTTTGTGGCACAATGTGATTAGAAGAAGGGATCGGTTGGTAGGACATGTTCTGAGGCATCAAGGGATCACCAATTTTAGTATTGGAGGGCAGCGTGGAGGATAAAAATCGTAGAGGGAGACCAAGAGATGAATACACTTAGCAGATTCAAAAGGACGTAGGTTGCAGTAGGTACTGGGAGATGAAGAAGCTTGCACAGGATAGAGTAGCATGGAGAGCTGCATCAAACCAGTCTCAGGACTGAAGACCACAACAACAACAACGAGAAACTATACCATAAGGGGGCGCTGTAAAGCAAACCCGCCCTCTATGCGAAAAGACACAGCTGAAATAAAAATGAGAAGAAAGAATGACATACAAAGTAAGGTAAAATATAATGGTATAATACTAAAATATTTACATGAAATGGGTATGTCATTTACTGTACGCTAGATGGATACAAACACAGTTTTACGGTTTGGTATTATGATTGACTTTTGACAAAGATTTTGTCAGCCACATAGTACAGTTATATACGCCAAAAGGCGATTGTACAAATTAGTAAAAAGAAACAAACATAGATGAAAAGCACACCATCCAAAAAATTTAAAAAATTTTTTTTAAATATTTTTAATTATTTATCATAATTTTATCCAAGAGCAAAAGTTAATTTTTAGTGATTTACATAAGGGTTTTTAGTTGTTTGCCTTTTGATATTACATTTATGTGTTACAACATGGTATATTGTAGATATAAGTTTAACAGCGTCAATAATATGAAAATAACTTACAGTTTAACATTGTATAATGTCTGCTTCTGTTGTGCAGTTAGTATTCACAATGTACATCTTTAATTTTGCGATACATACTGGGATATATACATAGTCACACACTTTTTCGCACATTGTAGTAGCAGAACGTAAACATGCAAAAGATTCTCGTTCATACAGATGTTCTACCTCTAAATATAATCGATTTTCTTGTTTCACAGAAAATAGTATTATTAGTACACAAGTATTATTAAAATAATTATTTGTCACCATGTTGTAGGTTGTCAGCTGTTTGTACTATTATATATTTGATTCCTCAGGAAAAAAATAAACTTTTAAAGGTGTAGAAAAAATTGTGGCTGTTAAACTCTGTTTGTTCATTCAACAATTTTTCGGAATATTTTTCTTTATTTCTAACTGTTCTAGTAGATTTTTACTGTTGGGTTCTGTGTGAAGTACAGTTAGGCTGTTGTGGATGTCGTCAGGTCTGTGTTTATACATTTGGTTAGCTATTGTAGATTTTTCAAAATGGTTTAGCCGAAAGGCTTCCGTGTGTTCTTTATACCGTGTGTGGAAGGTACTTCCAATTTTTCCTATGTAAAATGCAGGGCAACTGTTACATCGTAATTTATATATTCCACTGTGTTGTGTTATTGGCTTGTTTGTGTTCACTGTGTGAGGTAAGTGGTATCCAAGTTTGCTGTTTGTGGAGAAATGTATTTTAATATTGTTTTTTTTAATAAGTTAGCTATTTTTTGTGGTACTGTGCCTAAGTATGGAATACTTGTGAAGATTTGTTTTGTGTCGGTAGTTTTCTTTTCAGTGTTTTTGTGAGTGATGTTGGTCTGAATTTTTCTAGATAGTTTATCAATTGATTTTACAGAGTAACCACTATTTACTGCAATTGCTTTGATAGTATCTATTTCTTGTGTTAGTGCCTTGGGTTTTAAAGGTAATGAATGTGCCCTGTTCAACACTGATCTAAATGCAGCATACTTATGTGTGTTCGGTTGGTATGAAGATTCATGTATTGTGATGTCAGTGTAGGTTGCTCTTCGGTAAATGTACAAGTTATGTTCTTTTTGTTCATTCACAATTGTGAGGTCTAAAAAATTTATGGATTGATTTGTTTCATGTTCTATTGTGAACTTTATTTTATTGTGGAGTGAGTTGAATGATGTGAGGAGTTCTTCATCTTTAGTGCCATCAAATAAGTGTCATGTACATATCTCTTGTAATACACAATTTTTTGAACAAGTTTATTTTCTCTTTTGAAGAACTTATTCTGTAGGTGGTTGATGAAAATGTCAGCTAGAAAACTTGACATGCAGCTACCCATAGCTAAGCCTTCGTTCTGTTGATAGATTTTATTATTAAATGAAAAGTAGTTGTGGCACAGTACTAGTTCAAGTAGATCTACCAACTCTGTAGTCTCTGGTATGGTTAGTTTTTTGCGTGTGATGGAATTTTTTCTAATAATTTCAGTTGTCTCTTTAGTAGGTTTATTTGTGAACGGGTTGATAATGTCAAATGAGGCAAATCTAGCTTCTCTGGGGATTTTTACATCATTGATGAGTGTTGTTAACTCATGTGCATTCTTTGTTGTGTATGTGGTTTCAAAAGTGTAAAATTCTCTGAGGATATTATTTAACAACTGTGAAAGTTTATATGCAGGTGTGTTCTTGGAGTTAACAATTGGTCTAATTGGAGAGTTCTGTTTATGGATCTTTGGCTATGCTCTGAGTTTGGGGGCAGTGGGATTCATTAATGTGCAACTTTTCATTTGTTTATCAGACAGGAGGAAGTTACATTGGTTATGCATTTTCTTCAATTTTTTCTGAAACTTAGTGGTTGGATCATGGTTCAGTTCAGTAATGTTATTTTATGAGAAAAAAAATTAACAGTTTTAGTGATGCAATCATTTTTATGAAGAATGACCGTGGAGTTTCCTTTATCTAATTTCACAACAAGAGCATCATGTTCATTGAGTTTGTGTTTCAGTTGTTTCAACACTTTGTTTTCTTCAAAAGTTGTGACTGAAGGCGGTTTGTTCTTTATTTTGCGAAAGTAAAACAGTCGCGGACGAAACACTGAAAAACAATGGATAAAATTAAGGTAAATAAAACATGATTTTGCGACTGGTTGCCGCATATTTGGTAATTTTATGGTTTACGGTCGCTGCACGACTTAGGAACCACATGGAGCCCACCATTCATAAGTTCAATGATTGTCATCCCGTATTATTTAAAGTTATGTGCTGCCGTCATTTCCTTTTCTCTGCTCTCACTCGACATAACCGATTCGTTTGTCTTTTACAGGTGCAGACCATCGCCAAGTACCTGCGGAGCAAGGACAGCAACAAGGTAAGACAGTGCGCCCTTTCTCGACCTACGTTGTACCCATCGACGGTCGCATGTTCTCTAAAGGAGTACAGCAGTTGAACAAGACGAGCATGTTGTATAATTCAATGCCTGCTCCAGCCTCAGCTATCTGCCACAGTTGTATTTGCTGTGGCTTCACTGTCCCGTAAAACTCTTCAAAAGATTTCCATTTTCGCCATGGGCTGTACGTCTATTAGGAATCCACTACTGCACTTTCAGACTTTTGGTCAATATCATATGGGTCACACCTACGGACAATACGTACACAAGGTTAAACATACCACTAACACAATACATACATTTTTCTCTTTCTCCATCCTAATTCCCCCTAACAACATCAGTTTTTTGTCCTGTGTAATCCGTGAAAATTCCAGTAGTGTGCAAATGGATACGCCAGATTGATACATACTTTGCAAAGAGAATGCGTAGTTCCACAACTCTTTTCTTCTCCGCATCAAATCATTTCTGAGAGCTACTGCGTTTCCAATTGAATGTTGGAAAAGTGTGAAGTGTAACGGCTGCCAAATATTTTCTGTCGGTTGCACTCCGCAGCTATGATAAATTTAACAAACGACGTCATGTAACAGCGTAAGCTTCAGCTTTATTCAGTAACCGACTGGTTTCGATGAAAGACTTTTTTTCCAGCGCAGCTTGGTTTAACGGAAATAGTTCATAGAAATACAGTGAAGTCAACACAGGATCACAATTTACGTTTCGGAGCCTTAATTATTGCATTCTTTCGACTTGTCAGTACCATTGTAATTGTTTATTCTGAGTAGTCGTGGATCCGTGCGAAACTTTCGCTATTTCAAAGTTTTACATAATGACGGTATTTAGAATAAGTGTTGTCTTTGGGATAAAATAATAACAGTATTTGGAATATGCGTTGCCGTTGAGATAACGATAGTCGAGGGAATGGAGAGAAAACATCTTTGAAAATGAACCGAACGACAAAGAATATATATATATATATATATATATATATATATATATATATATATATATATATATATATATATGACAGATCGTCCCTTGAGTAAAGTAAAGAAAAAAAAGATCTTCAGGCACGTGTTCATTGCTCAAAAACTTGCTGTAACGATATGTGGTGATCACCCACGACCATCTTGTAAACGTAATTATGTTTAAGAAGTTTGGCATTCAGACTACAGCTTCAGAGTATATTTTTTCGCTCATCAAGTTTATTGTAAGTAACCCACTCCTCTTGACCTACTTAAACATAACTAACCTACGGACATCATACAGATTCATGCCCGAGGCAGGATTCGAACCTGCGACCGTAGCGGTCACGCGGTTACAGACTGAAGCGTCTAGAACCGCACGGCCACACCGGCCGGCTAACCCACTAGAGTTCAAAAGGAACGACTATGTACATAATTGCAATAGCAGAAGGAAAAATGCCTGCCATTACTTTATATTAAGGTTGTCTTGAGCACAAGAAGGGGTGAGCAATTTTTGTCGCAGCATTCTTCATATGCGACAAAAATTTCTGATAACTTATCAGTGATATAAAATGTCTGACAGGCAGAAAAAGGCAAAATCGAAAACAGACTGAGAAAGTTTCTCCTTGACAGCTACTTCTGTTCCATAGAACAATTTATGTTATTGGAAGCCGGCCGAAGTGGCCGTGCGGTTAAAGGCGCTGCAGTCTGGAACCGCAAGACCGCTACGGTCGCAGGTTCGAATCCTGCCTCGGGCATGGATATTTGTGATGTCCTTAGGTTAGTTAGGTTTAACTAGTTCTAAGTTCTAGGGGACTAATGACCTCAGCAGTTGAGTCCCATAGTGCTCAGAGCCATTTGAACCATTTTGTTATTGGAAGCTGCAAAAGCTAGGAACTACTGATTCACATCTATATAACTTATAAGAACTTAGAAATGTTCAGCATGAACCGTATTTACAAATTAATTTGCAATTTGCAAACGAGTCGTTCCACATCATTATGAGTTACCGTGCGAAATGATCCATGGAACATGAAACTAACTATAACTCATTTGTAATGTAATCAGACGTTTGAATATATTTTCCACATGGGAGGTCGATTCTTTAACTAATTGGTCGGCGGTGGGAGGAAGTTGTGAGGCTTCTGATAATTACCTAATGCCTGTTATTCCACAGCCGCGGTAGTAATAAGAGGACGCACCGATGGGGCTTTTTCTCCAGGGGAACCACAAAATACTACGCTAACGACGGCCATCCATCACCTAGAGGCGCCAGTCAAAGTTCATTCAGGCCAGAAATTCCTAGAATCCGTTCTGCGAAAATGCTTAAAAAAAACACCGCTTCTCCTGTCCCCGCCTTGCCACTGTACGAGTGTAGACCACGCCCCCCTCTTTCATTCGGGGGGATTCCCCGGCACCGCCCACCTGCGCTCGTACCCACAGTAGTGGGCGTGGCTTTTAGGCACCACCAGCCCCCGTGACCACGCCCCCTTTTCTCGGCGGTGACCTAGTAACCCAGTAGACACGCCCCCGGCACTGTACTCCATTGGCCGTACCTCCCCTTGCTACAGGACCCGCACCCCACGCCTCTTAGCTCCTCCGCCCCCGCAAATCTCCACCCACCCCTCATCACCCCCCCCCCCCCGCCCCTCCCCCGGGACGTAATCTCTGATGGGGCGGAACGCAAATTACCCTGTTTGCCCGCTCCGGCGTCGGGGCGCGGGACCCGCCGGTGGTAAACAACGCTATTGAAGGCGCGGGCGGCGGTTCCGCCGGCGTCGACCGAGGCAGTTTCGATTTCTCCTTCCGGATTTCTGCTTTCGGCTTCCTTCTGATGCCATCTCGGGCAAGTTTCCTTCCGTCTCTCTGCCTCCCAGCTCCCAGGGCAACTTCCCGCGAAATAGAGCGAAAATACCAACTTCCAGCATGCTGGGATAGCTGTGGGCGGACAACTTCTGTTAATCAGTACAACGAAGAAACCAGTCCAGAGTTACAAAATTCTCAATTTTTTTTGTTTTTTTGTTATTCATTCGATGACTAGTTATGGGCCGGGACCTATTTTCAGCCAGCCGAGGTGGCCAAGCGGTTCTAGGCGCTACAGTCTGGAACTACGCGACCGCTACGGTCGCAGGTTCGAATCCTGCCTCGGGCATGGATGTGTGTGATGTCCTTAGGTTAGTTAGGTTTAAGTAGTTCGAAATTCCAGGGGACTGATGACCTCAGAAGTTAAGTCCCATAGTGCTCAGAGCCATTTGAACCTATTTTCAAACCATATTAACATAGTAAAAAAATGATACTTCCTAAAATTTAGAAACCGTGTCAAAAATATGTTTCCGCTGATCGCGTGCACGTTTTTGACATGGTTTTTGCAAGTTCGCAAATAACATTTTTGATTCTGTTGCGATAATTCTAAAATGGCTCCCGGCCGGAAACTAGTCATCGAATGAATGACAAAAAAACTGAAATTTGTTACTTCCGATTTTTTTAAGTAGGATAATTATGAAAGGTTTAACATTCTCTTCTATCGCATACTTTGGTTGGTTGGTTGGTTGGGAAAAAAATGGTTCAAATGGCTCTGAGCACTATGGGACTTAGCATCTGATGTCATCAGTCACCTAGACTTAAACCTAACTAACCTAAGGACATCACACACATCCATGCCCGAGGTATGATTCCAACCTGCGACCGTAGCGGTCGCGCGGTTCCAGACTGAACCGCCTAGAACCGCTCGGCCACACCGGCCGGCAGGGACTTAACATCTGAGGTCTTAGTCCCCTAGATTTAGAACTACTTAAACCTAACTAACCTAAGGACATCACACACATCCATGCCCGAGGTATGATTCCAACCTGCGACCGTAGCGGTCGCGCGGTTCCAGACTGAACCGCCTAGAACCGCTCGGCCACACCGGCCTGCAGGGACTTAACATCTGAGGTCTTAGTCCCCTAGATTTAGAACTACTTAAACCTAACTAACCTAAGGACATCACACACATCCATGCCCGAGGCAGGATTCGAACCTGTGACCCTAGCAGCAGCGCGGTTCCGGACTGAAGCGCCTAGAACCGCTCGGCCACAGCGGCCGGCGTTGGTTGGTTGATTTGGGGGAAGGGGACAAAACAGCGAGGTCATCGGCCCCATCGAATTAGGGAAGGAAGTCGGCTGTACCCTTTAGAAGGAACCATCCCGGCATTTGCCCGAAGCTTTTTAGGGAAATCAGGATGGCCGGACGCGGTTTTGAACCGTCATCCTCCCGAATGCGAGTACATTGTGCTAATTTCCCATACGTCAAGCAACGATTGTTAAGATTCCGGAAACAGAGATCTTGTGAAACAGGGTCCTTTCCGTTCGAAAAACTCGGGGACGTGGTCGCGTGTCGTTTTCGACAGCTGCTGACTTCTTTCTCAGATATGTAGAGGATACTTTTGTTCTTCAGGATATTTTAGTTACGTCGTTGCAACTACAAAATATCCTTTTTTTTAACCGCACGCGTTTTCTTTATTGGGGTAAAAGCATCATCAGTGGTCTGTCATTAAGTTAATTACATTTTGATTTGTTTCAAAAAAAAAAATGGTTCAAATGGCTCTGAGCACTATGGGATTTAACTTCTGTGGTCATCAGTCCCCTAGAACTTAGAACTACTTAAACCTAACTAACCTAAGGACATCACACACATCCATGCCCGAAGCAGGATTCGAACCTGCGACCGTAGCGGTCACGCGGTTCCAGACTGAAGCGCCGTTAACCGCACGGCCACACCGGCCGGCATTTGTTTCAAAATTGAAAAACAGTTCGATAACAATATGCTGGTTTTCCCTCACTGGGTAAAAACCAACATGTTGCAACCGAACTGTTTTTCAGTCTTTAGTAGTAAGTAGAAACCAACATATTGTTAGCGAACTATTTTCCGTTCTTAAAGAAAATCAAAATGTAAGTAATTCCATTTTACTTACTTACTACGTAAAAACCAACACATTGTTACCGAACTGTTTTTCGATCGTAAAACAAATCGCCGGTCGCTGTGGCGGAGTGGTTCTAGGCGCTTCATTCCGGAACCACGCGGCTGCTACAGTCGCAGGTTCGAATCCTGCCTCGGGCATGGATGTCTGTGATGTCCTTAGGTTAGTTAGGTTTAGGTAGTTCTAAGTCTAGGGGACTGATGACCTCAGATGTTAAGTTCTATAGTGCTTACAGCCATTTCATCCATTAAAACAAATCAAAATGTAAATAACTTAATTCGAGACTTTTTGTATCTTTACTAGTAAGTAGAAACCATCATATTGTTAGCGAACTATTTTTCGATCTTAAACCAAATCAAAATGTAGATAATTTTATTTTATTTTACGAGGGCAGTTCAATAAATAATGCAACACATTTTTTTTCTCGGCCAATTTTGGTTGAAAAAACCGGAAATTTCTTGTGGAATATTTTCAAACACTCCCGCTTCGTCTCGTATAGTTTCATTGACTTCCGACAGGTGGCAGCGCTGTACGGAGCTGTTAAAATGGCGTCTGTAACGGATGTGCGTTGCAAACAACGGGCAGTGATCGAGTTTCTTTTGGCGGAAAACCAGGGCAACTCAGATATTCATAGGCGCTTGCAGAATGTCTACGGTGATCTGGCAGTGCACAAAAGCACGGTGAGTCGTTGGGCAAAGCGTGTGTCATCATCGCCGGAAGGTCAAGCAAGACTGTCTGATCTCCCGCGTGCGGGCCGGCCGTGCACAGCTGTGACTCCTGCAATGGCGGAGCGTGCGAACACACTCGTTCGAGATGATCGACGGATCACCATCAAACAACTCAGTGCTTAACTTGACATCTCTGTTGGTAGTGCTGTCACAATTGTTCACCAGTTGGGATATTCAAAGGTTTGTTCCCGCTGGGTCCCTCGTTGTCTAACCGAACACCATAAAGAGCAATGGAGAACCATCTGTGCGGAATTGCTTGCTCGTCATGTGGCTGAGGGAGACAATTTCTTGTCAAAGATTGTTACAGGCGATGAAACAGGGTTCATCACTTCGAACCTGAAACAAAACGGCAATCAATGGAGTGGCGCGACATCCACTCCCCTACCAAGAAAAAGTTTAAAGCCATACCCTCAGCCGGTAAAGTCATGGTTACAGTCTTCTGGGACGCTGAAGGGGCTATTCTGTTCGATGTCCTTCCCCACGGTCAAACGATCAACTCTGAAGTGTATTGTGCTACTCTTCAGAAATTGAAGAAACGACTTCAGCGTGTTCGTAGGCACTAAAATCTGAACGAACTTCTCCTTCTTCATGACAATGCAAGACCTCACACAAGTCTTCGCACCCGAGAGGAGCTCACAAAACTTCAGTGGACTGTTCTTCCTCATGCACCCTACAGCCCCGATCTCGCACCGTCGGATTTTCATATGTTTGGCCCAATGAAGGACGCAATCCGTGGGAGGCACTACGCGGATGCTGAAGAAGTTATTGATGCAGTACGACGTTGGCTCCGACATCGACCAGTGGAATGGTACCGTGCAGGCATATAGGCCCTCATTTCAAGGTGGCGTAAGGCCGTAGCATTGAATGGAGATTACGTTGAAAAATAGTGTTGTGTAGCTAAAAGATTGGGGAATAACCTGGTGTATTTCAATGCTGAATAAAACAACCCCTGTTTCAGAAAAAAAATGTGTTGCATTACTTATTGAACTGCCCTCGTACTTACTAAGTAAAAACGAACATATTGTTACTGACATATTTTTCGATCTAAAAACAAATCAAAATGTAAATAACTTAATTCGAGAGCACTGACGATGCTTTATCTCAATAAGCGAAACGCGGCTGGTGAATTAACACGCATTTTTTGTGGTTGCAACGACAGAACGAAAACACCCTCAAGAACCGGAAAGCAACTACGGACAATGTGGCCACACAAATGAAGATGCTTTTGTTGTTTGGCCTCGTGGCAGTGAGAATTTACCGGCTTTTTACAACACCTGAATCCATTCCACCCGAATATTTGCTTCACGATGGAGGTAGAAAGCGGTGGTTGCCTTCCCTTCCTTGATATGTCGCTCAGGAAGAAGGTGGTTGGTACGTTGCGAAATACCAGATGCAGGAAGCTTACTGACTCTGAATTGTAACTCCAGTCTGATAGTTGTCACCATCTGGCTCAACGTGAAAATGTACTCCGTAGCTTGGTTCATCTCATTTCGGACCTTGAGAGTTTGCCAGCTGAGTTCGCCCATCTCGAAGTCACCTTTCCTCAGCATGGATATAGTGTATGATAGGTCTGACGTGGGTTGCACTATCGACCAACGGGTACCGGGTGAGTGAGTGATAATAATACCCAAGTGCGGCTTGTATCACGACACAGGTAGCATTTCCCATGAGTTCCGTCGTATTTTGAGGCAATACGTACATCAAAAAAAGTTTTGCATCACCTTGTAACGCTGCCGCCCTACTCGGACGTACGTTAGCTCTATAAAGCCTGCCGGCCGAAGTGGCCGTGCGGTTAAAGGCGCTGCAGTCTGGAACCGCAAGACCGCTACGGTCGCAGGTTCGAATCCTGCCTCGGGCATGGATGTTTGTGATGTCCTTAGGTTAGTTAGGTTTAACTAGTTCTAAGTTCTAGGGGACTAATGACCTCAGCAATTGAGTCCCATAGTGCTCAGAGCCATTTGAACCATTTGAATCTATAAAGCCTGTACTGTAATAAGTTCACGGGCTTCACCTTATAAACAAGGATTTTAGTACATTAGTTGACCGCGTGTACCTAATAGAAGCAAGATCGGACTTATACTCAGTCAATAACTACAGTGATGCATCAAGCAAATGTAAAGTATAACTACTCGTTCGCATGGACAAGAAGTACACACAGTAGATGCTACCTATAATTAATAATTCGGTCGCCAGCCTACTTAGGCAATGAGTGAGTTTTTCCTTGTACAAGTGGGTGCATGTACAAGCATAACTACACGTAGTAACGTTGCGTTATATGGCAAAGTTTGGAACAAAAAAAAAAAATCCACTGAACTAAAGTTTTCTCTTTTTGTACTAATTTGGACGAGCTAAATTTACACAACACCACACAGCAATGATTACTACGAACTGCATTTTGTATGTTGAGCAGACTGAAATCGGGCATAGATTGCCCTAGCATCGACAATCTTGAAAGTACACACACAATATCACTATTAATGATGGAAAAACACTAATACACTTAGGATTAATATAGACTTAGCTTTACTGGTCAAATCTGATCAATACATTTCAAGGTTTGAAAGAATGGACAAAAGAAGGGGGGGGGGGGGGGGCCCTGAAACTGTTATGGTCGTTATACTGAAACTATTAAGTACTGAAGGCAAATTTACACTCAAATTTAGCAATCTATGGATAACTACTCTTTTGTCTCACTTCTGAATAATTTAACTGTCATTATTTCTGTCTCAAATTAATAAAATAACATCGCTAACTCAATCCAAAAAACTCTCTTCCAATTTAGTCATGCTTTTGTTCTTTACCAATATTCGCAATAAGACACAGGACTTTAGACCCCTTTACGGCATAGATTAATCTGCTGATAATTTTCATTAACACTAACATTAAACTTTCAGTTCAGGATACTCGGGTTGCACAATACGAGGTAAGGACCCTGTCTAGGTCAGTGATCAGGATAAGTCACGGCTAAGCCAATGCTGGTAAAAGTCACGTTATTATTGAACAGTTAGAAACATTTTCGACACTGGTCCACACAGATACACTTCTAAAGATGAAATAAATGTTTGACCTGTGCAAGTCGGTGCGGCGGATGGCGGGCAGCGAGATAGCGAGAAGCACGGCACACATGCAAGCACGGCTAAGGCTCTCACTGCAGCGGCACTTTCCATCTTCTTAGCGTCGTAATCTTTCCAATTTTGTGCCTCAGAATATAGCCATGCCAAGTAGTCGTCGGAATCGGTTCATCCGAGGCTCAATGGAATCCACTTTTCCTGGGTAGCCTCCTCGGTACAGTACGTGTACTTCCGACTGTTGCTCGCCTCCGACTATAATACTGTGTCCGTTGTGCCGAACCGCGCCAGTGTGCGTTTTCCCGCCTCGCCTGCCTCCACCTTTTCCCGCTCCCCTACAGGTAGGGTATTCACCGCAGGTTTTCTACTACACATATCCTAATGCATTACCTACGTATGGACCAAGTGTATAAATTACAATTTTCACATCTTACAATAGTTTTAACATTAAATACACTTTCCTTTGATTACCACATTATTTGAAATCTAACATAAATAATAATATTCATTTCAAAAGTTGCTCACAGTTTCTTTAACATCACGATGCGAACCGAAAAAGAAGTTCAAAACATTGCTTACATTAATTTATCTAAATTCATAAAGAAAAAAATTATTATACACTCCTGGAAATGGAAAAAAGAACACATTGACACCGGTGTGTCAGACCCACCATACTTGCTCCGGACACTGCGAGAGGGCTGTACAAGCAATGATCACACGCACGGCACAGCGGACACACCAGGATCCGCGGTGTTGGCCGTCGAATGGCGCTAGCTGCGCAGCATTTGTGCACCGCCGCCGTCAGTGTCAGCCAGTTTGCCGTGGCATACGGAGCTCCATCGCAGTCTTTAACACTGGTAGCATGCCGCGACAGTGTGGACGTGAACCGTATGTGCAGTTGACGGACTTTGAGCGAGGGCGTATAGTGGGCATGCGGGAGGCCGGGTGGACGTACCGCCGAATTGCTCAACACGTGGGGCGTGAGGTCTCCACAGTACATCGATGTTGTCGCCAGTGGTCGGCGGAAGGTGCACGTGCCCGTCGACCTGGGACCGGACCGCAGCGACGCACGGATGCACGCCAAGACCGTAGGATCCTACGCAGTGCCGTAGGGGACCGCACCGCCACTTCCCAGCAAATTAGGGACACTGTTGCTCCTGGGGTATCGGCGAGGACCATTCGCAACCGTCTCCATGAAGCTGGGCTACGGTCCCGCACACCGTTTGGCCGTCTTCCGCTCACGCCCCAACATCGTGCAGCCCGCCTCCAGTGGTGTCGCGACAGGCGTGAATGGAGGGACGAATGGAGACGTGTCGTCTTCAGCGATGAGAGTCGCTTCTGCCTTGGTGCCAATGATGGTCGTATGCGTGTTTGGCGCCGTGCAGGTGAGCGCCACAATCAGGACTGCATACGACCGAGGCACACAGGGCCAACACCCGGCATCATGGTGTGGGGAGCAATCTCCTACACTGGCCGTACACCACTGGTGATCGTCGAGGGGACACTGAATAGTGCACGGTACATCCAAACCGTCATCGAACCCATCGTTCTACCATTCCTAGCCCGCATCTCGTGGTCGTGCGGTAGCGTTCTCGCTTCCCATGCCCGGGTTCCCGGGTTCGATTCCCGGCGGGGTCAGGGATTTTCTCTGCCTCGTGATGGCTGGGTGTTGTGTGATGTCCTTAGGTTAGTTAGGTTTAAGTAGTTCTAAGTTCTAGGGGACTGATGACCTAAGATGTTAAGTCCCATAGTGCTCAGAGCCATTTTTTTTGAACCATTCCTAGACCGGCAAGGGAACTTGCTGTTCCAACAGGACAATGCACGTCCGCATGTATCCCGTGCCACCCAACGTGCTCTAGAAGGTGTAAGTCAACTACCCTGGCCAGCAAGATCTCCGGATCTGTCCCCCATTGAGCATGTTTGGGACTGGATGAAGCGTCGTCTCACGCGGTCTGCACGTCCAGCACGAACGCTGGTCCAACTGAGGCGCCAGGTGGAAATGGCATGGCAAGCCGTTCCACAGGACTACATCCAGCATCTCTACGATCGTCTCCATGGGAGAATAGCAGTCTGCATTGCTGCGAAAGGTGGATATACACTGTACTAGTGCCGACATTGTGCATGCTCTGTTGCCTGTGTCTATGTGCCTGTGGTTCTGTCAGTGTGATCATGTGATGTATCTGACCCCAGGAATGTGTCAATAAAGTTTCCCCTTCCTGGGACAATGAATTCACGGTGTTCTTATTTCAATTTCCAGGAGTGTATGTACAGTTGTCGTTACAACCTCGGTTCTGAGAGTTCCACAACCTGTACAGAAAATTGGAATAGGGCAACATAAACATTATTTCCGCCCTTATTATTGCTTATGAGAACCACACATTGCATGTTGTACCCCAATACAGCGAGATCTTCGAAAGTGGTGGTCCAGATTGCTGTACACACCGATACCTCTAATACCCAGTAGCACGTCCTCTTGTACTGTTGCATGCCTTGTTCATCGTGGCACACTATCCACCAACCAGTTCATCAAGGCACACATTGTCCCACTCCCGAACTACGATTCGGCGTAGATCCCTCAGAGTGGTTGGTGGCTTACGTCGTCCATAAACAGGCATGTTCGATAGGGTTCATGTCTGTAGAACATGTTGGCCATTCTAGTCGAGTTATCCTGAAGGAAGTCATTCACAAAATATGCACGTGGGGGGGGCACGAATTGTCCGTCCATGAAGAGAAATGCCTCGCCAATATTCTGCCGATATGTTTGCACTATCTTGTCGGAGGATGGCATTCACGTATCGTACAGCCGTTACGGCGCCTTCCATGACCACCAGCGACGTACGTCGGCCCCACATAATGCCACCCCAAAACAGCAGGGAACCTCCTCCTTGCTGCACTCGCTGGACAGTGTGTCTAAGGCGTTCAGCCTGACCGGCTTGCCTCCAAACACGTCTCCGACGATTGTCTAATTAAAGTTGTATGTCGATGATTTTTGCATCTGTTGCAGCTCCCACACAGTAGCGTCTGCTGAGTGCCAGCTCTGAGGCACATCCAATGGACCTCTGTGTGGGCTGTCTCCCATGACTTCCAATTTTCTCCCTCCAAAATGCGCGTTATGCATTTTTGTCGTCAGTTCTTAGTATACTCTGACCCAGAACTTTATTTAGGCAACCAGCTTTTTCTGCTCTGAAAATACACTCCTGGAAATTGAAATAAGAACACCGTGAATTCATTGTCCCAGGAAGGGGAAACTTTATTGACACATTCCTAGTGTCAGATACATCACATGATCACACTGACAGAACCACAGGCACATAGACACAGGCAACAGAGCATGCACAATGTCGGCACTAGTACAGTGTATATCCACCTTTCGCAGCAATGCAGGCTGCTATTCTCCCATGGAGACGATCGTAGAGATGCTGGATGTAGTCCTGTGGAACGGCTTGCCATGCCATTTCCACCTGGCGCCTCAGTTGGACCAGCGTTCGTGCTGGACGTGCAGACCGCGTGAGACGACGCTCATCCAGTCCCAAACATGCTCAATGGGGGACAGATCCGGAGATCTTGCTGGCCAGGGTAGTTGACTTACACCTTCTAGAGCACGTTGGGTGGCACGGGATACATGCGGACGTGCATTGTCCTGTTGGAACAGCAAGTTCCCTTGCCGGTCTAGGAATGGTAGAACGATGGGTTCGATGACGGTTTGGATGTACCGTGCACTATTCAGTGTCCTCTCGACGATCACCAGTGGTGTACGGCCAGTGTAGGAGATCACTCCCCACACCATGATGCCAGGTGCTGGCCCTGTGTGCCTCGGTCGTATGCAGTCCTGATTGCGGCGCTCACCTGCACGGCGCCAAACACGCATACGACCATCATTGGCACCAAGGCAGAAGCGACTCTCATCGCTGAAGACGACACGTCTCCATTCGTCCCTCCATTCACGCCTGTCGCGACACCACTGGAGGCGGGCTGCACGATGTTGGGGCGTGAGCGGAAGACGGCCTAACGGTGTGCGGGACCGTAGCCCAGCTTCATGGAGACGGTTGCGAATGGTCCTCGCCGATACCCCAGGAGCAACAGTGTCCCTAATTTTCTGGGAAGTGGCGGTGCGGTCCCCTACGGCACTGCGTAGGATCCTACGGTCTTGGCGTGCATCCGTGCGTCGCTGCGGTCCGGTCCCAGGTCGACGGGCACGTGCACCTTCCGCCGACCACTGGCGACAACATCGATGTACTGTGGAGACCTCACACCCCACGTGTTGAGCAATTCGGCGGTACGTCCACCCGGCCTTCCGCATGCCCACTATACGGCCTCGCTCAAAGTCCGTCAACTGCACATACGGTTCACGTCCACGCCGTCGCGGCATGCTACCAGTGTTAAAGACTGCGATGGAGCTCCGTATGCCACGGCAAACTGGCTGACACTGACGGCGGCGGTGCACAAATGCTGCGCAGCTAGCGCCATTCGACGGCCAACACCGTGGTTCCTGGTGTGTCCGCTGTGCCGTGCGTGTGATCATTGCTTGTACAGCCCTCTCGCAGTGTCCGGAGCAAGTATGGTGGGTCTGACACACCGGTGTCAATGTGTTCTTTTTTCCATTTCCAGGAGTGTACTTGATCCTGTTCACCATTGTGGGTTGCGTCTGGGTTTTAATGCCTTTACACTAGTCCTATTGACAGTCTCTTCACAGAAGCGGGGTTTCCTCCCTCTACATATATAATGAAGCTAACTCCTGGTTTCTTATGCAAACGCCGTTCGCTGATTCCCTGACCATCCCATGTACCCTGTCCTCTTTGCAGGTGAGGAACATCTCCCTCCTGATCACTGCCCTCGGGTGGGATTGCCTGTTGGAATGCGTCTCATCTCCCTCTGTCGGGATCTCCTCCATCCCCATCCCCTAGAACTAATTAAAGGCAAAAAAATGGTTCAAATGGCTCTGAGCACTATGGGATTTAACTTCTGAGATCATCAGTCCCCTAGAACTTAGAACTACTTAAACCTAACTAAGCTAAGGACATCACACACATCCATGCCCGAGGCATGGATTCCAACCTGCGACCGTAGCGGTCGCGCGGTTCCAGACTGTAGCGCCTAGAACCGCTCGGCCACTTCGGCCTGCAATTAAAGGCTCATGCGACACTTATCGGTGAAGAGAACGTGATGCCAATCCTGAGTGGAATGTTATCGGGCCCATCTGTACCGCGCTGCACGGTGTCGTAGTTGCAAAGATGGACCTCGCGATGGACGTCGGGAGTGAAGTTGCGCATCATGCAGCCTATTGGACACAGTTTGAGTCGTAACACGACAACCTGTGGCTGCACAAAAAGCATTATTCAACATGGTGGCGTTGCTATCAGGGTTCCTCCGAGCCATAATCCATATACGAGGTGCGGCTAGAAATAGACCGGACTGATGCTGGAAAAAACATTTATTTACAATTATTTACAATTTCATGTTATCTCCTTCAATGTACTCTCCTCCTCGGTCTCTACACCGCTCCATACGAATTTTCCACTGTTCATAGCAATGCTGCAGATCATTTTCGCTAAGTCCATACATTACTTCCGTCGCTTTTTCTTTTACTGCTTCAACAGTCTCAAATCTAGTTCCTTTCAAAGCTGACTTGACTTTAGGGAAAAGAAAAAAGTCACAGGGGGCCAAATCAGGTGAGTAGGGTGGATGATCTAAGATGGGAATGTTGTGTTTTGCCAAAAACGTCTTCACTGACAACGCACTGTGAGCTGGGGCATTGTCTTGGTGAAGGATCCATGACTTTTTTCTCCACAAATCGTTCCGTTTTCTCCGTACTCGCTCACGTAGGGTAGCCAGGACGCTAATGTAGTAATGCTGATTCACTGTTTGTCCCTCTGGTACCCAATCAATGTGCACAATCCCTTTGATGTCAAAAAAAAAAACAATCATCATTGCCTTGAATTTCGATTTTGACATTCGTGCTTTTTTTTTGTCGTGGAGAACCAGGAGTTTTCCAATGCATCGATTGGCGTTTAGTTTCGGGATCGTAAGTAAAAAACCACGATTCATCGCAAGTAATAACATTTTGTAAGAAGGTGGGATCACTTTCAATGTTTTCCAGGATGTCAGAACAAATCATTCTTCGGCGTTCCTTCTGTTCAATTGTGAGACACTTTGGAACCATTTTTGAACACACTTTGTTCATGTTGAAACTTTCATGAAGAATCTGCCTAACACTTTCCTTGTCAACTCCTGTTAACTCAGACACTGCTCTGATTGTTAAACGGCGATCTTGTCGAACAAGTTTACCGATTTTTTCAATGTTTGCATCAGTTTTTGCTGACAGTGGTCTGCCAGTGCGAGTGTCATCACTGGTGTCTTCGCGGCCATCGTTAAATCGTTTAAACCACTCAAACACTTGTGTTCGCGATAAACAATCATCGCCGTACACTTGTTGTAACATTACAAACGTTTCACTTGCAGATTTTCCTAGTTTGAAACAAAATTGATGTTAACACGCTGTTCTTTCTGTACACTCAACATTTTCCGACGCACAGACAAAACGTCAACTACTTAAAACAGACGCCACGGGCAGACTGAGTGCAGGAGGCAGATGAAACTCGAGCAGTAGGCGGAGCGAGAGTCACGTGACAGGCCACGCGACTCTCAGCCTTATTGCATTCGTTTTATTGTTTCACCAGTACTGGTCCGGTTTTTTTCTAGCCGCACCTCGTATAACGGACATCCACTGCAGTAGTAGCCCTCGGGCGGCCTGAGCGAGGCATGTCATCGACAGTTCGTGTCCCTCTTTGTATCGCCTGCATGTCCGAGCAACACCGCTTTGGTTCAGCCCGAGACGCCTGGACGAAGTAACAATGGGGACCCGATCGAACCGCGGTTTTGACCGTCTAGGCACGGTTGAACTACAGACAGCACGAGCCGTGTACCTCCTTCCTGGTGGAATGACTGGAACTGATCGGCTGTCGGACCCTCTCCGTCTAACAGGCGCTGCTCATGCATGGTTGTTTACATCTTTGGGCGGGCTTAGTGACATCTCTGAAAAGTCAAAGAGACTGTGTCTGTGATACAATATGCGGAGTCAACGTCTGTCTCCAGGAGCTATGCGAACCGGGGTGAGGCCAAGCTTTTTTTGACGTGTGTATGATGTGAAGTGCGTTTTTCGACCACCATCAAAAATTAGGGGGATTTTAGGATCTGCAAAGGATGATCTTGATTTGTGTAAGGCGGGTGTCTGTGCTATTCCTATAAGTTGTGGCGAATCATTTATTGGTCAGACTATGAGGGCGGTGGACGACCGATGTAGTGAGCATAAGCGGCATACGCTCTTACAACACTGCAGAACATTATCTTGGCACAGGTTATCCTATGGAATATCGCAAGACGGAGACTCTAGCTATTTGAACAATGCTATTAGAGAAGCTGTTGAAATTAAATTAGCAAGTGATGTTATACATAGAGATGGTGCCGGCCGGTGTGGCCGTGCGGTTCTAAGCGCGTCAGTTTGGAACCGCGTGACCGCTACGGTCGCAGGTTCGAATCCTGCCTCGGGCATGGATGTGTGTGATGTCCTTAGGTTAGTTAGTTCTAAGTTCTAGGGGACTGATGACCTCAGTAGTTAAGTCCCATAGTGCTCAGAGCCATAGAGATGGTGATCTTTGCTTTAAACTCTGCCTTGGATTTTCCTCTCACCTTGTCAAACTACAGAGCAGTTTAGTGGGACTTCCTCACCCATTCGTAATTCAAATTCACTATCGATAACTTCTTACATGCTCATCTTTGGTTGTCTTGTGGCGCTACTGTTTGTGTGTGTGTGTGTATGCTCATCTTTGGTTGTCTTGTGGCGCTACTGTTTGTGTGTGTGTGTGTGTGTGTGTGTGTGTGTGTGTGTGTGTGTGTGTATGTATGTGTGTGTGGGGGGGGGGGGGGGGGCGCGCTTTTGTGCGTGCGTAAAAATTGACATATTGCCAAGTGGAAGCATGCGACCTCAGTAACATTTTGTATTGTAATAAAATTATAAACAGCAGACCAGTTGCAATGGATAAAGAAATTCTTTACCTAGGTTTCGACAAATATAAATTTGTCTTCTTCAGAAGGTAACAATTTTACATTAGTGTGGTGTCACCGCCAGACACCACACTTGCTAGGTGGTTGCTTTAAATCGGCCGCGGTCCATTTAGTACATGTCGGACCCGCGTGTCGCCACTGTGTGATCGCAGACCGAGCGCCACCACAAGGCAGGTCTCCAGACACGGACTAGCACTCGCCCCAGTTGTACGGACGACTTTGCTAGCGACTACACTGACGAAGCCTTTCTCTCATTTGCCGAGAGACAGTAGAATAGCCTTCAGCTAAGTCCATGGCTACGACCTAGCAAGGCGCCATTAGCCTTACATAGTTTGAAAGTTATCATATGAAATGTCTCATCAAGAATGCTGTATTCACAACAAGGATAAATAAAAGTTAAGTATTCGAGGAGCTGCATACTTTTCTTATTAGAATTCACTACTTATCCTGTTCCAGAATTCACGCCCGTCTGCGTTAGATAGCGTGCATTTCGGCCTCCTCTATCTTCAAGGTGTTGGCACATTTGCCAACACATCAATTAGTAAGGACTAATGTACCATCGCCGTTTTTACAATTGTCGGCATAGATCCATGTGTCAAAAATAAAATATAGCCATAGAATTAGGGTTTGTCACGTTAATATAAAATAGCTCATGGATCTTGCAGAGCGTGACAAATCCTAATTCTAGGGCTATATTTTATTTTTGACACATGGATCTATGCCGACAATTGTAAAAACGGCGATGGTACATTAGTCCTTACTAATGTAAAATTGTTACCTTCTGAAGAAGACAAATTTATATTTGTCGAAACCTAGGTAAAGAATTTCTTTATCCATTGCAACTGGTCGGCTGTTCATAATTTTATTACGTGAACCCGTTGCTGTTGTGCAGCTATGTTTAGAATATTTTGTATTGTGATTTATGACGTTATAGATCGCTTGGATACGTAAAAATATATTACATTTTGAGATGTGTTTAATCTACAGAAATATACAAGCATAACTAGGCACTTCGAACATCATTAGGTCATTTAACATTTCAGTGAATGTACATCTATAGTCACATGATAAAAGAATTAAATTACAAAATTCAGGTGTCTCTGAGCACTATGCGACTTAACATCTGAGGTCTTCAGTCCCCTAGAACTTAGAACTACGTAAACCTAACTAACCTAAGGACATCACACACATCCATGCCCGAGGCAGGATTCGAACCTGTGACCGTAGCGGCCGCGCGGTTCCAGACTGGAGCGCCTAGAACCGCTCTGCCACTCCGGCCGGCATATTGATTCCGGAGTACATGCGCAGGAAACAGTGGCGTTTTGTGTGTTTCGCGACGGATTTCTCAACTTATCACCAATACCGTGGACTTATATATCTGTGTCGTGTGTGTTCCCCATGTGGCTGTGCTATTAGCGCCCGTTTTGTGTAGTTCCACGTTGTGTGGCACCACATTCTGCAACTATCCTTAATTTATGAGCATGAGTGTAGTTTTTGAACAGCTTATCGTCGTACAGCACCTACAAGGCGAGAAATCATATTATTACCCCTATTCCAAATTTGGAGCTCTTCCTCTACATATCTAGCGAAAAAGCCGGAAGCTCCATAACGCCAGAAGACGGCAGCGAAATGCAGGAGGATGCGTCAGGAAGTCACGGAACCTACCAGAGCCTACAGCGATGTCTGTGGCGGAATAACATCGGTACCGATGTTGGTTGCGACAGGTGGTGGGTTAATCAGCTAGCTTCTCAACATACTGTGTCCGTTCCCATACATCGCTGAGACAGCCGTTGTTAAAGCTATTGTCGCACGTTCTGATCTCAACGGCATCTTTTTCTCTTTGCTAACGATGCATTCCTTAATTCAGTACTGAATTTAGGATTAACCTGATGAAATCTAACAGAGTTGTATAGATTTAGCTGACGGCATTGCCGGAGTGGTAACACTGTTTCCCGTCTATCACCGAAATTAAGCGCTGTGGGGCTGGGCTAGCACTTGGATGGGTGACCGTCTTGTCTGCCGAGCGCTGTTGGCAAGAGGGGTGCACTCAGCCCTTGTGAGACAAACTGAGGAGTCACTTGACTGAGATGTAGCGGCTGTGGTCTCGTAAACTGACATACGGCCGGGAAACCGGACTACATGCCCCTCCGTACCCGTATGCGCTGACGCATGTGGGGTGAGGATGACATGACGGTCGGTCGGTACCTTGGGTCTTCACGGGCTGTGGATGGAGTTTACGTCTCGTTGTAGCGTTGGATTGCAGTTACCATTATTCAGACTCAGCTTAAAATGCAGTGTTTGCTACGTTTCCTACGTCGTAATTTCGCAATTTTTGTGCCTCATGAGCAGGAGATGTTAAACGCGACTCCCTCAGGGCGAAATAGAGTCCGATAATAGTGCTTCAGCGTGTCGGTAGACTGCCAGTACAACGGGCAAAGTTCGGCCGTGGTTTTTCGGTGTTCCAGTTACTAGTGGGGCAGCGGCGGAGCACAAGTTTGCCGCGGGCGGGGAACCCGTACCAGCGCGTGGGAGTTACGGCGAGTGGTCGATAGCTGCAGGCGCCCCATCGATACAACTGCTGCTCCTTTGCCTTCCTATGCTATGAACGCTCATCATATACACACGAAGAGCCGATTTATGCTCGAGAACGGGATTTTTTTTTTCTTTGTCATCAGTGTTCTTAGTGGTTTGATGCGGCCTGCCACGAAGTCCTTTCTTGTGTCACCTCATAGAAGAACTTGCACCCAACGCACTCAGTTATTCGTTTGATGTTTTCCAATCTTTGTATTCTTCTACATTTTGTAACGTGCGAACGCCTATCCCCTTGTCTGTCGAACTTTCGTCGCCGCCCGCGGTGGTCGAGCGGTTCTAAGCGCTTCAGTCCGGAACCGCGCGACTGCTACGGTCGCAGGTTCGAATCCTGCCTCGAGCATGGGAGTGTGTGATGTCCTTAGGTTAGTTAGGTTTAAGTAGTTCTAAAGTTCTAGGGGACTGATGACCTCAGATGTTAAGTCCCACAGTGCTCAGAGCCATTTGAACCATTTTTTTAACTTTCGTCAGATCTGAATCACTAATAACTTCAAGAGTAATATGGCATAAACAGTGGTTGTGACCACAATGGATAGATCATGTCTGTACTTGTTTGTCGCGCAGTACCTGTTGTGTATGTGACGTCATCATAGCAGTTTAAGCGCACGCATCTGAATGTTACGAATTAGCTTTGTACCAAGTCATAAACTGGTATAGGGTGGAACCGCGTTTAGCTAAGACATTGATTCGGGTTAAATAGTGCAGAGTAGATTTATGGAAATGACCGTTTTGGCGTCATTGGCCGGGAGGTCCCTTACGGGGCAGGTCCGGCCGCCTCGGTGCTGGTCTTATTACATTCGACGCCACATTGGGCGACCTGCGCGCCGGATGGGGATGAAGTGATGATGAAGACAGCACAACACCCAGTCCCTGAGCGGAGAAAATCCCGACCCAGCCGGAAATCGAACTCGGGCCCGTAGGACAGCAATCCGTCACGCTGACCACTCAGCTATCGGGACAGACAGTAGAGTTATAAACTACTGTAAACTATCATAAATAAGAGCAGGCAACAGTAGTTTCTGTAGCAGCTTAGATCGGTTAATATCGTACCTGTATTACCTGTACGTTAGGTGTGTTGCATACCTGTCAGGCATTAACTCACAACGATCGCTTTCTGAATGTATGTGAGCAGTGACTTGTTAGATTTCCCTAAAAACCAGAAGCGGTGAACTGTTTAGAAACTGAGTGAGGATATATAAAAGGCTAATATGTCTCAATGTAGACAGTGTAGACAAGTGTAATGTGCTGCGAATACATAGAAAGATAGATCCCTTATCATTTAGCTACAAAATAGCAGGTCAGCAACTGGAAGCAGTTAATTCCATAAATTATCTGGGAGTACGCATTAGGAGTGATTTAAAATGGAATGATCGTCGGTAAAGCAGATGCCAGACTGAGATTCTTCGGAAGAATCCTAAGGAAATGCAATCCGAAAACAAAGGAAGTAGGTTACAGTACGCTTGTTCGCCCACTGCTTGAATACTGCTCAGCAGTGTGGGATCTGTACCAGATTGGGTTGATAGAAGAGATAGAGAAGATCCAACGGAGAGCAGCGCGCTTCGTTACAGGATCATTTAGTAATCGCAGAAGCGTTACGGAGATGATAGATAAACTCCAGTGGAAGACTCTGCAGGAGAGACGCTCAGTAGCTCGGTACGGGCTTTTGTTAAAGTTTCGAGAACATACCTTCATCGCAGAGTCAAGCAGTATATTCCTCCCTCCTACGTATATCTCGCGAAGAGACCGTGAGGAAAAAATCGGAGATTAGAGCCCACACAGAAGCATACCGACAATCCTTCTTTCCACGAACAATACAAGACTGGAATAGGAGAACCGATTGAGGTACTCAAGGTACCCTCCGCCACACACCGTCAGGTGGCTTGCGGAGTATGGATGTAGATGTACATGTAGAACCTATCGGACGTTTGTGTTTGAAATACTTATCCTCCTGTCTGTTGTTTAAAAGTAAACACTATAGCAAAACTGAAACTGTCTATGTTTAACTCATGTTTTAATGGAAAATTGTTGCTTTTCAAAGTGAAACACAGAGATATCGTAGTAAAAGAAAAGAAAACAATAAGGATTTATAATATAGCTCTGAGAAAACGCAGTTTTCTGAACAGACAGTCAAAACACATACATCAAAAAAAGTTGACTGTCGATATTGTATCACAGACACACTCTGTTTGACTGTTCAGAAATGTCACTAAACCCGCCCAAAGGCGTAATCAACCATGCATAGGCAGCGCCTATTAGTCGGAGGGGGTCCAACAGCCGATCAGTTCCATTCATTCCACCAGGAGGGAGGTACTCGGCTCGTAATAAGGAAAATTGGCGCATTTCGGGGACTGAGAACCTGCATTTTGCGAGCGAGAAGTCTCTTCACCCTCAACGGGTTACCGTGGTGTGCAACGTCCAGTCACGGGTAATCAATGCGGTAGTCCTTGATGACATGGTGAATACCGAACGGTAAGTGAAGGTTTTAGACCATCGTTCCATCCCCCACTATCCAAAGTGACCCTGATTTCGAAGTGGTTCATGCAAGACGGAACTCGACCCCATCGAGCAGGAGAGTGTTTGATGTCCTAAAGGAGCACACTTTGGGGGCCGCATTCTGGCTCTGGGCTACCCAGAGGCATGGGCATCGATTGGTCGCCATATTCTCCGGATCTGAACTCATTCGACTCCTTTTTGTAGGGCTGTAATGAAGACAAGGTGTACAGCAATAACCCCAAAACCATCGCTGAGCTGAAAAAAACCATTTAGGATGTCGTCGACAGTGTCGGTGTTCCGACACCCCAGCGGGTCATGCACAATTCCGCCATTCGTCTGCGTGACATCATCGCTAATGATGGCAGGTGTATCGAACATGTCATAACCTAAATCCGAATATCTGTAGTGACGTTAACGTGTTGAATGAAGTGTGTTTAACTAATGTAAGTTATGTCAATAATTGTCACAGAGAGAGAGAGAGAGACGGAGACAGAGAGAGAGAGAGAGAGAGACGGAGACAGAGAGAGAGAGAGAGACGGAGACGGAGAGAGAGAGAGAGACGGAGACGGAGAGAGAGAGAGAGAGACAGAGAGAGAGAGACAGAGAGAGAGAGAGAGAGAGACGGAGACAGAGAGAGAGAGAGACGGAGACAGAGAGAGAGAGAGAGACGGAGACAGAGAGAGAGAGAGAGACGGAGACAGAGAGAGAGAGAGACGGAGACAGAGAGAGAGAGAGAGACGGAGACAGAGAGAGAGACAGACAGAGACAGAGACAGAGAGAGAGAGAGAGAGACGGAGACAGAGAGAGAGACAGACAGAGACAGAGAGAGAGAGAGAGAGAGACAGACAGAGAGAGAGAGAGATAGAGACAGAGACAGAGAGAGAGAGAGAGAGAGAGAGAGAGAGAGATAGAGAGAGAGAGAGGGAGGGAGAGACAGACACAGAGAGAAAGAGAGACAGACACAGACAGACAGAGAGAGAGATAGAGAGACAGACAGACAGAGAGAGAGAGAGAGAGAGACAGACAGACAGACAGACAGAGAGACAGAGAGAGCGAGAGAGAGAGAGACAGACAGACAGACAGACAGAGAGACAGAGAGACAGAGAGAGAGAGACAGACAGGCAGACAGAGAGACAGAGAGAGAGAGAGATCAGTGACATGCAGTTTAAAAAATGTTGGGATGGGAAAACAACTGTTGATCCCTAGGTTTTAGCGGAAGCAGGCACGTCTTTTGCTATGAACAGCAAGGTTAGTCACTGCTCTGTGTTTCTTCTGGCTGCTGACGATGTGGACCGCTGGCGGTGCTCGAAACGGCGATCGGAACTGCCCAGTCACCACCACTAACACAGGGTCGCCACATTTCGTCACGCCCCCGCACGCGTTATGTCAGCGTAACGCGGCGAAACCCGCGCCCTGGCGTGATGTCAGCGACGCATTCGAGTCGCTCCCCTGGTGTGACATTTCTGCCCTTCACGTCAAGTCCCGGACTTTAGAGTCCGAAAAAAATGAACAAATGAATGGAAGGGAAAAAAATTAGCGCGCTGAGACAGCTGCTCGCAGATTGGCAATCTATGTGCAAAGCGGCACGTGGGACTGGCTGAGCGATGCGCAGGAGTCGGGGGGTCGGTCGCAGGATTATATGCTGGGCGCCCACACGCCGCCGTCGACCGCGGTAATCGATTACTATCGACCGCGTGCGCGTGGCCGCTGCGGAGGAGGCTGTGGGACCAGCGCAGATGAGGAGAGAACAGAGTATGGGAATGTTGGTCAGTTGGAGGCCACGAGCAAAAATAAAACGACAGTACTCGATCACGAGATTGCTGTAGCGGCAACGTCTTGGATATACCTTCAGGGTGACTTGCATAGGGAGGTTACCCTAGTCGCAAGGTCGTGGATATATCCGCTGCGTGACTTGCACAGGCGAGGAGCGCTGTCATTCGTCCACCACACACACACACACACACACACACACACACACACATTGTAGCAGCGATGGAGGTCAGCGCCAGTTGTATGTTCAGTGTTCCCATGGTGATGCCGTGTGTTCGCGTGTGGTTTCTGCCTTCATTTGGCTCTGAGTACTATGGGACTTTACATATGAGGTCATCAGTCCCCTAGAACTTTAGAACTACTTAAACCTAACTAACCTAAGGACACCACACACATCCATGCCCGAGGCAGGATTCGAACCTGCGACCCTAGCAGCAGCGGGGATTCAGACTGAAGCGCCTAGAACCGCTCGGCCACATCGTCTAGCTATCTGTCTTCCGTGGAATGATGCATTCACTTGTGTTGTGTGGTGAGCGAAACATAGGAGCAAGCATCTGTACTCGCCTACACAGCCGAAAACTGATTTTTTTTTTTTTTTAACTGATCTGGCCAACAAGGTCGTGGAGTAAAACAGAAGCAATATCCGGCGTTCCCCAAGCAAGTGTCATAGGCCCTCTATTCTTCGTGATCTATATTAACGACATAGGAGATAATCTGAGTAGCCGTCTTAGATTGTTTGCAGATGATGCTGTCATTTACCGTCTTGTAAAGTCATCACATGACCAAAACGACTTGTAGAATGATTTAGATAAGATATCTGTATTGAGCGAAAAGTGGCAAATGTCCCTGAATAAAGAAAAGTGTGAAGTTATTCACGTGAGTACTAAAAGAAAGCAGCTAAATTTCGATTACGCGTAAGTCACACAAACCTGAAGGCTGTCAATTCAACTAAATACTGAGGGATTACAATTACAAATAACCTAAACTGGGAGAATCACATAGATATTGCTGTCGACAGAGCAAACCAAAGACTGCGATTCATTGGCAGAACACTTGGAAGGTGCAACAGGTCTACTAAAGAGACTGTTTACACCACGCTTGTCCGCCCTATTCTGGAGTACTGCTGTGCGGTGTGGGATCCGAATCGGATGACATCCAAAAAGTACAAAGAAGGGCGGCTCGTTTTGTATTATGGCGAAACAGGGGAGACTACAGATATGATACGTAAACTGAAATGGCAATCGTTAAAATAATGGCGTTTTTCGTTGCGACGGGATCTTCTCATGAAATTTCAATCACCAGTTTTCTCCTCCGATTGCGAAAAACATTCTATTGGCACCCACCTACATAGGGAGAAGAAATGATCATCACGATAAAATATGAGAAATCAGGGCTCGCACAGAAAAATTTAAGTGCTCGTTTGCCGATCGGAGTGGCCGAGCGGTTCTAGGCGTTACAGTCTGGAACCGCGCGACGGCTACGGTCGCAGGTTCGAATCCAGCCTCGGGCATGGATGTGTGTGACTTCCTTAGTTACGTTTATGTAGTTCTAAGTTCTAGGGAACTGATGACGTCAGAAGTCCCATAGTGCTCTGAGCCATTTGAACCATTAAGTGCTCGTTTTCCCCGCGTGCCCTTCGAGAGTGGAACGGTAGAGAGTCAGCTTGAAGGTGGTTCATTGAACCCTCTGCCAGGCACTTTACTGTGAATAGCATTTCGTAATAAAATTCATTACTATCATTTGTTTGAATCTTGTCTAGCGATCCGAGAAGGCAGGCTTGCTGGACCCCACATATTTGACGTCAAGGCAGGATTCGACAGAGAAAGATTCGGGGCAGGCTAGGCGTGTGCGGCGACGGCTGAGGTACGGTTAACTGGGGCGGAGGCAGCGCGCCGGAGATTAATAGCCGTGTTTACAGCACCCTCCGCCTCACACCCGCCCTCAGGAGGAGCTGACTAATTACGGGAGCTACCCGGGCGAGCGCGTTGCTAACGTGCCGCCGTCTACGTCTGCACTTGGTCAATCGCTGCAACTGTTTGTGGCTGACTACTTGGTGCCGGGTGAGGCTGGTTGCGAATACACGAGTACTACTCAGACGGAGAGAGCGAAAACGGTGGGGAAAAAAGATAAATGGTGCGGGTTACCAGGAAGTGTGTAGCGGTAGGTTCATGTATGGCAGAGGTCTACTTCCAGCATACCTTGTACACTATATGATCAAAAGTATCCGGACACCTGGTCGGAAATGACTTACAAGATCGTGGCGCCCTCTGTCGGTAATGCTGGAATGGTGTTGGCCCACCCTTAGCCCTGAAGACAGCTTCCACTATCGCAAGCATACGTTCAACCAGGTGCTGGAAGGTTTCTTGGGGAATGGCAGCCCATTCTTCACGGAGTGCTGCACTGTCTGGATACTTCTGATCAGATAGTAGTGTATACTGCCGGTTTTGTGGCTGAAATGGCCCTGAGCACTATGGGACCTAACATCTGAGGTCATCAGTCCCCGAGACTTACAAGAGAACCTCCCCATCGCACCCCCCTCAGATTTAGTTATAAGTTGGCACAGGGATATTCCTTGAAAAACTGAACATAGATCAATCGAGGAAACAGGAAGAAGTTGTGTGGAACTATGAAAAAAATAAGCAAAATATACAAACTGAGTAGTCCATGCGCAAGGTAGGCAACATCGAGGAAAATGTGAGCTCACGAGCGCCGTGGTCCCGTGGTTAGCGTGAGCAGCTATGGAACGACAGGTCCTTGGTTCAAATCTTCCCTCGGGTGAAAATTTTAATTTTTTATTTTCAGGTAATTATCAAAGTTCAGCCACTCACACATAATCAACTTCGCTCTCCAAAATTCCAGGACATGTTCAGATTTGCTTGGACATATACAGAATTTTATGGTCTACGCACAGAAACATTTGAAACGTAAAAAACATATGTTTTGACAGAGCACAGGGAAAACTGTGCGACTCTGAAACTGTTGCATTCATTTGATGCAGTTTATGTGACAAACTCTTATGTTTTCCTCACTTTTTTTGGAGTGGTTATCACATCCACAAGAAAACCTAAATCGGGCAAGGTAGAAGAATCTTTTTACCCATTCGCCAAGTGTACAAGTTAGGTGGATCGACAACATATTCCTGTCATGTGACGCACATGCCGACACCAGTGTCGTATAGAATATATCAGACGTGTTTTCCTGTGGAGGAATCGGTTGACCTATGACCTTGCGATCAAATGTTTCCGGTTCCTATTCGAGAGGCACGTCCTTTCGTCTACTAATCACACGGTTTTGCGGTGCGCTCGCAAAACACAGACACTAAACTTATTACAGTGAACAGACAGATCGTAACTTTGCGAAAATAAAGAAAGTAAAATTTTCACTTGAGGGAGGACTCGAACCAAGGACCTTTCGTTCCGTAGTTGCTCACTCTAACCACGAGACCACGGCGCTCATCTGCTAGCTTTCTCCTTTATGCTGCCTATGTTACACATGGACTACTCAGTTTGTATATTTTGCTTATTTTTTGATAGTTCCACACAACTTCCTGTTTTCTCGATTGATTTGTGTTCAGTTTTTCAAGGCCTATCCACTGTGTCAATTTATACCTAAATCTGATGGGGGTGCGATGGGGAGGTTCCCTTTTTAGAACTACTTAAAACTAACAGGACATCACAGCATACGTGCCCGAGACAGGATTCGAACCTGCGACCGTAGCAGCCGCGCGGCGCCGGACAGAAGCGCCTAGAACCGCTCCACCACAGCGTGCCGGTTTTAGATCTGTATATTTAAGTATTGATTTATTATTCGATATTCTGTACGTGAACAAGCTAGTAGCCTTTCTATCCCCCTTCACAGCAAGAATTGAAAGGAAAACGATGCACGTTGACGCTTGGCGATACCCACTTCGCTAACAATGGTAACTGCATGCAAGTGGCACGATAAAAGGTGACCCGTTGATCCGTCGTTCAGTTTTGTCTTATATCGGATTTGTCCGGAACGCTTCATGTCGACTTATCTTTTTTTTCATGTATGCAAACTGCCTGGTGAAACTAAACGATGCGATTTCTTTTGCTAGCGCCGAGCACCGATTACGTCACCATTTCGCCTCTCCGCCATCGCATCGGAATGACCAGTCTTGTCATTTAGGTGCTTGTTCATCACTTTGAGCAACTGTTTTTGAAGAATACCGACGTGAAGAAATAGCACAACATTGTTTTTTGAGGCAACTGCAAAAATCTTGTTATTCTGTTCACAATAGCCCCGCCCCCACCACCCAGTAGTACTTCATTTTTGTGCCAGGTATACTTCCGTTACATAGTGAAAGAGATACGTTGCACGTGATGAAAACTCGAAGTGTAGTAAGACTCCTTCATACAGCGAAACTAAAATTATGCTTTACTACAGTTTCGAAAGAATAATTTTATATACACTCCTGGAAATTGAAATAAGAACACCGTGAATTCATTGTCCCAGGAAGGGGAAACTTTATTGACACATTCCTGGGGTCAGATACATCACATGATCACACTGACAGAACCACAGGCACATAGACACAGGCAACAGAGCATGCACAATGTCGGCACTAGTACAGTGTATATCCACCTTTCGCAGCAATGCAGGCTGCTATTCTCCCATGGAGACGATCGTAGAGATGCTGGATGTAGTCCTGTGGAACGGCTTGCCATGCCATTTCCACCTGGCGCCTCAGTTGGACCAGCGTTCGTGCTGGACGTGCAGACCGCGTGAGACGACGCTTCATCCAGTCCCAAACATGCTCAATGGGGGACAGATCCGGAGATCTTGCTGGCCAGGGTAGTTGACTTACACCTTCTAGAGCACGTTGGGTGGCACGGGATACATGCGGACGTGCATTGTCCTGTTGGAACAGCAAGTTCCCTTGCCGGTCTAGGAATGGTAGAACGATGGGTTCGATGACGGTTTGGATGTACCGTGCACTATTCAGTGTCCCCTCGACGATCACCAGTGGTGTACGGCCAGTGTAGGAGATCGCTCCCCACACCATGATGCCGGGTGTTGGCCCTGTGTGCCTCGGTCGTATGCAGTCCTGATTGTGGCGATCACCTGCACGGCGCCAAACACGCATACGACCATCATTGGCACCAAGGCAGAAGCGACTCTCATCGCTGAAGACGACACGTCTCCATTCGTCCCTCCATTCACGCCTGTCGCGACACCACTGGAGGCGGGCTGCACGATGTTGGGGCGTGAGCGGAAGACGGCCTAACGGTGTGCGGGACCGTAGCCCAGCTTCATGGAGACGGTTGCGAATGGTCCTCGCCGATACCCCAGGAGCAACAGTGTCCCTAATTTGCTGGGAAGTGGCGGTGCGGTCCCCTACGGCACTGCGTAGGATCCTACGGTCTTGGCGTGCATCCGTGCGTCGCTGCGGTCCGGTCCCAGGTCGACGGGCACGTGCACCTTCCGCCGACCACTGGCGACAACATCGATGTACTGTGGAGACCTCACGCCCCACGTGTTGAGCAATTCGGCGGTACGTCCACCCGGTCTCCCGCATGCCCACTATACGCCCTCGCTCAAAGTCCGTCAACTGCACATACGGTTCACGTCCACGCTGTCGCGGCGTGCTACCAGTGTTAAAGACTGCGATGGAGCTCCGTATGCCACGGCAAACTGGCTGACACTGACGGCGGCGGTGCACAAATGCTGCGCAGCTAGCGCCATTCGACGGCCAACACCGCGGTTCCTAGTGTGTCCGCTGTGCCGTGCGTGTGATCATTGCTTGTACAGCCCTCTCGCAGTGTCCGGAGCAAGTATGGTGGGTCTGACACACCGGTGTCAATGTGTTCTTTTTTCCATTTCCAGGAGTGTATTTAGCAAAAAATGCGAAAAAATTGTAATATAGAATAAAAATATCGGCACTCAATATTGCCACTACGGTATTATACATATACTGGGGTTCTAATATCGCCGGTATTTTTGGATGAAATGTTGATATAACGATATACCGAGTTCTTGTTAGCAACTTATTCGAACTTAAATTGCCATCCGACCATGCCATTTGGCTGTTTCGCTTTCATTTTTTATTTTTTTGTCAAGCAGTGTGTTTCAGATCACCGACGATGCCTTACTAAAGTGAGCGAAACGCGTCAGGCAAAACAAACAGTACCTGCATTCAGTTGCATAGGAGCGGTCCTAACGTAACCTAAAATTAATATACAAGGTCAGTCACTAACTATTGCCACCTATAATGGCTCCGAAAGTATAATAGTAGCTGAAAAGTTTGTGGGACAAATGTTGCACGAAACGACGGGGGCCATAATATGACGTTGCTTGAGGTCGCGTCAGAGATATGAGGGTTGTCTTTTTTTTTTCTTTTTTTTTTTTATGGGATGCTAGTATCCAACGATGTATAACAGTAAGATCTTTGGAGGTCAAGAAGGTGGCATGAACGTCCAATTACAGAAGGTGTTCGAAGTGATGACCATTGGTGTCAATGCAGTGCTGCAATCTTCTTATCATGGATTGAATGGTATTCCGTACCACTACAGCACTTATCGAAGCACATGCTCTGACAATTCTCTCTCGCATATCGTGCTAATAGTAAATATTCGTCGAATATGACGTACTCATCTAACGTGACCATTGACATGTAAACACCATTCGACGGTTTCTCAATACAACAAATGGTTCAAATGGTTCGGAGCGCTATGGGACTTAACATCTGTGGTCATCAGTCACCTAGAACTTAGAACTACTTAAACCTAACTAACCTACGGACAGCACACAACACCCAGCCATCACGAGGCAGAGAAAATACAACACTAATAGGAACGGTAAGACTAGTATCGTCGAATCAAGCGAATGTGAATGGTGCATTCCTTCGAGGAACAAGTCAATGTGCTTCTCGTTTACGGAGAGTGCCAGCGAAATTGAGTGAGAGCTGGAGACCTATACGCTGAAAGATGACCTCAACAGACTCACCCTACACGTCGTACATTTAAATATGTGTACGATATATTGAGAACAACTGCTTCTTTAACGCATTGGAAACATATCCGGCAAAGGGAAGTTACTAACGAGGAAATGGAAATTGGTACACTTGCCAGTGTGGTTCGACATCCTTGTATTAGTTCGCGTCAAATCGCAAGGGAATCTGGCATGAGCCAGAGTAGTGTTGTTCGTGGTCTGCATCGCCATAAATGTCATCCTTACCATATCAGTCTCCACCAAGATTTAAGTGGTACGGATTGTATGGGTCGCACTGAATTCTGCCGATGGGCTCAACTTCAGATTCAGAGGGATGACACATTTATTAATGTGATTTCATTTACTGATGAGGCTACATTCACAAACCGTGTTAATTTGCGTAACATGCATTATTGGGCAACTGAAAATCCATATTGGCTGAGGCAAGTTGCACACCAAAAACCGTGGTCGGTGAATGTGTGGTGTGGGATTCTGGAGGACAAAACTATAGGGCCCTATTTCATCGAAGGAAATCTTAATGGTAGGAAGTACACCACATTCCAGCAAGAAACATTACGTCTGTTAATTAGAAGAAATACGTTTAGGAACAAGGAACAGAATGTGGTATCAACACGATGGGTGTCCGGCACATTTTTCGCTGATGGCTAGAAATAAGTTGCATAGACAATTCCCAAATCGTTGGACTGGACGCGGAAGAGATGTGTCGCGGTCTGATCGTTCACCAGACTTGACGTCTCTGGATTTTTTCTTGTGGGGATTCGTAAAAGACATTGTTTATAATGACGTTCCAACTACACCTGAAGATGTGCGAGAGAGAATTGTCAGAGCATGTGCTGCGACAACTGCCAATGTGATAAGGAATACCACTCAATCCATGATAAGAAGATACCAATGGTCATCACTTCGAACACCTTCTGTAAATGGGCGTTCATGCCACATTTTTGCCCTTCGTTGACTTTCAAAAACCTTACTGTTACACATCACTGGATTCGTCTCGAGAGCCGCTATCAGAAAATAAGTACCAAATTACAGTATCCCGCCGGCCGCGGTGGCCGAGCGGTTCTAGGCGCTTCAGTCCGGAACCGCGCTGCTGCTACGGCCGCAGGTTCGAATTCTGCCTCGGGCATGTTTAACATGTTTAAATGTTCGGATAATAAGTTGCCGTCTCTTTATCTAAGAATAGGTGATGAATGCAGCTAGCCGCTATCTCTGTGTAATGTCTTGTCTGTATAGACGTGTATCTGTTGCCTTTAAGATCCCTTCACCTTCACACACAAGTCTATACAGTAAAGTAAGGCCCTCCTAGTTCTTGGCTGATCCGTCATAAGACAGGCGAAAAATTAGACTAATGGAGGATTATTAGTATTATCTCTATTTTCATTCGCTCTCTCTCTTTCTCTCCTTTATCTATGTACAGTTTTAATATAATATTTCATTACGTGAAATCAGCCAAATAGGATCTTTGGTGGAGTCCTTCGTCTTGGTAATCAGCGGCTGGCTTGCTGTAAAAGATCTTTACATTTATTATTACTGTTAAACACTGCAGTCAGTCGGGAGACTCAATCGTGTGGACAATTTGTTCCTTTTACGAAAGATTGCGAATTCCAGATGTGTACGAAGCCTTTTTGGACGATTTAACACAGACTCAGTGATTGCAGGCTCTCTTCGACACAGCTGAAACTTCCCCACTAATTACAGGGCCAGCGTGATCATCAAATGATTCAGAAAAAACTCATTCGTTCATTCACTCCAGAACAAAAAAGTCACAAACCATATTTATGAAGGAAATTGTGTATTAAATCCATCTCCATTACATATCCAGATCTCCGGTGATTCCACGCCTTAATTTTTTTCCGTTTACAGTCTCTTGCTCTTCAAACAAACCGCTAGCGGCACAAATATCAATTGACTCGCTTTAGCGAGAAGAAAAGCAGAATATGTATCTCTCAGAAACACGTCAATCCCTCAACAGATACTCCAGAAGCTGTCCTAGTTACCACTCTAACAACCATGGAGAATGCATATATGCATCTCTGTTATTTCAAAGAATAAACGTACTAGAAAATACTTTGACGTCGTCCTGCTGTCGCCGCATATATTACGAGAAAGTCAGATCAGATAACTTTTCCAAAGTGAATGAATGTGAATGGTTTGATTGAAAATGATTAATTGGTGCGTGGTAGAGGGTATTTTCTGTGGGGACATTACACATGGATGTGTGTGATGTCCTTAGGTTAGTTAGGTTTAAGTAGTTCTAAGTTCTAGGGCATTCATCACCTCAGATGTTAAGTCCCATAGTGCTCAGAGCCATATAACATCCCATTTAAAAAAACAAGTTTGACCTTCATATCTCTGAAGCGACCCCACCTAGCAACAAAGAACCAACCGCATATTATGGCCCCCATTGTCCCATGCAACCTTTTCCCACAAATTTTTCAGGTCCTATCGTTCTTTCGGAGTTATTCTTGGTGGCAATAGTTAGTGACTCGCCCTGTATAATACGTACAGAAAACGAGGACGGACAGATCAACAACGTTAAAGACCTTTAAGTCCTTACTCGAGTTATACAGCACGATCTTAGACAATGGGTAATTAGTTTCGGTTTGTGATGACCAAGACCTGAGCACAAAACGCTTCTCCAACAGGTCATCACAAGCTTCGTCAAAGAGATTGGCCACCTGCCCCTAACACTACCGCGAGTTACTTTAATGTGTATCTAATGCGCGAGCTATCGACAGAAGGCAACATCCGGTTTCAGGCGGCCATAAGGGAGATAGCAGGACAGAAGAATGTGCGGCTGGGACCGCACTCGTAACGACGTGACTGTGTGTCGCAGAGCCGGCCGGAGTGGCCGTGCGGTTCTAGACGCTACAGTCTGGAACCGCGTGACCGCTACGGTCACAAGTTCGAATCCTGCCTCGGGCATGGATGTGTGTGTTGTCCGTAGGTTAGTTAGGTTTAAGTAGTTCTAAGTTCTAGGGGACTTATGACCTCAGCAGTTGAGTCCCATAGTGCTCAGAGCCATTTGAACCATTTTTTGTGTCGCAGAGTAATGCTCTGCGACCACCTTCCGACCTCCAACTTTTCCGCTATGCTGTGACAATCCTTAACAGTCAGTTAACGATTAAGGCATCTACATCTGTACTCCGCAAGCCACCGTGAAGTGTGTGGCAGAGGGTACTTTGTGTACTAGTGTACCTCCCCTGTTCGCTGGCCGGTGTGGCCGTGCGGTTCTAGGCGCTTCAGACTGGAACCGCGTGACCGCTACGGTCACAGGTTCGAATCCTGCCTCGGGCATGTATGTGTGTGTTGTCCGTAGGTTAGTTAGTTTTATGTAGTTCTAAGTTCTAGGGGACTGATCACCACAGATGTTAAGTCCCATAGTGCTCAGAGCCATTTTTGAACCTCCCCTGTTCCAGTCGCGTGTGGTTCGCGCGAAGAGCAAATAGCTGGTAAGCTTCAGTGTGGGCTAGAGTCTCTTTGCTTCGAGGTTTTTGCGTGAGATGTACGCAGGAGGAATCAGAATATCGGTGTACTTTTGTAGGAACGTACGGTATCGGAATGAACAGTCTAATAAGTGCAGAATACGGATTGAGAGTAAATAGAAGAGAGAGGGAAGTAGTGAGAAGTAGCAGAAATGAGAATAGCGAGAAACTTAACATCTGGACTGAAGTTTAGGATGCAGCAAGGACATCAAAAGCAGACTAACACTGACAAAAAGGACATTCCTGGCCAAGAGAAGTCTACTAATATCAAACATAAGCCTTAAGGGGATGGGGGAGAAGCACATTAGGAGGTTAAAAAATCCATTTTTTATTGCATCAATCGTTAGCTTAATTATCCAACAATACGCCGTCAAAATTTCAAAGCGAAATTCGCTTTCGTTTAGATTATATGAGCATAGAACCGAGTCCAGAAGTAAATTCTTCCAATATATGAAGATTTATCTAGGGATGAAGTACTAGAGAAATGTTTAGGTGTCCACACACAAAACGCGAATGAATGTTTTAATTCCACTATTTGGCGATTAGCTCTCGAACACTTGCACTTCAGGCTAAGAGTCGTTGAATTGGCACCGTATTTAACAGCGCCCTTACTCAATGAAAGAAATTCATCAGTTCTGATGGTGAACGAGGCAGCAACTGTAGCAGGCACGCAAAGCTTCAATTATGCCGACCAAATGGATAACCAGCGTGTGAGCCGGCAGAATCGACGTCGTTCGTTGGAAACGAAGGAAGCTCGGAAAGCACTGCTGAAAGCGCAAAACAAAGCCTATGAGGAAGAAGAAGGATTAGTGTATGATGCTGGAATCGCAGATTAATCGGTAAGCATTTTATATTATTGTTAACTTTCTAGAATTTATAGTTTTCGAGAATTTATTTTTTAAACATATTTATCTCGAAACGACTTTTTCGACATTTGCGTGCAGTTTAACTCAAAAAGAATAGAACCTATCATTATTAAAATTGATGTTACGGTTATTTATAAAATTACGAATTATATGAACCAACTTGTGAGGTGATATCATGATTTTAGGAGTATTTTTCTGTGCATAATTAGAGAGAAAAATCGTGAAAATCGGATTAAATTGTTCCCATCGCAAGCAAAATTTTTAATTTTCACTATCTTCACCTGGACTGAGGTTCATATTCTTAGAAAATAAGCTATTAATGTAAAATCAAAACCTTTTCGATTTCAGATGAAAATCGGAATGGCTACACTGCACGCAACTGGAGAACTATATTCACTACTTTCAGCGGACATCACAGCGTAACTTTTTTATTTTTAGCTGAACTTATTCAAAAAATCCACAAAAACTGTTCGAAATATGAATGAAATAATGTCAAAATTTGATTAAATTATAACTAATTCTTCCCACCCAAAAAATACCAAAAACTCACTGTCAAACAGCCTTCTAATGTGGTTTTCTCTCTTAATTTGAGAAAGAAATTTTTGAGAATGTACGTTTGGAGCAGATCATTGCATGGTAGTAAAACATGGACTGTGGGAAAACCGGCACAGAAGGTTGGTTGGTTGGTTGGTTTGGGGAAGGAGACCCGACAGCGGGGTCATCGGTCTCATAGGATTAGGGAAGGATTGGGAAGGAAGTCGGCCGTGCCCTTTCAGAGGAACCATCCCGGCATTTGCCTGGAGTGATTTAGGGAAATCACGGAAAACCTAAATCAGGATGGCCGGACGTGGGATTGAACCGTCGTCCTCCCGAATGCGAGTCCACTGTCTAACCACTGCGCCACCCCGCTCGGTGGCACAGAAGGGAACCGACGCATTTCGGATGTGGTGTTACAGGCGAATGTAGAAAATTAGTTGGCTTGACAAGGTAGGGAATGAGGAGGTTCTGCGCAGGATCGGAGAATAAAGGAATATGTGGAAAACACTGACCAGGAAAAGGGGCAGGATCATAGGACATCTGTTAAGGTATCAGGGAATGACTTGCATGGTACTAGGGGGAACTTTAGAGGGCAAAAACTGTAGAGGAAGTCGGAGATTGGAATACATCCAGCAAATAATTGAGGACGTAGGTCGCAAATGCTGCTCTGAAAAAAAAAAAAAAGTTCAAATGGCTCTAAGCACTATGGGACTTAACATCTGAGGTCATCAGTCCCCCAGAACTTAGAACTACTTAAACCTAACTGACCTAAGGACATCACGCACATCCATGCCCAAGGCAGGAGTCGAACCTGTGACCGTAGCGGTCGCGCGTTTCCAGACTGAAGCGCCTAGAACCGCTCGGCCACAGCGGCCGGCTTGCTGCTTTGAGATGAACAGGTTGGCACAGGAGAGGAATTCGTTGCGGGCCGAATCAAACCAGTCAGAAGACTAACGAGAAAAAAAAAAACACACACACAGACAGAAAAAAAAGCATTCTCGGAACTTTATGACTGTAGAGCATACCGGGGTGCAGAAAGCTTGTGTTGCAGTATGTGTCACTAGAGTTGGCTGATCATTTCTGTGACGCTGCTCATTCCCCACACCTCAATCTCCTAGACTTTTGGTTATGGGGACACTTGAAGGAACTGGTGTACGCCATGCCAATCAACGTGTGTAGACATTACAGGATTGCGTCTTCCGTGCGTGCCAGCAGGTACAACAACAACCCGGTATACTTGAAACGATGCGTCATTCCTTACACCAGAGGGGCGCATTGTCGTGAATGGACGCCACGTTGAACACTTGCTGTAAACAGGTGTTTGTCACAGAATGTGTGCATTTTCGGACACATGTTCACTGGACGTATCTCAGAAAGTGTGCATTTTCCAGACCCATGTTTATTGGACCTACAGGGTGGTCCAAAAGTCCGGAAACACCCTCATAAAATTCAAATGGAGTAGCAAACAAGGAAACAGAGTCGCTACACAAGAGGAACGGGAAGGGGGAAAGTTTATAGGCTATGCCACCAACATGGCGGCCATCTTGAAAGCCGCCATCTTGGATTCAACTTCAAAATTTCAAATGGGAATGCGGTCATGTGACATATCAAACAGATAGAGAATTTCACCAGAAAAACAATACCGTTGTTATTTTAAACATAGCTTTATTCATTCTCGGGCTATAGCCAATTACTTGCGGCAGCAGTGGGACGCTCGGCAGCGTGAATATTAAGTACTGAGAAGTCATAAAATGGAGTCTGAAACGGTGCAAAGTGACTATCCCATGCCTGATATGTTACATGTGTTTAAATGTTAGGTATCATTTATTCATGCTAACGTTTAAATCATTGTTTCCTTATTTACAGGTTACAAAATGTCCTTAACACATGAGGAACGCATTGAAATGATCTTGATATCAGGAGAAATTAGCACACGGGTCATTGCTGAGGATTTCAACAGTCGTCACCCAACCAGACAGCCCATCAATCGAAGCGCAGTTGCCAAACTTTTGGCCAAATTCCGAGAAACAGGTTCTGTTGCAGATAAACCTAAGGCTGGAAGACCAAAATCCGCCACCGATGAAGCAACAGCAGTGAGCGTGTTGGCATCATTCAGCAAGAGTCCGCAACGGAGTACTCGTCGCCTGTCACAAGAATGTGGGGTTAGCCGTACCTCCATACTGCGAATTTTATCGCAGCACAAATGGCACCCGTACAAAATTCAGCTGCTCCAACACCTGAACGAGGATGACCCAGACCGTCGCGTACAGTTCGCAGAATGGGTGACACAACAGCTGCAGATAAACCCACGTTTCCCCTATCAGGTGCTGTTCAGTGATGAAGCCAATTACTTTATCAATGGTGAGGTGAACAAGCAGAATCACGGATACTGGTCTGACACAAATCCGCACTGGATTGATGCTTCCAAAAAGGTCGACTCACAAAAAGTGATGGTCTGGTGTGGTGGTGGGGTACCAAAGTCGTTGGACCTTTTTTTTTATTGATGGTACGTTAACAGCCAACGGTTATCTGAGGTTATTGGAAGAAGAAGTGTTTCCCTCGTTGTTAACGGAGGACGAGACATTTGCGGAATTCTTCCAGCATGATTGAGCCGCACCACATTACGGGCACAATGTGCGAGCATACCTGGATGTGCAGTTCCCTCAAAAGTGGATTGGTCGTAGGGCGCTGTGGAGTGGCCACCACGTTCACCAGATTTGACTCCTTAGGATTTTTATCTTTGTGGTCATGTCAAAGCACTGGTTTATTCTGTGAAAATACGGGATTTGCATCATCTAAAGCAGCGCATTGTTGATGCGTGGGGTCAAATTCAGCCAGATGTGTTGGTCAAAGTTCATCAGGACTGGGTTCGGAGGATAGCATTAACAATCCAACATAATGGACAACATATCGAGCCATTCCTATGACTGTTGGTGGTCTCTCGGGAATGTGTAACATCGGCGTAATGTCTCTTCGGTACATAACACACATGCTGCCGAGCGTCCCACGGCTGCCACATTTAACTGGCTATAAACCGAGAATGAATAAAGCTATATTTAAAATAACAACGGCATTGTTTTTCTGGTGAAATTCTCTATCTGTTTGATATGTCACATGACCGCATTCCCATTTGAAATTTTGGAGTTGAATCCAAAATGGCGGCTTTCAAGATGGCCGTCATGTTGGTGCCATAGCCTGTAACCTTTCCCCCTTCCCGTTCCTCGTGTGTAGGGACTCTGTTTCCTTGTTTGCTACTCCATTTGAATTTTATGAGGGTGTTTCCGGACTTTTGGACCACCCTGTATTTTTCTTCTTTCGACGAGTAGTACCACCTTTCAAAGTATTCGACACTTATTTTTTTGAACGACCTGTATGTAATGTGGAAAGTAACGACCCTCCACAGACTGACAGTGCCTTAGGGCACAGCCATAGCTACTTGTATGCCTGGAGACTTCTCTCCATTGGCAGTGACATATTATGTTCTGTTTGCTAGAAGGTCTTTAGTTCAAGTACGGATCTGGTGTGATATTCCATATGTGGTGTCACCACCAGACACCACACTTGCTAGGTGGTAGCCTTTAAATCGGCCGCGGTCCGTTAGTATACGTCGGACCCGCGTGTCGCCACTGTCGGTGATTGCAGACCGAGCGCCGCCACACGTCAGGTCTAGAGAGACTTCCTAGCACTCGCCCCAGTTGTACAGCCGACTTTGCTAGCGATGGTTCACTGTCTACATACGCTCTCATTTGCAGAGACGACAGTTTAGCATAGCCTTCAGCTACGTCATTTGCTACGACCTAGCAAGGCGCCATATTCAGTTACTATGTCTTCTGAACAGATAATATTGTGAATCGTGTACCGTCAAGAGCGACGTACATCATTAATGTATTAAAGTTAAGTATTCAACCACCTACGTCCGTTTTTCTAAAATTATAATTTCCTTGTCCTGTTCCAGACCTCACGCCAGCCTGCGTGAGCTAAATCGCGTGCATTTCGGCCTCCTGTAGTAACACGGTGTTGGCTCTCCTGCCAACCACAACACCATACGATCGTATTTTGTTTATTAGGCGATGGTGTGCAGCTGTATCGAATACTAAAAGCTGTCGGCACACGGGGCGAGGCAGCTAATGTTGATAATGTGTACGCAAACTGGAATTCGAGCATGACAAGGCAGTTGCGTGCTGGCTAACGTGACTTTGCGCTTTCAGCACTCTCCAGTGGCAATTGTCGGCTTTATTTGGCTCGCAAAAGTACAGTGTTTACTGACGAAAACAGACGCGCCTACAATTCCTGCATTACCTCTATTAATATGCACATCTCTTGTCTTGACTATATGGTGGTTATATCGTCTTTTCCCACACCAGCTTAACCTGACCACTCAAAATAACCAGTTTCTGAAATAACAAATTTTCAGGTTTTTCATACCTATTTTTCCCTATGATAACCGTAGAAGTCGAACAAAGACTGAACAGTTATTAAATTAAATAGGCATACAAAAGAAAACTTAGTCCGTCCATCTTTCGCTGTTTTTTTTTTTCGAAAACTGATAAGGGTGTCAAACCTACAAATAAATCACCAGTATTCACCTATTGATTCTAGGTTTTAGAAACTCTGCTCAAAAATAATGTGATTTTGGATCATACTACTTGGACATTCGGAATAGTCAGTGCTGAAGGGTGAAAACTGAGGTTGAAAACCTCTGCTTTCCGTGTTAATATGTACGCTTGCAAGGGTTACAAGTGGATAACGGCATATTATGTAGACGCAGGCACCAGATCAGCTACTTTCTATTTTTATTCTATATACTGGGTGATCAAAAAGTCAGTATAAATTTGAAAACTTAATAAACCACGTAATAATGTAGATAGAGAGGTAAACATTGACATACATGCTTGGAATGACATGGGGTTTTATTAGAACAAAAAAAAAGGTATTGCCAGACGGGTGAAAGTGAAAGATCTCTTGCGCGCGTCGTTTGGTGATGATCGTGTGCTCAGCCGCCACTTTCGTCACGCTTGGCCTCCCAGGTCCCCAGACCGTGCGATTATTGGCTTTGGGGTTACCTGAAGTCGCAAGTGTATCGTGATCGACCGACATCTCTAGGGATGCTGAAAGACAACATCCGACGCCAATGCCTCACCATAACTCCGGACATGCTTTACGGTGCTGTTCGCAACAGTATTCCTCGACTACAGCTATTGTTGAGGAATGATGGTGGACCTATTGAACATTTACTGTAAAGAACATCATCTTTGCTTTGTCTTACTTTGTTATGCTAATTATTGCTATTCTGATTAGATGAAGCGCCATCTGTCGGACATTTTTTGAACTTTTGTATTTTTTGGTTCTACTAAAACCCCATGTCATTCCAAGCATCTGTGTCAATTTCTACCTCTCTATCTACGTTATTCTGTGATTTATTCAGATTTCAAATTTAGACTGACTTTTTGATCGCCCGGTACTATGACTGAATTGTTATTGAGTTTCTGAGGTGCTTTTTTTCCGTAATTTCCTACCTCACTTTTATTTCATACAAATGGCAGACAAATCTTCAGTCTTTTAAAACAAATGAAGCTTTGTACTTGATTGCTACGTCAGACTGGGGTAGATGCCATTCAGCAATAGAATGGATGTCCGGCGACTTCATCGCGAAACTGCCGCGGCGGGGGGGATGGGGGGGGGGGCCGAAGGGGGGTGGGGAGGGGGAGGCGGGGGTGCACGTCTTGCACACGGCACGCACGTGCGTACATTAAGCCACGACGCACGGTTACCGGGATATTGTTGTCTCAGCAGTGCTGTACCAATTCTTGTGTCAGTGTGTTTGATGCTCCTTTCTCTCACCATTGTTATTAAAACAGCACTGATCGCCTTTCCCATTTTCTATAATAACCAATACTAGAAACCAACACAAATTTCACGAATAATAATTACTCCTTTCTTAGAAAAGGTTTAATTAAAAATGAAAAATTTAGTACTGCTGTTATGCTTGACATTTCTCTTTTTTATACGGTTACTAGAAAAAATAAAAAATACTTGGTGAATGATGCGATCAGTCACAAATACTTCTCGAATATTAAATTATACTGCCACAACCGATTTCAGGCTCCCATGCCCATCTTCAGATGGCTAACATTTTACATTACATAGATGTTTTGATTAACAGCACGTCGTATGACCACAAGAATATCTGAGTATTTAGTGGCACTTTATCAATTATTTCATTAATAAAAATAGTAATATACATATGATGCAAAATATGTGTGTTTACTTACATTTGTTCCAGTAGATAGCAGTTCGTTTTGTTGTCGGCCGTGTAGTTTTCTCGCTGGATGTAGATGTCCTTGAATTCCAACAGAATACACATATCGCAAAAATGCTACTATGGCACAATATGTGTGTTGTGGTGGAATTCAAGAACATATACATCCACCTAGAAAACCACATGGACGAACCGCTACCCACTAGAACATATATAAGTGAACACCACTATTTTGCAACATATATATATATATATATATATATATATATATATATATATATATATATATATATAACGTTAGCACTTTATTTTTATTAATGAAACAACTGATAAAGTGGCAGTAAACAGGTAAATATTCTTTTGGAGTGTGGAGCAGACAACATGCTGTTAATCAAAACATCTGTGGAACGCAAAATGTTAGCCATCTGAAAATGGGCATGGTAGCCGAAACCGGTTGTGGCAGTAAAATTAAAACATCCGAAAAGTATTTGTGGCCGGTTGCGTCATTCACCAACTGTTATCAACGGCTGCGGAGTTCACCAGATCAAACGTGGATGAAATAACACTAAAAAATAAAAAAAAACACCTGTTACAACCGATACCGAAAAATACCGGTTATTCAGAAGTAGAATACCGGTATCGGTTTTAACCGGTCGGTTTTTCCCATCCCTAGAACAGCCGTCTGCAGATGAACCTGTCTGTTCGAAACCGGTTACGGCGCAATTTAAGTAAACAAATCACATTATTAATTGTGGATGGTTGCTGTCCTTTCCTTTGAAAGAATCAACCTATACAGCATGATTCACGAAGATATGCAAACATTTTAATGTTGCTCTACAAGTAAAACTAGAGAAATAAAGTTCATATAAACCTAGGTCCTCAAATGTTTAGTTACGGAGCTATGGCTAATAAAAGATGTTGCCTAAAATTTAGCAACTTCGCTAATTTGAAGCCAGTGCAAAACGGTAGGAGGTGAAAGTAAAACACGATTTCCATTTCTTTTGTTGTTATTTGTCTGGTGAATCTAATAAAACATGTCCCAGGCGTGTATCTGCAGTAGTTTTTCAGAACATCCAGAGAAGCAAAGAATTAATTTCGTAATTTTTTTTAAATTTACTATCTACTTGGCCCAATTTGTTTTATAAATTCCAGACAATTGCACAAAATTTTGAACAGAAGTTGTTGAGAATTTAATTTTGGAAAAATGATAGTCACAACGTTAACCGAAACTGTATGAATGTGTCGGATAACCTGCTTTTATTAATATTGTAGCACAGGTGAATTCATGTTAAACCAGAAAAAGCAAAGCTCAGTGTTAAGGAAGTTGTACAGTGTACATACAATTTCACAATAAATGTCTAAAAATATCTCCGCCGAGTTCAGTGCATTTAGCTGCACGTGTATGAACAGATTTTGTTGCTCGTTTTAGTTTCACAGGTTTGTTCTAAATTTCGTCTATTGCATTCATAAATACACTGTTCTTATTATGTTCTTTAACTGAACAATACAGAAAACGAACTCATTTCAAGGTTGGAAAACGACTGAAACAATTCACTAACGGATGCCAACAATGACGTAAACGTTTCTACATTCTTAATGGAAAGTAAAGAAATTTACTTATACAGGATGTAAATTTTAAGCTGACAAACCAGAATAATTCGAAAAATAAGCTTCCCACGGAAAAAAGTGTAGAATCAAAAGTTGATTATTTTCGAGGGGGCATGTGCTGGTGCTAAAATTAGCCCGCCACCCCAGCCCCCTGGGGATGGAACGGGAGGCAGCTTTCAAATTTCAAATGGGACCGGCATTTTTTATTGCAGAATCAGATTCTACTTTAAAAAAAAACTACGCACACTTTTGTCTTAAACATTTAATTTGATTCTTGGTAGTTTGCTCTGTACTTCAAGAAAACTCATGTTCTCATTTTTGCGTGGATAATGGTTACGGATGAATAAAAAATACTTATTTACTTCGTAAATTTTGATTCGGTTAGTTAGTTAGTTAGCTTGTCAGATGATTTGTTTGATAATTAGAAGTTGTGTGACCTCATGCCCGCGAAACAAACAAAACTTCTCCGAATCTGCGGAAAAAATTAATATGTGGGTCAACATTTGGAAAACTCTTTAATACCTCTCTCTCAAACCGAGCGGGGTGGCGCAGTGGTTAGCACACTGGACTCGCATTCGGGAGGACGACGGTTCAATCCCGTCTCCAGCCAACCTGATTTAGGTTTTCCGTGATTTCCCTAAATCGTTTCAGGCAAATGCCGGGATGGTTCCTTTGAAAGGGCACGGCCGATTTCCTTCCCCATCCTTCCCTAACCCGAGCTTGCGCTCCGTCTCTAATGACCTCGTTGTCGACGGGACGTTAAAACAACACTAACCTAACCTCTCTCTCAAACCCCACCCTATTGAGAGCGAGGGAGACTTTTAGTTTTAGCGAATCAGTATGTACGAAGTAAATAAGTATTCTTTATTTATCTGTAACCATTTTCCACCCAAAAATGAGAACATGGATTTTCTTTAAGTCAGCGCCAAGTACCAAGAATCAAAACAAAAGTTTAAGACAAAATGTACATAGTTTCCTACGTAGAATCCGATTCTGCAATAAATAAGGGGGATCCCATTTGAAATTTTAAAGTTCCCTCCCGCCCCATCCCCAGGGGTCTAGGGTGGTGGGCTAATTTTAGCACCAGCAGATGTCCCCCTCGAAAATAATCAACTTTGGATACTACACATTTTTTTCGTGGGAAGCTTATTTTTCGAGTTATTCTAGTTCAAAAATGGCTCGAAGCACTATGAGACTTAACTGCTGAGGTCATCAGTCCCTTAGACTTAGAACAACTTAAACCTAACTAACCTAAGGACATCACACATATCCATGCCCGAGGCAGGATTCGAACCTGCGACCGTAGCGGTCGTGCGGTTCCAGACTGCAGCGACTAGAACCGCTCGGCCACCCTGGCCGGCAGTTATTCTGGTTTGTCAACGTAAAATTTACATCCTGTATAATAATCTTTGCCCCTCTGGATGTTCTGGAAGACTACTGCAGATACGTCTGGGGCATGTTTTATTAGATTCACCAGACAAATGACAACAAAATAAATGAAAATCATGCTTTACTTTAACCTCGTACCGTTTTGCAGTGGCTTCATATTAGCCAAGTTGCTAAATTTCTGGCAAAATCTTTTATTAGCCGTAACTCCGTAACTAAATACTTGAGGACCTATGTTTCTATGGAAGTTTTTCTTTAGATTTACTTGTAGAATAACATATAAAATACACTACTGGCCATTAAAATTGCTACACCACGAAGATGACGTGCTACAGACGCGAAATTTAACCGACAGGAAGAAGATACTGTGATATGCAAATGATTAGCTTTTGAGAGCATTCACACGTGGTTGGGGCCGGTGGCGACACCTACAACGTGCTGACATGAGGAAAGTTTCCAACCGATTTCTCATACACAAACAGCAGTTGACCGGCGTTGCCAGGTGAAATGTTGTTGTGATGCCTCGTGTAAGGAGGAGAAATGCGTACCTTCACGTTTCCGACTTTGATAAAGGTCAGGTTGTAGCCTATCACCATTGCGGTTTATCGTATCGCGACATTGGTCGAGATCCAATGACTGTTAGCAGAATATGGAATCAGTGGGTTCATGAGGGTAATATGGAACGCCGTGCTGGATCCGCCTGCACGAACAGTTCGACGACGTTTGCAGCAGCACGGACTGTCAGCTCGGAGATCGTAGCTGTGGTTACCCCTGACGCTGCATCACAGAGAGGAGCGCCTACGATGGTGTACTCGACGACGAACCTGGGTGCACGAATGGCAAAACGTCATTTTTTCGGATGAATCCAGGTTCTGTCTACAGCATCACGATGGTCGCATCTGTGTTTGGCGACATCGCGGTGAACGCACATTGGAAGCGTGTATTCATCATCGCCATACTGGAGCATCACCCGGCGTGATGGTATGGGGTGCCATTGGTTACACGTCTCTTGTTCGCATTGACGGCACTTTGAACAGTGGACGTTACATTTCAGATGTGTTACGACCCGTGGCTCTACCCTTCATTCGATCCTTGCGAAACCCTACATTTCAGCAGGATAATGCACGACCGCACGTTGAAGTCCCTGTACGGGCCTTTCTGGATACAGAAAATGTTCGACTGCTGCCCTGGCCAGCACATTCTGCAGATGTCTCCCCAATTGAAAACGTCTGGTGAATGGTGGCCGAGCAACTGGCTCGTCACAATACGCAAGTCACTACTATTGATGAACTGTGGTATTGTGTTGAAGCTGCATGTGCTGCTTTACCTGTACACGACATCCGAGCTCTGTTTGACTCAATGCCCAGGGGTATCAAGGCCGATATTACTGCCAGAGGAGGTTGTTCTGGGTACTGATTTCTCAGGATCTATGCACCCAAATTGCGTGAAAATGTAATCACATGTCAGTTCTAGTGTAATATATTTGTCCAATGAATACCTGTTTATCATCTGCATTTCTTGTTGGTGTAGCAATTTTAATGGCCAGTAGTGTATTTGCACATCTTCGTGGATTATCCTGTATTTAATGCAGTTTTCCACGCCTCTTCGAAATGTTAGGCGAATCAGTTTATTTCTTTACTTTTGACGTGTAGTAACTGTACGGTCGCTGCCGGTGACGTGTTTCTACTAGCGGAAGTGCTCCTGAAAACAGGCATCGATGCTGGCACTGCGTGGGAAGAGGGGTTGGTTGTGACGCCTGGTAGGCAGGAATTCCCGGAAAGGGAACGCCGGGCGAGCTCGCAGTTCCAGGAAGAGGGGCCTAACTGCGGCCGCTTCCAGGAACCGGCCGGTAAACAGCCGGCGATCGATGTCCCACCAGGGGGTGGCCGCGCGCGCACAAACAACCCCTGCCGCTCCCGAGCTCTGCCGTTCATTTCGGCTGCACGACTTCCTCCCCCACGGCAGTAGCGAGGTAACTACGCACAAGATGTAGCAAATACGTGACATATTTAAGACGACACGTATCGCCATGACAGTGGGTGGCTCATTAGCGAAGGTGTCCACGGAGTGATGGTCAGTAGAGGGCTATGACTGGGAGAGTTCATTCGAAGCGAAAAGCTCTTGGAAATGTCGGCTCTAAAATGCATTCCTTAGGAGCTATGAGTACCTGTTGTGTAGAAGAGGTGCGTTTCACAGCAGTGAAGATGAACAAATGCTCATAGCACCGTGAGGTGCATGACGGAGGGTATGTCCCATTACACCAGTTATTAGCGTTTCTTCCCGTTCCGTTCACGTATGGAGTGCGGGAAGAATATTTGAATGCTACTGTGCGTGCAGTATTTTTATCCTCACGATTCCTACATAAGCGACTCCATTACAGGGATGCTATTGTCATGTAACCACTGCACCACAGGCCGTGCATTATAAACAGGTGCTCGATGGTGTTGAAAGATGCTATCGCCACCTCCGAATTGCTCTTCAACAGTGGGAAGCAAGAAGGTGCTTAAAACATCAGTGTAGGCCTGTGCTTTGACAGTGCCACGCAAACCCCCCCCCCAATCCCCCCCCCCCCCCCTCCGTGAAAAACACGACCACACCGTAACACCACTGGCTCCGAATTTACTGCTGGCACTACACACGCTGGCATGGGCGCTCACAATGGATGACCTCGTTTGCCCAACGCTGGCCTCCCAGCAAGGCTCGGCTCACACCATCGTAATTCCGAAAAAGAATCATATTCCCGAAACCACGGAACATTCTGCCTCTCTACAGATTCTTCCGAACGCCGACCAACCGTATTTTAGTCTTTTGTCGTCCAAAAAAATGGTTCAAATGGCTCTGAGCACTATGGGACTTAACATATGAGGTCATCAGTCCCCTAGAACTTAGAAACCACTTAAACCTAACTAACCTAGGGACATCACACACACGTCGATGCCCGCGGCAAGATTCGACTCTGCGACCGTAGCAGTCGCGCGGTTCCGGACTGAACCGCCTAGAACTGCTCGGCCACCGCGGCGGGCTCTGATTAGGTATCATGTGATAGGTTGTACATCGTATAGATGAACATTTAAAGGAGACTGATATTGTCACGTACGTCTTGTAAACAATTGTTAACGCTTATTGTATGAAAGGTGAGGGAGTGTCTTTATTATCAGAACGGCGTAATGAATGATTGCCTATACTAGTAGAGGTTGGAACGCCAGTGGAGATGAAACGGCAGGCAGAAGTCAAGCTCTGGGTGGAAGGAGGAGGAGGAGGAGATTAGCGTTTAACGTCCCGTCGACAACGAGGTCATTAGAGACGGAGCACAATCTCGGATTAGGGAAGGATGGGGAAGGAAAGCGGCAGTGCCCTTTCGAAGGAACCATCCCGGCATTTGCCTGAAGTGATCTAGGGAAATCACGGAAAACCTAAATCAGGATGGCCGGACGCGGGATTGAACCGTCGTCCTCCCGAATGCGAGTCCAGTGTGCTAACCACTGCGCCACCTCGCTCGGTTGGGTGGAAGGCCCGCACAGGTGTTGGTCCTGCTTAAACACAGGATGCAGCTAGACGGACGTCGTGGCAACTCAGCTCTGGAGCGCAATAGGGCGACGGCCGGCCGATGTTGTAGTAGGGGCGGGATGGATAACCAGGAGCTCTGCAAATCTTGGACGCAGGTGAGAGGAACGAAGAAGCGGCACCTCGGTAACCACGCAGGCTGGGTTATTTCCAAGGATTTTTACTCAGAAGCGTACCATTGTACGAGTATAGGTTTCTCCTCGCAAACTTTTCGCGCTGGACGACAAAAAGCCGGCCGCGGTGGTCTCGCGGTTCTAGGCGCGCAGTCCGGAACCGCGCGGCTGCTACGGTCGCAGGTTCGAATCCTGCCTCGGGCATGGATGTGTGTGATGTCCTTAGGTTAGTTAGGTTTAAGTAGTTCTAAGTTCTAGGGGACTGATGACCACAGCTGTTAAATCCCATAGTGCTCAGAGCCATTTGAACCATTTTTTTGGACGACAAAAGACTAAAATATGGTTGGTCGGCGTTCGGAAGAATCTGTAGAGAGGGAGAATGTTCCGTGGTTTCGGGAATATGATTCTTTTTCGGAAATACGATGGTGTGAGCCGAGGCTTGCTGGGAGGCCAGCGTTGGGCAAACGAGGTCATCCATTGTGAGCGCCCATGTGTGACGGTCGCTCATAATCAGCTTTGTTGGTACAGACGGACTTGCTGTCTTTGCTCTCAGTAAAGTTTCTAGTTAGAAAAGAACTGTACTGTTCCGAACCTATACGATTCTGGACTTCACCTCCGAGTTGGAATTCGTCGTTCAGTACGCAGCGTTCAGTAATTGAGAGCACTTCTTCTGCCTATACTTAAGTTGAGACGTTATCTGAAATCCATCCTTGTGGCTGGGAGTTCTCGTTTCTCGTCTGTAGAACATAGAGAGGAGAAGACAGTATTAGAGTATATTAGTCAGAGGACCGCCTTCTGCCGACCTAGTGTTTGAAAGAGTTTATTTGTGGCTGGAGTTCTTCCATCGTCGCACACGAGTACGAGAAACATCACTTCGACGCACGGGACGCAGTACATACCGTGATATCGCCAATTGCTTCGGCTTATTAGGGCTATAGAAGCTAAACAGCTGTGATCACGTTAGTTTATTTCCACTGAGGTCCCACACCAACTTAGATCATCTTTGAAAGTGGTGTCTTCTCGTGTTTGGTACGTGGATGATGTCGTTCATTTCGCGTTATTGACATTAGACCGCGCAGTCATAATAAGGGCAATTGTTCAAACAAATTTCGGGCTTGCAGCCGGTCGTCGTTCAATAGTTCGCACGATATTTCAACTGGACACCTGCCAGTCATCTTCAGGTGAGCCGTCGCAGACTGGCGAAAACGTTTTTTTTTTTTTTTTTTTTTTTTTTTTTATTTATTGAATTTCAATTCCCCCCAAAGGGGGCGGGCTGGCAGCAGCTTAGTATGCCGCTCTTCAGCCGACAGATTTTGTGACAAAGATCAAGAGAACAAATAATAAAAAACAGGCGATAAAATCGGAGACTTAGAGAGTAACAAGGCGAAAAGAAATCGTGGAACTTAAAACAACAACACAGGGATGATGACGCTAATAAAAATACATACGAAGCAGACAGGGAAAACAATAGACAATTAAAAAAACACGGCGACAGTCTGGATTCTGTTCGCAAAGGACATAAAATTCACACCTAGCGACAGCATGGTTTCCGTTCGCAACACGAGAAAGACAAACAACACTGAATAGTCACTGGAACACTGCACTAAAAAGTTGGCAAAAGTGACACCACAGTCGAGAGCAGGTGGGGGGAAACTGGACAGAAGATGGGAAAACAAAAAAGGGGGGGAAACGACAGTAAAAGCGAAGGGGGGGAGCCGGGAAAGGAGCTAAAGGAGGATGAGGACCCATAAGAGGGGTGGGGGGCAGACGCGACAGGGAGTGGGATAGGCAGAGGAGGGGAATACAAAAGGACTGGGGGGGGAGAAGGGAGGAGGGAGAGGGTTAGTGGGGAGAAAAACAGGACGGAAGGGGGGGGGGAAGAGGGAGCCCAGGGAAAGGACAGAGGAAAGGAGGGGGATTGAGGATCAGAGTTGATAGGAAGGATAAATGGAGGGAGAGAGGGCATCATCTGGGAGGGGGAGTTGATGGAAGCCACCTTGGGAAAGGAGATGGAGGGTGTAGAGATGGAGAGTAGGGGGGACACAACGGTGAAGGCGTGGCAGGGGGCGGGGATGGGAGAGGAGAGGAGCAACCAGGGGGTGAGGGGGTTCAAGACGGCGGGAGGTGTAGAGGATGCGGATATGTTCGAGGAATAGGAGCAGATGGGGGAAAGGAATGAGATCATAGAGGATCCACGTGGGGGACGGGAGGCAGATACGGAAGGCGAGGCGGAGTGCATGACGCTCAAGGATCTGGAGGGACTGATAGAATTTGGGGGGCAGATATCCAGGCAGGACTGGCATAACAGAGGATGGGACGGATGAAGGATTTGTAGGTGTGGAGGATGGCAGAGGAGTGCAACCCCCATGTCCGGCCAGAGAGGAGTTTGAGGAGTCGGAGGCGGTTGTGGGCTTTGGATTGGATGGAGCGGAGATGAGGGATCCAGGTGAGGTGACGGTCAATGGTGAGGCCAAGGTAGGTGAGGGTGGGGGTGAGGCGGACAGGATGTGCGCAGACAGTAAGGGAGAAATCCAGGAGCCGGAAGGAGCGAGTGGTACGACCTACGATGACGGCCTGGAAGGATTGAGTTTCAGGAGCCACTGGTTACACCATGCAGCAAAAAGGTCAAGGTGATTCTGGAGAAGGCGTTGGGACCGGTGGAGGGTAGGAGCGAGGGCGAGGAATGCGGTGTCATCAGCATATTGCAAGAGGTGTACTGGAGGGGGGAGTTGGGGCATATCTGCCGTGTACAGGAGGTACAGGAGAGGGGAGAGGACAGAGCCCTGGGGCACAGCGAAAACGTCCTCCGTTCCGCAATACATAGCGTACTGTAACTATTCTGCGCATGCGTCGAAAACTTGATAGTTGAACCGACACTGCCCGCCGGCAGCGCCCTCGCTGATGGAATAGCGGAACTCAGTCGCCGTCTGCGTTGCTGTTTGCCACGGCCGTCGAACACTCTGTCGTCTTCTATTTGAGCAAATCGTGGAGATGATTAAAATTCACATAATCAGGGTAACTGATTAGTAATTTTACTTAGGAAATGTAAACTTTGTAATATAAAGGTTTTTTGTGTGTGTGTGTGAAATCTGTAACCAGTTGCAGTGACGCACCATCCATACATGTATTTTTTCATCATTACTAACTTTACGACAGGAGCGTATATACAATGTAAAAGGCATATTACTATATACATAACTAGGTCTAGATTGGATCTTGCCATCTATTCCACATACTAGGTGTTGTAGGCGATTACATCTCGGTCGGCGAATAATTCCAATCCGGGTAGAGAGGCATTCTCACATCGGACGATAGCGAGAGTAAACCATCCACTTCCAGTACTCACCGTGGCAACATCAAGACTGAAATTAACTCGACATCCACGGAAAAAATCGGTCCATTCAATATGACACTTTGTGCAGTTCCATTTGTGCCAAGTTTATTCTCCAGGCTAATTATGTGTTTGTAGACTGGCATGCAATGGCGACGTTGACGATACACACGTCGACGAGGCATAGTGCTTCAATGCTGTTGCAGATATAGCTCACAGCGGAATGATTCCGCTGGTGTGCGTTGGCCGCTTTTATACTGTGCGCATGACCTTCATTACATAAGAACGCTGATAACGGACTTAGCCGCTTACACACTACTTAACCTAAATTATCCTAAGGACAAAAACACAGACCCATGCCCGAGGGAGGACTCGAACCTCCGCCGGGACCAGCCGCACAGTCCATGACTGCAGCGGCTTAAGCCGCTCGGCTAATCCCGCGCGGCAAGGTTTTTTTTTTTTTTTTTAATCTAGAATAAATACGAGTATATAAGCAGGTATAACTGTTATCATTTAGTGGGATTAGTTGCCTACATTATTCGTTTATGTTTAGATTGTAATTTGTAGAATTAAGAGATCCTAAGATCTGCTTCAGGAGGTAGTCGGACAGGGCCAAATTTTCATTTTAGCGTTTATTATTTTCCGTTGCGCAAATTCGCTTTTACACCCGCCTGGAGTATCATCTTGGAGAATCACTCCTTACACGTAGTGCTAGATACTGTGTAGATACGACTGCGTCCAGAGATTGTTTTGCGATCGCGCAAGGATTCGATAGCAGGTCTTTGTGTCTATTCCTGCGCAATATGTTACACTTGTTTATATCGAGGGTGAACTGCCAATCTGGACACTGTGATAAACCTTTTGCATTTCCTTTATGTTTTCGTCTTCTTTAAAGGCAAAGAGAGAAGATGAAGCGGTAGCCCACCATAGAGCCTATGCCTACCGTCATGTATTTTTTGACTTTCAGTTGTTAAAAAACAGAGGATTTTTTCTGGTACCAGTAGGAGGAAGGAAGGATTCGCGCTCAGCTAGTGAACGAGTGAGAAGCACGCCATTTTTAGCGAGTAATTGTAGACCGCCATTTTGGGGTCGCTATGAATAAGTGAGGAGTATGTATTTCATATGTGCACCGTTTAGAAAAATACAGTATTGTTTTATTAACAGAAAGGTCGTGTGAGTTGTTATTTCAAATAGTACAATAATTACAAGAACTGAAGCCCACCTGTGTACTTTGGAAAATTACGAAGATCCGATAAGCTTAATGGGAACACGGTCAAGACTTCAAAGGTGAACAAGGCGACCAAACGTAGCATTATAAAGAAGGGTAAGCACAAATCTACTGCGGAGAAAGAAACTACTTCGCCCTGCAAAATAGTATGAACTAATACGAACTTATTTCCAGGCATAGCTCAGTTTATTATGCTTGTCATTCATGCCGAAAATTTAATCTCATTAATTCAATTCATTTTAAAAAGCCACGCATTTTATTATCATCTATTCCATTATTTTATTATATTATAACACCAAGCATCGATGGTCTGCAGTTCGCGCTCCACTTGTTTCGTTGCGACTCCCCTTGTTCTGTTCGCAGATGCGATCCAATTCAGACTGATTAGTTGTACTGGACTTGCACAAACGAGGACATGATGTTTCGTCTGAGGGGCGCTCAACTGCGCGGCCAGCAGCGCACGTAGAAGTCCCAGTTTTGACACAGTCCAATTTTTACACAATCCAATCTAGCCACTGTCACGAATGATGATGATGAAATGATGAGGACAACACAAACACCCAGTCCCCGGGCATTGAAAATCCCCAACCCGGCCGGGAATCGAACACATGAGGAGAGGTCCATTAATTGTGTGGGCTCAAAATGGGGGTCCAGGGGACCGCCAAAATCTCACCAAGTCTCATTTGAAAAGGGGGGGGGGGGAGGGGGAGCTGGGCAATGAAAAATTCCACCTCAACTTTTTAATTCAAAGAAGGTACCTTATTATAACGAGTAATTGGTTGGTTTGGTTGCTTTGGGGGAGAAGACCAGACAGCGAGGTCATCGGTATCATCGGATTAGGGAAGAACGGGGAGGGAAGTCGGCCGTGCCCTTTCAAAGGAACCATCCCGGCATTTGCCTGGAGCGATTTAGGGAAATCACGGAAAACCTAAATCAGGATAGCCGGACGCGGGATTGAACCGTCGTCCTCCCGAATGCGAGTCCAGTGTCTAACCACTGCGCCACCTCGCTCGGTTTACAATATCCGTGCAGTATTGGGGATGTATGCAATATCTATTGTACCTTTTTTAGTGTCTCTTGTTCGGCTACATTGTCGGGCAATATTGACAGCTATAGGTAATATCTATTAGCCGCGTACCTCGCGCAAATATCCTCTGGCAGTGTTGCTAATAACTAGCTCCAATTTATAGCCCTTCAATATTGCCCGGCAATATTGACTACAATATGTAGTACCTATTGCCAGTGTACCTCGCGCAAACAGTTGCAGGCGGTGTTGCCGGACAAGTGGCTCCAGTACGTATAACGTCAGTGTTAACCGGCTACGCTGCCGTGCAGTATTGGGGGCTGTATGCATTGGCTGTGTACCGTTTTATAGTCTCTGTTTCTCGGCTACATTGTCGGGCAATATTGACAGAAATATGCAACTTCAATTGGCCGTGTAACTCGCGCAAATAGCCTCTGGCAGTGTTGCCAAACAAGTATAGCCGATTCGTAGAGCTTCAATATTGCCCGGCAATATTGACGGCAATGTGTAGTACCTATTTGCCGTGTACCTCGCGCAAACAGTCGCTGGCGGTATTGCCGAACAAGTGGCTCCAGTACACATAACGTCAGTGCCAGCCGGCTACGTTGCCGGGCAGTATTGGGGATGTATGCTATATCTAATGGCTGTGTTCACTTGTATAGTGTCTGTTGCTCGGCTACATTGTCGGGCAATATTGACAGCAATATGAAACTTGTATTGGCCGTGCACCTCGAGCAAATCGCATCTGGCATTGTTTCCGAACAAGTAGATCCGATTATTAGCTCTTCAATATTGCCCGGCAATATTGACGGTAATATGCAATACCTACTGATCATGTACATCGCGCAAACAGTCGCTGGGGTATTGCCGAACAAGTGGCTCTAATACGTATAGCGTCAGTGTCAGCCGGCTACGTATACGGGCAGTTGGGTTGGGTCATTTGGGGAAGGAGACCAGACAGCGAGGTCATCGGTCTCATCGGATTAGGGAAGGACGGGGAGGGAAGTCGGCCGTGCCCTTTCAAAGGAACCATCCCGGCATTTGCCTGGAACGATTTAGGGAAATCACGGAAAACCTAAATCAGGATAGCCGGACGTGGGATTGAACCGTCGTCCTCCCGAATGCGAGTCCAGTGTGCTAGCTAGCCACTGTGCCACCTCGCTCGGTCAATAACGCGTAATGTTTCGTTTTATGAAATGAATCACGAGCATAGACAATAACAAAGTGTGTACCAAATCATTATGGTCTCTCTTGAACTGGAATCAGTCAACCTATGTAAGACTGGTATTCCTTGATACGAAACAAGTTCCTTACGCGTATCAGATTTCATTGTGGGAGCTCCCTGCCATGCCGGTCGAAATTCCCGTCTGTCAATCAGTGAATCAGTTCTGATATTCTGCAACGCATATAAAGCATATGTTATTGTGTTCGATCATGAATTTGGTGTGGTCGAGCGGTTCTAGGTGCTTCAGTCCGGAACCGCGCTGCTGCTACGGTCGCAGGTTCGATTCCTGCCTCAGGCATGGATGTGTGTGATGTCCTTAGGTTGGTTAGGTTTAAGTAGTTCTACGTCTAGGGGACTGATGACGTCAAATACTAAGTCCCATAGTGTTCAGAACCATATGAACCATTTCGATACGTAAGATGATCAGGGCTCATCCCAGGGATACCAACTTAAAGGCATAAAAGTACCAAACTTGCCCTACTAAGAGTTTTTTCCGCAGACCAGTCTGTGTATTTAACTACGGAATGGGGCTGTAGAAAAATATCCGCTACCAGTCAGAATAAAAGGTTGTTTATTCGTCACACGACCGGTTTCGGGCTTGCGCCCATCTTCAAGTCTTTATACATTCAAGTACAAGTTTGTACCGTTGGAGATCACTGTATAAATACAAAAAAAAGTATTTGCTAGTGAGTACACAGATACAACTGGGACAATTGTAATTGGTAACGCAGCATTTGACGAAAATACACTCCTGGAAATGGAAAAAAGAACACATTGACACCGGTGTGTCAGACCCACCATACTTGCTCCGGACACTGCGAGAGGGCTGTACAAGCAATGATCACACGCACGGCACAGCGGACACACCAGGAACCGCGGTGTTGGCCGTCGAATGGCGCTAGCTGCGCAGCATTTGTGCACCGCCGCCGTCAGTGTCAGCCAGTTTGCCGTGGCATACGGAGCTCCATCGCAGTCTTTAACACTGGTAGCATGCCGCGACAGCGTGGACGTGAACCGTATGTGCAGTTGACGGACTTTGAGCGAGGGCGTATAGTGGGCATGCGGGAGGCCGGGTGGACGTTCCGCCGAATTGCTCAACACGTGGGACGTGAGGTCTCCACAGTACATCGATGTTGTCGCCAGTGGTCGGCGGAAGGTGCACGTGCCCGTCGACCTGGGACCGGACCGCAGCGACGCACGGATGAACGCCAAGACCGTAGGATCCTACGCAGTGCCGTAGGGGACCGCACCGCCACTTCCCAGCAAATTAGGGACACTGTTGCTCCTGGGGTATCGGCGAGGACCATTCGCAACCGTCTCCATGAAGCTGGGCTACGGTCCCGCACACCGTTAGGCCGTCTTCCGCTCACGCCCCAACATCGTGCAGCCCGCCTCCAGTGGTGTCGCGACAGGCGTGAATGGAGGGACGAATGGAGACGTGTCGTCTTCAGCGATGAGAGTCGCTTCTGCCTTGGTGCAAATGATGGTCGTATGCGTGTTTGGCGCCGTGCAGGTGAGCGCCACAATCAGGACTGCATACGACCGAGGCACACAGGGCCAACACCCGGCATCATGGTGTGGGGAGCGATCTCCTACACTGGCCGTACACCACTGGTGATCGTCGAGGGGACACTGAATAGTGCACGGTACATCCAAACCGTCATCGAACCCATCGTTCTACCATTCCTAGACCGGCAAGGGAACTTGCTGTTCCAACAGGACAATGCACGTCCGCATGTATCCCGTGCCACCCAACGTGCTCTAGAAGGTGTAAGTCAACTACCCTGGCCAGCAAGATCTCCGGATCTGTCCTCCATTGAGCATGTTTGGGACTGGATGAAGCGTCGTCTCACGCGGTCTGCACGTCCAGCACGAACGCTGGTCCAACTGAGGCGCCAGGTGGAAATGGCATGGCAAGCCGTTCCACAGGACTACATCCAGCATCTCTACGATGGTCTCCATGGGAGAATAGCAGCCTGCATTGCTGCGAAAGGTGGATATACACTGTACTAGTGCCGACATTGTGCATGCTCTGTTGCCTGTGTCTATGTGCCTGTGGTTCTGTCAGTGTGATCATGTGATGTATCTGACCCCAGGAATGTGTCAACAAAGTTTCCCCTTCCTGGGACAATGAATTCACGGTGTTCTTATTTCAATTTCCAGGAGTGTATATCTGTACTTACAAAAAGAATGGTTCAAATAGCTCTGAGCACTATGGGACTTATTATCTGAGGTCATCAGCCCCCTAGAACTTAGAACTACTTAAACCTAACTAACCTAAGGACATCACACACATCCATGCCCGAGGCAGGATTCGAACCTGCGACCGTAGCAGCCGCGCGGCTCCGGACTGAGCGCCTAGAACCGCTAGACCACCGCGGCCGGCTACAAAAAGATGAAGCACTATTATTACAGTTACGCTGTGGTGATAGTTTTGCCACTTAGTTACACACTTATGATCATTTTCACGTCCATATATCAGATTTCCAAGTACAGCTCCATAGTACACTATTATGATGTGCACTCGTGAAATACACTAAGTTTACATACAAACATGTGGGCTGTGGTCAAAGAACGTAGATGTAGCAGATGTAAAGATGTTGCTGACACAGAGGCATGTAGGTTCTGGTCCAAGAACTTAGCCACAGTAAGTGCAAAGGTGTTGCATGTATAGAAATTTAAAAAGCTATTATAGACTGCGACGTTTCTTGACACACATTATGAATTTTATTTTTAATTCACAGTTTTGACGAAAAACTTAGACCTAGGAAGTAGAATGTTGTTATACATATGAAATTACGCAAAGCTATTACAAATTGAAAAATAACAGCTAGAACTGTTTTGAGTCACACTGTTGTCAGATCTAGGAGGTACAATGATGTTACATATATTAAATTTTTGAAAGCTATTACACATTGTAGAATGCAAGTTACAGCTTGTGTTTACAATATGACTATTACAAATTATGATGATGACTCTTGGACTGTTGTATGACTGCTACATCGAATTTCCATAGAATATTACTTTGCTATTGTATCAGAGGATAATTATTTTCTGTTTTTGAATATTTCATGAAAATGTGAAGATAGGATTTGTTTGCAAGTTCCAGTTGTTCGTTCAGAACAAAGTCTGGTGAGTTAGAGCTGTGGATATAAATTTCTAGCTCTTCAAGCAGATTCATTTTATTTCCTTTGCTCACAGTGTGTAGTATTTGTAGGTTTTCTGTAATGGCTGTGACTGAGTGACCATGGTCTTATAGGTGCATTGCAATGCAAAGGTGGATTTATCAAAATTATTTAGACGGAAGGCATTCATATGCTCACGGTATCTTATGGTGAAACTCCTTCTAGTTTGGCCTATGTAGAACTGTGGGCAATTGTCACGCCTACTAAATCAGATTCACAAGAAGGAAAAAACACATTCGCATGCATACCATTTACAGGTAAAATTTCATACCAAAAATTGCCAACCTCTCCCGGAAAACTGGTATTAATGTATAGCAACATTGTACTTCCTAGATCTAAGTTTTTCGTCAAATATGTGAATAAAAAAAAATCATAATGTGTGTCAAGAAACGTCGCACTCTATAATAGCTTTTTTAAATTTCTATATATGCAACACCTTTGCACTTCATGTGGCTAAGTTCTTTGACCAGAACCTACAAGCTTCTGTGTAAACAACATTTTTACATCTGCTACATCTACGTTCTTTGACCACAGCCCACATTTTTGTACGTAAATATAGTGTGTTTCACGAGTGCACATCATAATAGTGTAATATGGAGCTAAACAGGGTGATTCAAAAAGAATACCACAACTTTAAAAATGTGTATTTAATGAAAGAAACATAATTGACCTTCTGTTATACATCATTACAAAGAGTATTTAAAAGGTTTTTTTTTCACTCAAAAACAAGTTCAGAGATGTTCAATATGGCCCCCTCCAGACACACGAGCAATATCAACCCGATACTCCAACTCGTTCCACACTCTCTGTAGCATATCAGGCGTAACAGTTTGGATAGCTGCTGTTATTTCTCGTTTCAGATCATCAATGGTGGCTGGGAGAGGTGGCCGAAACACCATATCCTTAACATACCCCCATAAGACAAAATCGCAGGGGGTAAGATCAGGGCTTCTTGGAGGCCAGTGATGAAGTGCTCTGTCACGGGCTGCCTGGCGGCCGATCCATCGCCTAGGGTAGTTGACGTTCAGGTTTCATAACTAACCTTTTTCGTAGGACTCTCCATACAGTTGATTGTGGAATTAGCAGCTCTCTGCTAGCTCTGCGAGTCGATTTTCCTGGGCTGCGAACAAATGCTTGCTGCATGCGTGCTACATTTTCATCACTCGTTCTCGGCCGTCCAGAACTTTTCCCTTTGCACAAACACCCATTCTCTGTAAACTGTTTATACCAACGTTTAATACACCACCTATCAGGAGGTTTAACACCATACTTCGTTCGAAATGCACGCTGAACAACTGTCGTCGATTCACTTCTGCCGTACTCAATAACACAAAAAGCTTTCTGTTGAGCGGTCGCCATCTTAGCATCAACTGACGCTGACGCCTAGTCAACAGCGCCTCAAGCGAACAAATGTACAACTAAATGAAACTTTATAGCTCCCTTAATTCGCCGACAGATAGTGCTTAGCTCTGCCTTTTGTCGTTGCAGAGTTTTAAATTCCTAAAGTTGTGGTATTCTTTTTGAATCACCCTGTACCTGATATATGGACATGAAAATGACCATAAGTGTGTAACTTAGTGGCAAAACTACCACCACAGCGTAACTGTAGTAATGGTGCTTCATCTTTTTGTGAGTACAGGTATATTTTCGTCAAATGCTGCCTTACCACTTATAATTGCCCCACTTGTATCTGTGTAGTCACCAGCAAATAATTTTTTTGTATTTATACAGTGATCTGCAACAGTACAAACATGTACTTGAATGTATAAACACCTGAAGATGGGCGGAAGCACGAAACCGGTCGTGTGACGAATAAACAACCCTTTATTGTGACTGGTAGTGGATATTTTTCTACAACCCCATATAGGAACAGTCACGGAGTTGGACAGCATCCACAATGGATAAAATTCATTTAACTATTGAATGACCCTCGCATTGAAGAAATGCAAATATCCGACTCGCCTTTGGCCCCCTTGAGGGAGTGTGACTCGACTAGACTGGCTACGTGGGAGCTGGGAAGCGCGGACGAAAGCGACGTTTTCTAATGACGCGTCACCGACAGCGGCGTATTTCGGGCGGGCTGAGATTTTCGCGACCTCCGCCGCCAACTGTGCGGCCAGGGTGGGAATGAGATTTGGAGCGGCGAGAGAGTCGGGGAAACCGCCGACTGCCGGCTGTGACCCACTAACTACAAAGACCGCGCGCAACGTCGCCTCGCAGAGGCCGCTGCCACCGGTGTTGGACGGAGGGGCGGGAGAGCGGCGGGAGAGGGAGAGGGGGAGAGGGAGAGGGAGGACAGAGAGACAGAGAGAGAGAGAGAGAGCGGCCAGTTCGTTGACCCGGTCCCGCAGGGCGTTCTGCGGCCGGGGCTACCGCCGCACGGCTCGCTACCAAAGCGGCGGCCGACTCAGCGATACCTAGTCATAAAGTTGTAATTACCACCTCGAAAACGTCCTACTACGTGACTAATTATCACTTATGCATACAGGGTGGTCCATTGATAGTGACCGGACCAAATTTCCCACGAAAAAAGCATCAAACGAAAAAACTACAAAGAACGAAACTTGTCTAGCTTGAAAAGGGAAATCAAATGGCGCTATGGTTCGCCCGCTAGAAGGCGCTGCCATACGCCAAACGGATATCAACTGCTTTTTTTTTTTTTAATGGGAACCCCCATTTTTATTACATATTTGTGTAGTAAGTAAAGATATATATGAATGTTTTAATTGGACCACTTTTTTCGCTTTGTGATAGATGGCGCTGTAATAGTCACAAACGTATAAGTACGTGGTATCACGTAACATTCCGCCAGTGCGGACGGTATTTGCTATGTGATCATTACCCGTGTTAAAATGGACCGTTTACCAATTGCGGAAAAAGTCGATATCATGTTGATGTATGGCTATTGTGATCAAAATGCCCAAAGGGCGTGTCCTATGTATGCTGCTCGGTATCCTGGACGACATCATCCAAGTGTCCGGACCGTTCGCCGGATAGTTACGTTATTTAAGGAAACAGGAAGTGTTCAGCCACATGTGAAACGTCAACCACGACCTGCAACAAATGATGATGCCCAAGTGCGGCTAATCCGCACATCAGTGGCAGACAAATGGCGCGAGAATCGGGAATCTCAAAAACGTCGGTGTTGAGAATGCTACATCAACATCGATTGCACCCGTACCATATTTCTATGCACCAGGAATTCCATGGCGACAACTCTGAGCGTCGTGTACAGTTCTGCCACTGGCCACAAGAGAAATTGCGGGACGATGACAGATATTTTGCACGCGTTCTATTTAGCGACGAAGCCTCATTCACCAACAGCGGTAACGTAAACCGGCATAATATACACTATTGGGCAACGGAAAATCCACGGTGGCTGCGACAAGTGGGACATCAGCGACCTTGGCGGGTTAATGTACGGTGCGGCATTATGGGAGGAAGCATAATTGGCCCCCATTTTATCGATGGCAATCTAAATGGTGCAATGTATGCCGATTTCCCACGTAATGTTCTACCGATGTTACTACAAGATGTTGCACTGCATGACAGAATGGCGATGTACTTCCAACATGATGGATGTCCGGCACATAGCTCGCGTGCTGTTGAAGCGGTACTGAATAGCATATTTCATGACAGGTGGATTGGTCGTCGAAGCACCATACCGTGGCCCGCACGTTCACCGTATCTGACGTCCCCGGATTTCTTTCTGTGGGGAAAGTTGAAGGATATTTGCTATCGCGATCCACCGACAACACCTGACAACATGCGTCAGTGCATTGTCAATGCATGTGCGAACATTACGGAAGGCGAACTACTCGCTGTTGAGAGGAATGTCGTTACACGTATTGCCAAATGCACTGAGGTTGACTGACATCAGTTTGAGCATTTATTGCATTAATGTGGTATTTACAGGCAATCACGCTGTAACAGCATGCGTTCTCAGAAATGATCACAAAGGTACATGTATCACATTGGAATAACCGAAATAAAATATTCAAACGTACCTATGTTGTGTATTTTAATTTAATAAACCTACCTCTTCCCATCTGTTCGTCTAAAATTGTGAGCCATATGTTTGTGATTATTACAGCGCCATCTACCACAAAGCGAAAAAAGTGGTCCAACTAAAACATTGATATTTCCTTACGTACTACACGAATATGTAATAAAAATGAGGTTCCTATTTTTAAAAACGCCGTTGATATCCGTTTGACCTATGGCAGCGCCATCTAGCCGGCCAACCATAGATCCACTTGATTTCCCCCTTCAAGCTAGACAAGTTTCGTTCTTTGTAGTTTTTTCGTTGACGCTTATTTCGTTTTATTACTTCTTCCAACAAAAACAGTAAAATTATGCGTCATTCGACATTTATTAACTCGTAAACTTTCTGTACATATGTTACCGGCCAAACCCGATTTCAGGATGAACTAGTTTCGCCTGGGTCAAACTCGTTCATCCTGTTACCGATAGGATAAAGCAGTTTTGCCTAGGTCGGATCGGTTTATCCTAGTTATAATTTACATGCTTTACGATAAACTGGTACGTCCTAGTCCGAACTAATAGTGCCTAGTCGGAACGCATGTCGCTGCCTGTACGAACGGGGAATCCCCGAACCATCTGTCTCTCCCCTAGCGCCTCTCAGTTGAACTGTTTTGTTGAACGGTATTTTGCATCAACGAGTGCGCGTGTTGAATTACTGGTTGCGTTTAAAAGATTTTATTACAATCCTAGTATAATTATTGTGAAGCGTTTCATCATGGATGAGCCTTCGTGTAGTATACAAGCCAGTCAAAAGCTGTGGAGAGAAAAGTTTCTGGAGGAAATTTTGCAAAGTGAAAACAGAAAGTCTTCTCGTTATAGTATGTTATTAGTAGACGAATGTGCGGATTTGGTTAAACAAGTAGAACACACGGAAAATTTGGAGAAAAGAGCATCATTACAAAAAAGAAGACTGAAACGATTGGCTGTTTTTAAAATTGGTGATGTGAAAAAACTCGTTGCACGGTGTGAAGGGAATATAAAATATTTTGTTCCAGCTGACGAACTTTATGATGTAATTGACTCAGCTCATGTAGCTGTGGGTCATGGTGGTCGCGATAGGATGTTGGCCGAGACATCAAAAAATTATGCCAATAACACAGAGGAAATGATATGTGTGATGTTTGTCAACAAAAGAAGACAAAAAAGAAAAGAAGGCTAGTTTCAAAGCCAGTTCTCCATTCGGAAATGGACAGCAGATGCCAAGTCGATTTGATTTCCAAACACAACCAGACGGGAATTTGAAATTCATTCTAGTTTACCAAGACCATCTCACAAAATTTGTTCTCCTTCGTGAGTTAACATTAAAGAGGGCTGAAGAAGTGGCTTATCATTTGGATGACATATTACTAACTGTAGGCGCGCCGTACGTTCTTCTATCTGACAGTGGCAGAGAATTTGTCAATAATGTCATAAGTGAACTTCCAAAGCTCTGGTCAGAACCGAAAATTGTGCATGGAAAACCAAGGCGCAGCCAAAGTCAGGGTTCTGTTGAACGTGCCAACCAAGACATTGAAAATATGAGGAGTTCTTGGTTAAAGGACAATTCGACGAAGTCGTCGGAAGGTTTAAGGTATGTCCAATTCATTAGAAATCGAGCTTACCACTCTGGCATAGAACAGGCACCTTACAAAGCATTATTCGGAATCGAAACTAGAGTAGGAGTTTCCACTTCCTCGTTGCCTTAAGAAATCGTAAATTATATGCAGGATGAAGATGACCTAAAGAAGGCAATCGAAGATGCCAGCAATGCTATATAGTACGAAGACAGTCATGATGACAACATTGTGAAAACTGACACAAACGACATTCAAAATGCTAGAAAAATTGCGAAATAAAATTTAAAAAAAAAGCTAAAAGAATGAAAGCTTCCTCTGAGAAATTCCATCCACCAGCTGACATTGGAGACAATGTAACCATACGTGCTCCAAATGTACATAAAGGCAGAGGTGACCTTAGAAACATAATCTTTAAGGGCCACAAAACATTCTATTTGATCAGGGCAAGGCTTCGTGAAATGCAGTTGCATGAAAAACTGTACAACAAACAAATGCAATTGTAAGAAAAACAGAGTACTCTGCAACTCTAAGTGCCACCAAAGTAAAGCATTCAAAAATAAGTAAAGAAGCAACGTGCAGATAAGATGATTTCTGTGGATGGATATACGTAAGTTGATCTAGTGGTAGATGTCAAATTACTGATTAGTTAATAAATAACTTTAATGAATCATATTGACTATTTTATTTATATTCCTTTATTCAGTTTACTTTGAAAAGCTTATAGAAGATACAAACTAGGTGAAATTAGTTCAGACTAGGACGTACCAGTCTATCCTAATGCATGTAAATTCTAACTAGGATAAACCGATTTGACCTAGGCTACACTCTTTCAGCCAGTCGGTAACAGGATGAACGAGTTTGAGGCAGGCGAAACTAGTTCATTCTAAAATCGGGTTTGGCCAGTAACATACACTTTTTCGATATTTCTTTCTCCTCTTTTTTTCAATCTGCTATGCTTACATTTTGTTCCATCAGCAAAAATTCTTTCTTAACGTGCTTTCTTTCGCTCATTTCCTGCACCTCTCCCATCCTCTCTCTTCGTTTCTTCTCCTATTTCTCTTTCACATTGATTCTGTTTCTTTTCACCTCTGCACTGCTGCACACTTCCTTCAACACCTCTCTCTCTCTCTCTCTCTTTCTCTCCCTTTCTTTTTCTGTTTCTCTTCCACTCGGTTGCTGTTTCTTTTCACTTCCATTCTCTTGCTCAGTTGCTTCTCTTCCTCTCTCTATATCTCTCTGTCTCTCTCTTCCTTTTTCTTTATTTTCTCATTCAATCCGTTTCTGTTTCCCTTCATCTCTGTTCTCTTGCTCACTTCCTTCACCTTTCCCCCCCCCCCCCCCTCTCTCTGTCTGTCTGTCTCTATTCCTTTCTTTTTCATTTTATCTTTCAATCTGTTGCTGTTTCCCATTATTTATTGCTCACTTTCTTCACCTCATATTTTTCCTCCTCCCTTTTTCTTTTTTTTCTGTATATCTCTTTCACTCCATTTCTGTTACTCATCACCATCATTCTCTTGCTCACTTTCTTCACCTCCTCGCTCTTTCTCTCTCCCTCCCTCCCTCCCCCCCCTCTCTCTCCCTCCCTCTTTTTTTTCTATTTCACTCGGTTTCTGTTTATCATCACTTCGATTCTCTTGTTCACTTCCTTCTCTGTTACTTCCGTTTTCTTCATTTTCTCTTTCGGTTCATTTCAGTTTTTCTTTGTCTCTGTTCTCTTGCTCACTTCATTCACCCCCTCCCTCTCTCCCTTTCTGTCTTCATTTCTTTTTCATTTTATCTTCTAATCTGTTTCTGTTTCCCTTCAGTTGTGGTCTCTTGCTCACTTTCTTCACCTCATATTTCTCTTCCCCCCTTTTCTGCATATCTCTCTCTCTTTCATTCGGTTTCTCTGTTTCTCTTTCACTCCATTTCTGCTTCTCATCACTTTCATTCTCTAGCTCAATTCCATCACCTCCTTTCTCTCTCCCTCGCTCGTTTTCTTTTACTGTCTGTATTTCACACAGTTTCTTTTTCTCTTCACCTCCGTTCTGTTGCTCACTTCCTTCTCTCTCTTTTCGTTTTTTTTTTTAATTTTCTCTTTCAATCTATTTCTGATTCCCCAATCTCCATTCTCTTTCTCACTTCCTTCACATCCTCCTCCCCCCCCCTCCTCTCTCTATCTTTCTTTGTTTTTCATTTTCTCTTTCAATGTGTTTCTTTTTACCCCTCACTTCCAGTCTCGTGCTCACTTCCTTCATCTCATGTTTCTCTTCCCCTGCATCTCTGTCTCTTTCTTTTTCTGTCTCTCTTTCACTGCATTTCTGTTTCTCATCATCTCTTCCTCCTCCTCTCTCTCTTTTTCTCTCTCCCCATTCATTCATAAAAAATGTACTGTGACTGTTCAGGGGGGTATTTTTGAAATTTAGACTTCTTCAAACGTTATTTTAACGCTTTTCTGAGCATTTTAAAAGTGTGAATACAACATTTGTTTCACACCGCTTCAATTGCCTATTGTACCTCATCTCAAAATGTGCAGTTCTGACATGTTTTAAATTTTTTTGGGGGTACTAAGGAATCCTCTCTCCGACTGCGTTAGCGTCGGCGATGCTCTCCCTTGATACCAGGAGGAAGAGCACGCGACGCTTTCTAAGCAGAAACCGCGGCCTAGGAGCGCCCGGCTAGGCTAGCTCACCTCCCGGGGAAAGCAGTGCCGTGACGTCACGAGGCCACGGCCGCCGTGACCCGCTCAATAGCTGTCCCTCATTCGCCGCTAATGACGTCACCCTTCAGAGCAGGCGGCGCGCTCCCGCACAAAGAGCGGCTACCCCGCCTTGCCCGCTGCTTCTTTCTTCCGCGTCGGGCTTCACAGGGGTCAAGAGGGGGCAGTAAAGGAAAGGGGCTCACGTCATCTCCTGAAGCGCCGCCGTTAAAAATTCATATCAAAAGACGCCGGGCGGGCTTTCAGACGATTTAAAAGAGTCGACTTTCTTCTTCTATCTCTCCCCCCATCCTCGTCCATCGGCCGTCGCTGTTAGCCGAAGACCGCAATACGGGGTGAGCAAAAGGTCTTTCCCCAAGTACGAGAAACTGCGCTACTGGCCATTAAAATTGCTACACCACGAAGATGACGTGCTACAGACGCGAAATTTAACCGACAGGAAGAAGATGCTGTGATGTGCAAATGATTAGCTTTTCAGAGCATTCACGCGAGGTTGGCGCCGGTGGCGACACCTACAACGTGCTGACATGAGCAAAGTTTCCAACCGATTTCTCATACACAAACAGCAGTTGACCGGCGTTGCCTGGTGAAACGTTGTTGTGATGCCTATTGTAGGGAGGAGAAATGCGTACCATCACGTTTCCAACTTTGATAAAGGTCGGATTGTAGCCTATCGCGATTGCGGTTTATCGTATCGCGACATCGCTGCCCGCGTTGGTCGACATCCAATGACTGTTAGCAGAATATGGAATCGGTGGGTTCAGGAGAGCAATACGGAACGCCGTGCTGGATCCCAACGGTCTCGTATCACTAGCAGTCGAGATGACAGGCATGGCTGTAACGGATCGTGCAGCCACGTCTCGATCCCTGAGTCAACAAATGGGGACGTTTGCAAGACAACAACAATCTGCACGAACAGTTCGACGACGTTTGCAGCAGCATGGAATATCAGCTCGGAGACCGTGGCTGCGGTTACCCCTGACGCTGCAGACAGGAGCGCCTGCGATGGTGTACTCAACGACGAAACTGGGTGCACGAAAAGCGTCATTTTTTCGGATGAATCCATGTTCTGTTTACAGCATCACGATGGTCGCATCCGTGTTTGGCGCCATCACGGTGAACGCACATTGGAAGCATGTACAGGGTGATTCAAAAAGAATACCACAACTTTAGGAATTTAAAACTCTGCAACGACAAAAGGCAGAGCTAAGCACTATCTGTCGGCGAATTAAGGGAGCTATAAAGTTTCATATAGTTGTACATGTGTTCGCTTGAGGCGCTGTTGACTAGGTCAATAAAGTTTTTGGTCCCTTTTTCTTCGAAGGTGCTACTGTAACTGGACTACAGTATCTGGAGATGTTAGAGAATTGGCTGTTCCCTCAGCTCGAACAAGAAGCACAACAATTCATATTTCAGCAGGATGGAGCGCCACCACATTGGCACTTATCTGTCCGTAACTACCTGAACGTCAACTACCCGAGGCGATGGATCGGCCGCCAGGCAGCCCGTGACAAAGAACTTCATCACTGGCCTCCAAGAAGCCCTGATCTTACCCCCTGCGATTTTTTCTTATGGGGGTATGTTAAGGATATGGTGTTTCGGCCACCTCTCCCAGCCACCATTGATGATCTGAAACGAGAAATAACAGCAGCTATTCAAACTGTTACGCCTGATATGCTACAGAGAGTGTGGAACGAGTTGGAGTATCGGGTTGATATTGCTCGAGTGTCTGGAGGGGGCCATATTGAACATGTCTGAACTTGTTTTTGAGTGAAAAAAAACCTTTTTAAATACTCTTTGTAATGATGTATAACAGAAGGTTGTATTATGGTTCTTTCATTAAATACACATTTTTAAAGTTGTGGTATTCTTTTTGAATCACCCTGTATTATTTATTAGTCACGTGGATTGTTGCCGAGTTACGTGGTGAGCCTTAATGAAACTGATATTTCATTTTGATTTACAATAACCGCTTTTGTGAAGTTCTCTTTTTTAACAATATTAATCTTCAGTATAAATTATTTGTTACGTAATGAACGTTAGACTTGCTGAATCTTAAAACATGAGCATATAAGTTGAACAATGGAATAAACTTCTCATATTAATTTCCTCGGCTAGTCAGCTCACTTTAAAGCAAAAGATCTTTAGTTATTAATTACAATTGCGGCCCACACACGCCCGAGAGTATTTCTTCTTACCTCCGTTAACCACTGCATTGTAGTCGGAGTCCTGGCTCTGACTGTTGTACTGAAAATAAGAATCTTAATGCTACGTATTTTCTGCAGCGTCGGATGGCTGTAGAGAAAAATGTATATTATGTTAATAGCGGGCGAGTTTTTCGCTTCCGCTAATTTTTTGTAAGTTAATATCGCCACGTAATCGCGTCGTCGGCTGCATCGGCCGCTGCGATTGTTGAACTGTAAATTATTCGAATGCAGGTTAATTCAAGAAAGGCGGACATGAAATCGGGATCACCTCTTACAAATTAAAAGTGAACAATAATATTAGATCAATATATTATGTGTTTAATTAGTACAAATATGATTACATTTGCCAGCGCTCGCAAGATGTTCGTCTACACGCAACCGAGACAAGAGAAGAAGTGAAGACGACTAAAAAAAATTAAAAAAAGAGCGTATCTTGTCACCTATTTAGATCATTTTGTTATATTTCTTTGCTCTCGAAGCTTGCACAGGGAAATTAATATTTTACAGGTACATGAGAAAAACGTATATTATTCAATTTTTAAATGTCTCTTCTTTATAAATATTGTTTTTTACGTCTTTTCGTGTTATTTCACTGGGGACGGTATAGGGACTGAATACCTCACATGTTAAGTCCCATAGTGCTTACAAGGGGAGGCCGCCAATTGTGAAATTCAGATTCGCTTCATACTGCGCATAATAAAAGCTCATGGCCAGAGGTGTAGTGTGGCAAAGCACCAAGATGCACTTCTCAGCCGTTGTCGAGAAATTGACAGTTAAAAGAAACCGTTGCGGTGAAATACTCTCTATGATTTATAACTTTCTCCAGCGTCGTGGCGCAGCGGTAAGCGGTCGGGTTCGTAATCCGAAGGTCGCCGGATCGGATCTCGCGCCATGCAACTTTTTTTTTAGTATTTGTTTTTTGTAATTCAAATAATATATATATATATATATATATATATATATATATATATATATATATATAATTCCCGGCAATCAGGTGCAACAATTATGCGTATAATAAACGATATTCCGAAACGAATACGTATAGTGTAAGTCAAACGTTCGAATTAGAGACCCCACGATATATATATATCTATGTGCGTATATATATATTACAAAAAACAAATACTAAGAAAAAAAAGGGTTGCATGGTGCGAGATTCGATCCGGCGACCTTCAGATTACAAACCCGAGCGCTTACCGCTGCGCCACGACGCTGTAGGAAATCACGTAGAGAGTATTTCACCCCAACGGTTTCTTTTAACTGTCGATTTTCTCGACAACGGCTGAGAGGTGCATCTTGGTGCTTTGCCACATTACACCTCTGACCATGAGCTTTTATTATGCGCAGTATGAATCGAATCTGAATTTCACAATTGGCGGCCTCCCCTTGTTAGAGCCATTTGAACCATAATATTACGTCATAGTTCTGACGCTAAACGACAATCATTAAAATCAGAAACTGTATATTTCTTGAGCTACCGCAACTCAGAGCGTGTGAATCACGAGAGCAGCTGCGACATCATCCCAGTGCTGCGAGATGGCGCTCGGCCAGTTTTGCAGGTGCTGAAGTCTCCACAGCACCGGTGCAGTAGTCTAATTAATGCGACCCCTTCCAGCTTACGCGGTCGCCTTGTCGCCACAAACTGTGACGACGACTGGCGTTTGTGATCTGTATCAAGAGCTCTCCTTCCCGATCGGTATTGTTCACAACAGTCAGGGGTGACGTGTTAAAGGCATATTCTCAGTCACAGAGTGTGTAGGGCTCTATAACGTGATAGTTGATCCCACTCCCCTACGCAAATTCAGCCGACCTCTCATTACCGGTTATATTGTTCTTAGTTATATTCCATTCAATATTTGTATCTTGTAATACCTTACAAAGTCTCGCAATAAATCACTTCGTGATACCAAAATATTTGTTTTATTTAAGGGGCTCAGGAAAGGCTCAAAACCATGAAAAGTTCAATTTTTACTTTTTTGCGTTTTCTGAATCTGCAGACTATTACCTTTTCATAGATATATAATTTATTCAATTCCGAAGACTACAACTATTTTTAAATTTTTTTTGAAATGTGTTCTACGTGGGCGTGACCCACTGTGGCGCTGTTAAACTGCTGTCAAATGGTGTTATTATTAACGTCCGTGTTCATCAGGTACATTTTAGTGATGTGAGATAAAGTATGTGTTGTGGCTAACCTGTGATGGTTCAATATATATCCCTGGTGTGATTGTCGATTGTTTCATGTTTATTTACTCTGTCGTTATCTCGAAAATATTCGTTATTAATTCTGTTTCTTGAGTCTCTATTTTGTTGAAGTATAATAATGAGTAAAAGTAAAGTTATTAGAAATCCTCTGAAGGCTTTTAAGAAAAGGAGAAATGTTGGAAAGCCAAAGGTATGTGTTATTACTGTAAACAATAAAGACGATAACCAAGTGAGTGAACCTAACCTCTCAAGTACACCTGCCCATAGCAGTCAAAGTGGGAAAGAAAATACTTCACAGAAGAAGCTTGGTTCAATGAGTGAAAACTATGAATGTTTTATGGGCGAATCGGATGTGAATGAATTATTTGATATGTCGGTTCTCAAAGGAATTTTTTCAAACTGTGTAAGATGTATTCATTGTAGTGAAGTTGGTCTGGAACTCTCCATAATAAAGCACGTAGGACTTGCTAGTGAAACACAACTGAAATGTGATAAGTGTTCATACATGACCACCTTTTGGAACAGTGTTGCAGTAACTGCAACTGAAGAAAATGGTAGCAAAATCTACGAACACAACAACGAGCGATGCTTGCTTTAGACAAGGAACGCCTTCGGGCTGCAGACAGGGCTGTAAAGAGTCTAGAAATACAAGCAAGAGTAAACAGGAGGACGAACAAGAGGAAGCTGGAGGAGGAGTTTGCAGAGGATGAAGATAATCCATCCTATGGACCTGGAATGCACTAAAAAGTTAATCCAATCTTTGTCGCTCGATTCCCGAAACTTTTATTTTCTCATACTAATTACATGTTTTCTAAGGATCGTCCAAACATATTTGTTTCAAACTTTCAGTAAATGTTACACAGTACCTTCTGCATAATTTAACACAGCCTTTTTCCAAAAAACTGTATATTTTTGAATATATAAATAAAAAATTGCAAAAAAATGTTGTGAATTTTCATTACAATTGAAAAAAAATCATCTTTAATAACCAACTAAAATTTTGTAAAATCCCTGTGTTAAGTTGTAGCCCATATTCCAATAAATAATCTGTAAAAAGTTCAACTTCCTACCTCAAATACTTTGTGAAGAAAGATGTAATTTATAAGCGTTATTTTAACATTGCAAGTATAGGGCGTTCCGGAGCCCCTTAATAGTTGAATTTCGCCTTTATTATCAGGGTCCCTTGCCATCATAAATAATGTCGAACGCGTAACTACAGTGAAGCGCCAGTGAAACTGGTACAGGCATGCGTATTCAAATACAGAGATATGTAAACAGGCAGAAGACGGTGGTGCGGTCCGCTACGCCTATATAAGACAAGTGTTATGCTACAATGGCAGGTTATCAAGACTTAAATGAGATTGAAGGTGGTGTTATAGTCGGCGCACGAGGATTGGGACCCAGTATCCCCGAGCTAGCGACGCAGTGGGGATTGTCCCACGAGTGTGCCGTGAATATCAGGAATCCGGCAAAACATCAAATCTCCGACATGGCTGCGACCAGGAAAGGATCCTGCAAGAACGGGACCAACGACCACCAGCAGTGCAACGTTTCTGCAGATTTGAACGCTGGGCCATCAACAAGTGCCAGCGTGCGAATCATTCAACAAAAACATCATCGATATGGGCTTTCAGACCCGAGGACCCACTCATGTACCTTTACGCCTCGCCTGGACCCGTCAACACTGAAACTAGACTGTTGATGACTGGAAACATGTTGCCTGCTCGGACGAGACTCGTTTCAAATTTAAATCTAGCCGATGGACGTGTATGAGCATGGAGACAACCTCATGAATCCGTACACCCTGCATGTCAGCAGGGGGGCTGTTCAAGCTGGTGTAGGCTCTGTAATGGTGTGGGCCGTGTGTGTGCGGTTGGAGTATTATGGGACCCCTGTCATCTACATATGACTCTGACAGGTGACCGTACATAAGCATCCTGTCTGATCATCTGCACTCATTCGTGTCCACTGTGCGTTCAGACGCACTTGCGCAATTGCAGCAGGTTCAAATGGTTCAAATGGCTCTGAGCACTATGGGACTCAACTTCGGAGGTCATCAGTCCCCTAGAACTGAGAACTACTTAAACCTAACAAACCTAAGGACATCACGCACATCCATGCCCGACGCAGGATTCGAACCTGCGACCGTACCGGTCGCGCGGTTCCAGACTGAAGCGCCTAGAACCGCTCGGCCACACCGCCCGGCGATATTAGGTGAACATCAATAACAGCAAAACGAGGATAATGGAATGTAGTCTAATTGAATTAGGGAATTGGATTACGAAATGAGACACTTAAAGTAGTAGATGAGTTTCGCTATTTAGTGTGCAAAATAACTGATGATGGTCGAAGTAGAGAGGATATAAAATGTAGACTGGTAATGGCAAGAAAATCGTTTGTGAAGAAGAGAAATTTGTTAACATCGAGTATAGATTTAAGTGTCAGGAAGTCTTTTCTAAAAGTATTTGTATGGAGTGTAGCCATGTTGTTGTTGTTGTGGTCTTCAGTCCTGAGACTGGTTTGATGCAGCTCTCCATGCTACCCTATCCTGTGCAAGTTTTTTCATCTCCCAGTACCTACTGCAACCTACTTGCTTCTGAATCTGCTTAGTGTATTCATCTCTTGGGCTCCCTCTACGGTTTTTACCCTCCACGCTGCCCTCCAATGCTAAATTTGTGATCCCTTGATGCCTCAGAGCATGTCCTACCAACCGGTCCCTTCTTCTCGTCAAGTTGTGCCACAAACTCCTCTTCTCTCCAATTCTATTCAATACCTCCTCATTAGTTACGTGATCTACCCATCTAATCTTCAGCATTCTTCTGTAGCACCACATTTCAAAAGCTTCTATTGTCTTCTTGTCCAAAGTATTTATCGTCCATGTTTCACTTCCGTAGCCATCTATGGAAGTGAAACATGGACGATAAATAGGTCAGACAAGAAGAGAATGTGGTGCTACAGAAGAATGCAGAAGATTAGATGGATAGATCACATAACTAATGAGGAGGTATTGAATAGGATTGGGGAGGAGTTTGTGGCACAACTTGACTAGAAGAAGGGATCGTTTGGTAGGACATGTTCTGAGGCATCAAGGGTTCACCAAATTAGCATTGGAGGGCAGCCTGAAGGGTAAAAATCGTAGAGGCAGACCAAGAGATGAATACACTAAGCTGATTCAGAAGGATGTAGGTTGCAGTAAGTACTGGGAGATGAAGAAGCTTGCACAGGATAGAGTAGCATGGAGAGCTGCATCAAACCAGTCTCCGGACTGAAGACCACAACAACAACAAGGTGTTGTGGGTCACAGAAAGGTTTAGTGTTAAAATTTCGAGAAGAGTCGGACGACACGTTAACATCTTGCTAAGTGACCCCCGATGAAAAAGTCGTTTTCCCCATGCGCCATTCGCGAGTGGAACAGGGGAAAGGGCACCAGTTAGTGGTACCAGAAGTACGCTTCGCCACACTCTTCTGAACTATGGCTGTAGACCCGACTGGCCTGCCCAAACTGCCCATAGCGTTTCCCGTAGCCACCCGAGTCCCCGCTAAAAAAGATCCGGCTGGGGAGATTCCGGCAGTTGGAGGGTCTCCGGGCAGCCGTGTCGGCGCCCCATTGGCTGCTGGCTTCCGCTAAGCGCGCCACTCCACACGACGTCGCGTCACGTACGCAGCCATTAACTCCCCATTACGCCCGCTTACCGTCCAGGGTCAATGCGTACATTCCGAGAAAAAGACGAGGCTGGAGTCGAAGTAGATTTCCCCTCCTGGTCGTGTCGTGAAGGTCCAGGCCTGCGTCCGCAAGGAGGGTAGCAGCGTGGCCACGTGAAGCTCGGAGGTCGCGACTTCGAACCTCGCCCTTGGATTTTTTTTTTTTTTTTTTTTTTTTTTTTTTTTTTTTTTTTTTTTCGATGCGGCCGGTCACGATTCCCTCTCTTCCATGGCAACCCCTCCATGTCGGAACAGCACTTGCAACCTACGTCCTCCATTAATTGCTGTCTTCCCATAAACCAGGTTTAATATTTTTTGTGTGTGGAATCTAAAATTTAAAAAAACCTCTCTCACACCGGCCTTATTTAGCTTCACTGATCAGGATAGTAAAAACATGCGTATGTTAAGGGAATTTTCATTCACAAAGCAGGCTTATCACATTCACACATTTCAATACTGTTCTATCCTGATTAAATTGAGCTTAACTTAAATTCCATAAGGCAGTGAAGCAATTTAGAAGTCTCGGTGCGACGAAAATTGTCAATCGATCTCCTAAAAACATTTGTAATAATTATTAACTTTCGGTGATCGCATGGGGAAGACCGGAGATCTGCTCGTAAGACCGTGTTAGCCTATTTACTGGAAGTAATAAACTGGATATCTTGAGCATACAAAACGGCAGGTTTGTCCAGTGTAAATCAGACGTTCCCCACTGATCCCGTGCAACACAGCGTAGTAAGCAGACGCTGTCAATAATAATAAGCAGTTAAATAACACGCGGACACACTTACTTTAGTTTAGTTCATGTATTAAATTCTTTCTCATACAGAATCTCATCAAGATGGCGACTGGCTCAACAATACATACATATACATCCTCCCCCTTTCACGACTAATCGGCAAGAATTTCCTCTTCTTTTCATACGAGAAAACATAGATAGCAGAGAAGCTATTCCATGGAGTAAATGGACGCTCCAAGGAATAATTGGGCTTGAAACTACTTTGCATTGATAATCGGTAAGATAAGAAGAGATATTTCGAGATATGTACTGAGTTACAGAATTTATAAAATTTCTGAAAATATCGCGTAGAGACCGCTGCAAGAGACATTACACAGGGCTTCCCAACGTGTGGTCCGCGGACCCATTAGGGATCCGCCATCTCTTTCTAGGGGGTCTGCGGCAATGAGTAAAATTATTGAATAAAAATGCGAAAATCTAATTCATCACTTTTTTTGTGTGAAAAACATGTGTACTTTTACTTCAAGTAGCATTTGCGGTTCCTAAGTGAGAACGCATACGCAGTTTAGTGCCGGAGAATGCGGCTTCTCTGATCGACTGTTTCGCAACAATACGGCGGTCGTTTGTGCCCCGGATCACGGCGCTAGATGCGCTCAAACCTTTTACGCATGCGCGGAGCGAGCTTTGTCGACCAATCACAGCGCTCGCTGGTACGTATGCGGCCCCAGGCATCGTTAAATGTTAAACTTGCTTTGTCAGTGCACAACCTTTTTCGTAAGTCGATTTTTGACCAGTTTATTACTTCTAACGTGGATCGGTGGCTGAAGTCAGGATCACTGAAGAAGGGTGCAGTTTCTCCATCGCCTTCACAACAAGGGAAGTTTCCAATTGAAATGAATGAGGAGGGAGGACGACCACAAGAAGACTTTACATACATTCGAACATTTTTTTTCGGATCTCATGAAAAACCACCCCCCTCCCCCCACCACACACACACACACACACACACACACACACACACACACACACACACACATTCTCACACACGACTGTTGCGAAATAAGCATGCTCCTTACACAAGAGTAGCCAAGTAGTGGAAGTGAACAGACCATAAGCGGCATCTTGTCAACGAACAGTTTGGACGTGACGTTGATTGCTCTTGGAGGAAGACAGCTCCATCGTGTGAAATTTCAATTACCTTGTAATTTTAATCAGGCTATAGTGAGTTGAACAAAGGGTGTAAATCCACTAGCAAGTGTCTGGATACAGTGGGAATTCAAATTGGGTCGTTAATTTCAAGTTGTTTTCATTCAACTCTAAAGCAAAGACTATTGATACTTGGCGGGGGGGGGGGGGGGTGAGGGGGATGGAGGAGGGGGGTCATTGGGAACATTATGGCACTTCCATTAAGAAGCTTGCAGTTCCGATGGGTTTCGCTCTGAAACTTAAAGCTACTGTGCTCTTGACTGAGTAGGGGTCCGCCATGGATTTTCGACTGAAGAAGGGGTCCGCCAGCTGAAAAGGTTGGGAAGCCCTGGCTTAAACTATCTAGCCTACAGCCTACAACGCCACCTATCCCTGAACACTTCGGATTTCGTGCTGGGCATAGCACAACACAACAAGCCGTTCGTCTGGTGGAGCACACCTGCACAGAGAAGAGCCGGGGTAATAGGGCGGTGTCACCGCCAGACACCACACTTGCTAGGTGGCAGCCTTTAAATCGGCCGCGGTCCGTTAGTATACGTCGGACCCGCGTGTCGCCACTGTCAGTGATTGCAGACCGAGCGCCGCCACACGGCAGGTCTAGTCTAGAGAGACTCCCTAGCACTCGCCCCCAGTTGTACAGCCGACTTTGCTAGCGATGGTTCACTGACAAAATACGCTCTCATTTGCCGAGACGATAGTTTAGCATAGCCTTCAGCTACGTCATTTGCTACGACTTAGCAAGGCGCCATAGCATTTGATAATTAATAGTGTGAAGCTTGTACAGTAACGAGAGATGTTCACCAATTGTGGATTAAAGTTAAGTATTACATCAACTACGTACTTCATTTGCTACTATTAATTCCCTTAACTGTTCCAGACCTCGCGCCAGTCAGCGTGTAATAAAACGCGTGCATTTCGGCCTCCTCTAGCAACACTACAAATAGCACAGCGGCCATTTTCCTGGACACTGAGAAAGCGTTCGACCGGGTTTGGCATGGCCGCCTGCTATACAAACTGTCGAAGATGAACTGCCCACTTCACCTGCTAAAAATAGTCCACTTTCGTTCCTAGTAGAAAGAAAATTCTGCTTGAAATAAAAAATGTTCTAATTTAATCTCAAAGATATAAGAAGAAAATTTGTTCGACTGTCATACCAGAGGAATACCCTGAAAAACTTTTTTATCATTGAGAGACAAAGGACTAATTTCGAGAGTCTTTTATTACTTCTAGTATTAACTACCCCTTTTTGTTCTGATGTGCTGGCGTAAAGACATACTGTATAGTTTCATGTGTATGTGTGTGTTAAATGAAGGCGTTAAATGATGAAAAATGTCTTTCATAATCTCTGTGAAGATCAAGCCTAATCCCACACCAGTGGAGTTTTAGATGGAGCCGACGGTCTTTACGACGGCGATGCTCAACAATAGACGTACGTGATTGTGCTCACTACTTTCCTTTGGTGGCCGCTGAGATTAATTTCGATGTGTTTTTGCCGAGACATTCAGAACCTTCAATCTTCCTTTTCGCGTAAAAATAGGAGTCCGATTGAAAAAGAAATATTGTAATGTTGTTGCTTTAATTTGTTATGAAAGCGGTGCTGATAGACAATAAAAGCGGCTTAAAAGCTGTGAGCTGTCTGGGGAAGTTAACCTTGCATTACTGAGCAACTGTTTCATCAGGTATCCAGTCTAGCTTACCAAATTCCCAACCAGACTAACATTAATTATAATCTTTTAGTACTCATCTTACGATAACTGGTGATTATATATATATATATATATATATATAAAGAGAATTTAAATAAAAAGAAATAAATCAGTTTATATTTGGAAATTTATTTTAACATTGATCACTGAAATTTCAGCATATTAAACTTGAGTCATAACTAAACTGGTGCCTTATTTAGGATTGTGAAAATGTGAGATTGTAATCTTACGGAACACATCAAATATGGAGCCAAGAATGGGAGACTGCATACAACACTGCATTCATAAGATAACACACGAAGAACGTTGAAACATATGCAAGAGGAAATTAACCACAACCAACCGATTCAATTTTCACCCAAAGAAGTTACGTTCGTATCGCAATCCTGTCCGTCATGTAATTACCACACACTGGTATACTAAATTCGTACTAACTCTCTGTGAAATCTTCCTGAAAAGAATATCTGAGGGCTACTTTGATGATTACACAACATGCTTCACGTGGTCAACTTGGTTTGCACAAAGAGTGTAACTCCACAATAATTTTGATAATTAAAATAAATTAGATCGAAAAGCAATTTACAAAAGAAAAACATCGAACTGGTTACTAACGTCTTACTATTAACCTGATGGGTCAAACAATTGTATAAGCACGTGGTACTGGTCTCACAAAGTACACCCCACGTGGGTTGAACATAAAGAAAAGTTGCTATATTGAAAAATATTGTCAAGACGAGACGTTATAATCTCACGCACATTCGCATTTAAGATTGATGATCTTAGTTAGAGTTACTGATCAACACGTGGTTCCACTTTACTCACAAAGTAGTGACAAAGCAACTACTGGAAGATATTCTGAACGTCACACTCGAATTACATACACTGTGTCGCAATTTAAGATAACATTAGATATTTTGGAGCTAAACCTGAAATAAAGATTAAATTTTCAGTTAGGCTGAACTCAAGAAATCCATTGTCCTACGGACTTGGCAGAGACGCTCTTAGCCGGAGATTTTACCACTTCAGACGCTCGCCGCGGACAGACTGCCTGGTCCCCTACCGAGCATGCTTAACAGATACAAACGGAAGTGACCAGAGAGGCAGCTTCCTATACCAACATGACAAGGGACGGACAGGTCCATACTAAGGATAGAAACCTCTCTGCTTTCAGAAAGCGTAGCTACCTGTTCTGACGTTGGTCCTACTGTTCTCTAGCAGACAGGCTTGTCTGCTACCATCAAGCATGCAACTAGGAATACATTTGCTCATTCATCCTCTCACACAGAAGGGAAGGGGGATGACAGTATCTTGTCATATACAGTATATAAAAGAAAGCGAATGTAGGTTCCGTATGAGACGGTGTGACATGAATTACATATAAACTGTGTTTTAAAGTGTAGTAGTGTGACAGATCGTTCTTGTTTATGTGTAAAAGTAACACGTTACACTGCTCAGTCTCCTCCCAGATAGTCAGAAACACCACAGTAAATTTAGAAGAGGAATTTATGCCGTAAATGACAACATATTTAAGAAATTAACATGAAAGGAATCCAACAGAGACCTTTCAATATTCTTAAATTTAAATAATTGCTATTCTTTTACCCAGGCCACGGGGAATGATAGAAAGTACGTGCCTCTACCCTGATTGTATGTTCGCAGTCTCCGAGTGTGCTAGGACGTAATTATTTTACACACAAAAAAAAATTTAGATCTTTTCATCAGATCGCAACCACTCGTACGCGAATGTACGTACCCTCTGAATGTGTCTAGTCAGTCGTGCACATTGTTCTAAAGCTTTTCTGTTAATGTTCTGTGGATTGCATCTCCGCTATTAGTTTTTGTCTATGCCACAAATCGCACTTCACGCAATGTATTTCTTACGCAAGTTTCAGGCTCCATTTAATGTCAAAAAATTCCGAAGTATGGCTGACTAAGCAAACCGCTACAATAATTTCATATCTCTACAGCTACAACAACAAAAAAACAAAAACAATAACAGAGAGAGGGTACGTTACATAGTCTACAGTAGATAATGCAACCAGCGACTTAAAAGAAATAGAAGCGGGTGTCCCACAGGAATCTGTGCTTGGCCCCCTCCTATATCTCCTATACACCAACGATATGCCGAAGGAGCCCGGAGGTGACATTGCCCTGTATGGAGATGACACTGCACTGTATCACAGTGGCACGAACATAAACTATCTAGCCTACAGCCTACAACGTCACCTAGGCAAAGTGACAAAGTGCTGCAATCTGTGGAAAATAAAGATGAATGCAGACAAATGCAGACAAATGCCAGACTATCTTATTCAGTCACAAAATCAAACGCCCCATAGTGAACATCACACACAACGACCAGGTACTACCATGGAAAGACGTAGTTACCTACCTAGGGCTATAACTCGATAAAAATCTGACATTCACCCATCACATCAGGGAGGCTAGAAATAAGCGCTCCGCCGGGCTCTTTTAGTTATATCCACTCCTAACAAGGGAACCTCCCCATCGCACCCCCCTCAGATTTAGTTATAAGCTGGCAGAGTGGATAGGCCTTGAAAAACTGAACACAATTCGATCGAGAAAACAGGAAGAAGTTGTCTGGAACTATGAAAAAAAATTAGCAAAATATACGAACTGAGTAGTCCACGTGTACCATATGCAACTTCAAGGGGACTGTGTAGTCAGGAGCGGCGTGGTCTTGTGGTTAGCGTGAGCAGCCGTGGAAAGATAAGTCCTTGGTTCAAGTCGTCCCTCGACTGAAAATTTTAATTTTTTGTTTTCAGACAATTATTATCTGTCCGTCTGAAGCGATCACTTTTTTGGGAGTGATAATCACATCCACAAAAAAACCTAAATCGGGCAAGGTAGAAAAATCTTTTTAACCATTCGCCAAGTGTACAAGTTAGGTGGGTCGACAACATATTCCTGTCATGTGACGCACATGCCGTCAACAGTATCGTATAGAATATATCAGACGTGTTTTCCTGTGGAGGAATCGGTTGACCTATGACCTTGCGATGAAATGTTTTCAGTTCCCATTGGAGAGGCACGTCCTTTCGTCTACTAATCGCACGGTTTTGCGGTGCGGTCGCAAAACACAGACACCAAACTTATTACAGTGAAGAGAGACGTCAATGAACGAACGGACAGATCATAACTTTGCGAAAATAAAGAAAGTAAATTATTCACTCGGGGGATGACTTGAACCATGGACCTCTCATTCGGCAGCTGCTCACGCTAACCACAGGACCACGGCGCTCCTGACTGCACATCACCCTTGAAGTTGCACATGTTGCACGTCAACTACTCAGTTCGTATATTTTGCTAATTTTTTTCATAGTTCCACACAACTTCTTCCTGTTTTCTCGATTGATCTGTGTTCAGTTTTTCAAGGCCTATCCACTGTGCCAACTTATAGCTAAATCTGAGGGGGGTGCGATGGGGAGGTTCCCTTGCAAGAAGCAGGGGAATTACAGTACAGGTACTGTAATCTCAAATCTGGAAAACCATCAACCTGCCAGCCATCCTCTACGGATCAGAAGCGTGGAGCATGGCAGCAGACACCAAACAGTTGGAAATTATTCAAAACAAAACCTTCTGAATCGTTACAGGTGCTCCGTGGTTCTCGAGCAATGAGGAGATTAGAGCAATGCTAGGACAGCCCTCATTCTTCATCTCATAAACCAAAAAATCATTAAAATTCTATGAATCATCTAACGCATCACCACACCAACTCATCAACTTTCTGGGAAGGCATGACAGCCCTGACCAGAGAGCACCAGTCACTGTCATCCGTCGCCAATTCAGGCGCTAGTCACAAAAAAAAATGTAAATGTCGTGTGGCTAGGGCCTCCCGTCGGGTAGACCGTTCGCCTGGTGCAAGTCTTCCCAGTGGACGCCACTTCGGCAACCTGCGCGTCGATGGGGATGAAATGATGATGATTAGGACAACACAACACCCAGTCCCTGAGCGGAGAAAATTTCCGACCCAGCCGGGAATCGAACCCGGGTCCTTAGTATTGACAGTCTGTCACGCTGACCACTTTTTTTTTTTGTTTTTGTTTTTTTTTTTTTTACTACGTGAGGTTTTTTTTTATTTATTTACATGAAGGAAGGTAGGAGAAACAGAAACCTTTATTATTCACAAAATAAACATAGTACGTCCTGTCACATGATAACTGTTCTGGAAGGATCCTTGCTGCCGTCCTACCATGCAGCATGAAATAACAACAAAATCGAAGTGGGGCCACCTCCGGCACCCTAAAGAAAAGTATTTTGGATATGAAAACAAAATTTGAAATACATCCATTTGATAACTGTTCAAGCGTGAGTTTTTCGCAAGTCGCATACTCGCATAGTGTTCTTAGTCGATCACTTTAACTTGGTCGGTTTCACAAGACAGCACCGCCGCTCATCGTTGCGCACCCGGCACACCCCAGGTATATGGCGGGTCCGCAAAAACCGTTACTAGGAAATTGGCATACCAATCCTTGTACTTTTGTAGCCGTAATAGTTTTGTATGTCCATCTTGCAAGTATTGCCAATAATCCAGGACGTTCAGTAAGTTTGTACGTGTGTCTCTATAGATGTAATGGACCGTCATACCTGTGATCCACGCCACCGCGTTCGTCTTATGACGCGGAAAATACGTTTCCTCTGGAAAAAATACTATGTCAGGAGAGACTGCTGTGTAGACAGTGCGCCGCATGAACGCTATTATCTTTCTTGCGAGAGTCCAGACAGCCAATGCCTCGCCGCAGACCAGCCGATGGTCGTCCGTATCCAGCACGCCGCATTGCTGACACAAGGGCGAATCCGCCAAATGTATTGCGTACTTTTTATCATTTGTAGGGTATTTTCGGTTGACGACAAGGTACCATGTTGATCTGACTGATGTAGGTAGGTGGGGGTGGTGGACCGTGCGCCACACCACGTGCCAATTAACAGCTGGATGTTTGCGTTCCACCCTATTCCGGGCGATCTGTCGAAGGAGCAGATGGTACACGTCCTTCGATGTCGACTGTCGGGTCGTCGGTAAACGCTCTCGAACGTAACTGTGTTCCACGATGAACGTGCGCACATACGTTAAAGGGTGCGATATATGGCCGACACTGACTGGAGGAAGATGCGATGTGGGTACGAGTTCTTCGATGATCGTCCCCGTAAGCGAGTGGTTCCTGTTGCGCCACCGTTTGAGCATAGTATTAATAAACATGGCACGCGCCTTCTCGTGCACGTTCACTAAACCAACGCCCCCCTCTCGCGCTGGGAGGGTAAGCGTGTTGTACTGTACCTTAAAGAGTTGTCCCAGGCACACATAGTACCCAAAAGCCGCCTGAATCCTCATAGCCATCGTACGCGTCATGGGGAGAAGGTGTGTCAGGTGGCACATCATGGGCGCGAGATAAAGGTTGACGAGTAACACTCGCTGCAGCATATCCATCGACCGTAGGGCGTTTAGTCGTACTGCCGTGCGGACTCTGAGTAACAATCTTCGGTAGTTGTCCGCAGCCGTTCCCGCTGTCTCTTTATGAAAGGTGATACCCAAACAGCGAAGGGTTTCCACCGCAGGTAAGGGTCCTTCCGTTCCTGGTTCTAGTCCACGCCCCACAGGCATGAATTGTGATTTTCGATAGTTGACCACACTTCCAGCTGCCATCCCATACGTCTGTAGCCAATCCAGTGCTGTTTGAGTCTCCCTCTCATTCCGTACGAGGAACACAATATCATCCGCATATGCTCTGCATTTGAATGATAAATGCCGTAGGGAGATCCCGGTAAGACGGCGGCGAAGGCCTGCGAGGCACGGTTCTAACCACTCAGCTACCGGGGCGGTAGTCATAAGCAAACATTGAAGCAGGCAAAAGCGAATACAAACGTCTCAAAAATGAGATCGACAGGAAGTGCAAAATGGCTAAGCAGGGATGGCTAGGGGACAAATGTAAGGATGTAGAGGCTTGTCTCACTAGGGGTAAGTTAGATACTGCCTACAGGAAAATTAAAGAGACCTTTGGAGAGAAGAGAGCCACTTGTATTAATATCAAGAGCTCAGATGGAAACCCAGTTCCAAGCAAAGAAGGGAAAGCAGAAAGGTGGAAGGAGAATATAGAAGGTCTATACACGGGCGATGTACTTGAGGACAATATTATGGAAATGGAAGAGGAGGTAGATGAAGATGAAAGGGGGGGATACGATAGTGTGTGAACAGTTTGACAGAGCACTGAGAGACCTCAGTCGAAACAAGGCCCTGGGAGTAGACAACATTCCATTGGAGCTACTGACGGCCTTGGGAGAGCCAGTCCTGACAAAACTCTACCATCTGGTGAAAAAGATGATCCAGGCGAAACACCCTCAGACTTCAAGAAGAATATAATAACCCCAATCCCAAAGAAAGCAGGTGTTGACAGATGTGAAAATTACAGAACTATCAGTTTAATAAGTCACAGCTGAAAAATACTAACGCGAATTCTTTACAGACGAATGGAAAAACTGGTAGAAGACGACCTCGGGGAAGATCAGTTTGGATTCCGTAGAAATGTTAGAACACGTAAGCCAATACTGACCTTCGACTTATCTTAGAAGAAAGATTAAGAAAAGGCAAACCTACATTTCTAGCATTTGTGGACTTAGAGAAAGCTTTTGACAATGTTGACTGGAATACTCTCTTTCAAATACTGAAGGTGGCAGGGGTAAAATACAGGGAGCGAAAGGCTATTTAGAATTTTTACAGAAACCAGATGGCAGTTATAAGAGTCGAGGGGCATGAAAGGGAAGCAGCGGTTGGGAAGGGAGTGAGACAGGGTTGTAGCCTCTCCACGTTGTTATTCAATCTGTATATTGAGCAAGCAGTAAAGGAAACAAAAGAAAAATTCGGAGTAGGTTTAAAATCCATGGAGAAAAAATAAAAACTTTGAGGTTCGCCGATGACGTTGTAATTCTGTCAGAGACAGCAAAAGACTTGGAAGAGCAGTTGAACGGAATGGACAGCGTCTTGAAAGGAGGATATAAGAAGAACATCAACAAAAGCAAAACGAGGATAATGGAACGTAGTCGAATTAAGTCGGGTGATGCTGAGACAATTACATTAGGAAATGAGACACTTAAAGTAGTAAACGAGTTTTGCTATTTGGGGAGCAAAATAACTGATGATGGTCGAAGTAGAGAGGATATAAAATGTAGACTAGCAATGGCAAGGAAAGCGTTTCTGAAGAAGAGAAATTTGTTAACATCGAGTATAGATTTAAGTGTCAGGAAGTCGTTTCTGAAAGTATTTGTATGGAGTGTAGCCATGTATGGAAGTGAAGCATGGACGATAAATAGTTTGGACAAGAAGAGAATAGAAGCTTTCGAAATGTGGCGCTACAGAAGAATGCTGAAGATTAGATGGGTAGATCACATAACTAATGAGGAGGTATTGGTAGGGAGAAGAGGAGTTTGTGGCACAACTTGACAAGAAGAAGGGACATGTTCTAAGGCATCAAGGGATCACAAATTTGGTATTGGAGGGCAGCTTGGAGGATACAAATCGTAGAGGGAGACCAAGAGATGAATACACTAAGCAGATTCAGAAGGATGTAGGCTGCAGTAGTTACTGGGAGATGAAGAAGCTTGCACGGGATAGAGTAGCATGGAGAGCTGCATCAAACCAGTCTAAGGCTGAAGACCACAACAGCAACATCCCTGAAGAGGTCATCCCACAACTCTATCAATCAGTGACAAGCCGAATAACTGATTGAATAAGCGCCAGAGGTGGACCAATGCGTTATTGACTTGCTGGGTTTGTGGAGCTCTTTCTCATGAATAAATTATCCAATTTTCCTGAGATTGCAATGATTTGTTTGTCTGTATGTGTACATTACATCTGCCGATTTCTATCCCATTCGTATAATTCATTCGTGGTGCGTCGTTTGTGTGTGTGTGTGTGTGTGTGTGTGTGTGTGTGTGTGTGTGTGTCTCGTAGAGTGCACCTTACTTTATGTAGCTCGTCTTGAGTTTCTCAGAGCAGAGTAGATCGATCTAGCTATTTTACAATATCCAGGGTGATTATACAGTACTGGCCATTAAATTTGCTACAGCACGAAGAAATGCAGATGATGAACGGGTATTCATAGGACAGACAAATATATTATACTAGAACTGACATGTCATTACATTTTCACGCAATTTGGGTGCATAGATCCAGAGAAACCAGTACCTAGAACAACCACCTCTGCCCGTAATAACGGCCTTGATACGCCTGGGCATTGAGTCAAACAGAGCTCGGATGGCGTGTACAGGTACAGCTGCCCATGCAGCTTCAACACGATACCACAGTTCATCAAGAGTAGTGACTGGCGTATTGTGACGAGCTAGTTGCTCGGCCACCATTGACCAGACGTTTTCAGTTGGTGAGAGATCTGGAGAATGTGCTGGCCAGGGCAGCAGTCGAACATTTTCTGTATCCAGGATCTGCAACATGCGGTCGTGCATTATCCTGCTGAAATGTAGGGTTTCGCAGTGATCGAATGAAGGGTAGAGCCACGGGTCGCAACACATCTGAAATGTAACGTCCACTGTTACCCTTGACGCTGCGTCACAGACAGGAGCGCCTGCGATGGTGTACTCGACGACGAACCTGCGTGCACGAATGGCAAAACGTCATTTTTTCGGATGAATCCAGGTTCTGTGTACAGCATCACGATGGTCGCATCCGTGTTTGGCGACATCGCGGTGAACGCACATTGGAAGCGCGTATTCGTCATCGCCATACTGGCCTATCACCCGGCGTGATGGTATGGGGTGCCATTGGTTACACGTCTCGGTCACCTCTTGTTCGCATTGACGGCACTTTGAACAGTGGACGTTACATTTCAGATATGTTACGACCCGTGGCTCTACCGTTCATTCGATCCCTGCGAAACTCTACATTTCAGCAGGATAATGGCCGACCGCATGTTGCAGGTCCTTTCTGGATACAGAAAATGTTCGTCTGCTGCTCTGGGCAGAACATTCTCTACATCTCTCACCAACTGGAAACGTCTGGTGAATGGTGGCCGAGCAACTGGCCCGTCACAATACGCCAGTCACTACTCTTGATGAACTGTGGTATCGTGTTGAAGCTGCATGGGCAGCTGTACCTGTACACGCCATCCGAGCTCTGACTCAATGCCCAGGCGTATTGAAGGCCGTTATTACGGCCAGAGGTGGTCGTTCTGGGTACTGATTTCTCAGGATCTACACACCCAAATTGCGCGAAAATGTAATCACATGTCAGTTCTAGTATAACATATTTGTCCAATGAATACCCGTTTATCATGTGCATTTCTTCTTGATGTAGCAATTTTAATGGCCAGTAGTGTATGACTTAGTAGATAGTGTCGGAAGTTCCATGCGGCATTTCGCGGATGATGCTGTAGTATACAGAGAAGTTGCAGCATTAGAAAACTGTAGCGAACTGCAGGAAGATCTGCAGCGGATAGGCACTTGGTGCAGGGAGTGGCAACTGACCCTTAACATAGACAAATGTAGTGTATTGCGAATACATAGAAAGAAGGATCCTTTATTGTATGATTATATGATAGCGGAACAAACACTGGTAGCAGTTACTTCTGTAAAATATCTGGGAGTATGCGTGCGGAACGATTTGAAGTGGAATGATCATATAAAATTAATTGTTGGTAAGGCGGGTACCAGGTTGAGATTCATTGGGAGAGTGCTTAGAAAATGTAGTCCATCAACAAAGGAGGTGGCTTACAAAACACTCGTTCGACCTATACTTGAGTATTGCTCATCAGTGTGGGATCCGTACCAGGTCGGGTTGACGGAAGAGATTGAGAAGATCCAAAGAAGAGCGGCGCGTTTCGTTACCGGGTTATTTGGTAACCGTGATAGCGTTACGGAGGTGTTTAATAAACTCAAGTGGCAGACTCTGCAAGAGAGGCGCTCTGCATCGCGGTGTAACTTGCTCGCTAGGTTTCGAGAGGGTGCGTTTCTGGATGAGGTATCGAATATATTGCTTCCCCCTACTTATACCTCCCGAGGAGATCACGAATGTAAAATTAGAGAGATTAGAGCGCGCACGGAGGCTTTCAGACAGTCGTTCTTCCCGCGAACCATACGCGACTGGAACAGGAAAGGGAGGTAATGACAGTGGCACGTAAAGTGCCCTCCGCCACACACCGTTGGGTGGCTTGCGGAGTATCAATGTAGATGTAGATGTAGATCATCATGTACAGGTGAAAGGCTGGCACCAGTAGGGTTCGCTGGTGGCACGGTAAGTAAAGCGGATCACCGCAGACTATGAGGAGCAGAGCAGCCACACAGCTGGTTGCCTAGATACGGCGTTGCGCGCTCGCCGCCTGGCCTCGGTTGCCCCCGGGGCTTCATCGGCCGCCCCCGCCGCCTCCATTATTTCATTAAGGAGCGCCGTTATATGGCCGCCCACTAATTGCTGCAGCCGCGGGGCAAGCTCTCTTTCCTCTCTTCTGCCCAGCTTCACACACACGAACTGCTACACATACAAACACACACACAAGCACACGCACACACTACCCGTCCAGCACACGAGAGCCGACGTGTGGTGCAAGTCTTGCTTAATTTCTTTCATTTTTAAGTCATCTCTCTTGTGACTGGTTTGATGCGGGGCACCACCAATTCCTCGCCTGTGCCAAAACCCTTCATCTCAGACTACTACTCGCAGACTACACTGTGTGATCAAAAGTATCCGGACACCTGGTTGAAAATGACTTGCAAGTTCGCAGCAGTAATGGTGGAATTAAGTATGGTGTTGGTTCTAACAATACCACTACTTGCAAAGTAGGTTAGTAATCAGATTAATAATGTTGCTCACGCAGCATATGTTCGCTTTATCGGGCAACAACAAAGTTATTGACTGTGGATGGTATCGTCAGTATGGAAATAATGAAGTCACTGTAAAAAAGTCATTAATTTTGGCACTTTTCTTGAATGGATTCTCACGTAGATTCCGTCGAAGTTATTATGGCTCATCTTGTTGATTCTAGGGTGATTCCACTTTGACTGCTAGAAGGCCCACATCTATATTTTATCTACACTCCTGGAAATTGAAATAAGAACACCGTGAATTCATTGTCCCAGGAAGGGGAAACTTTATTGACACATTCCTGGGGTCAGATACATCACATGATCACACTGACAGAACCACAGGCACATAGACACAGGCAACAGAGCATGCACAATGTCGGCACTAGTACAGTGTATATCCACCTTTCGCAGCAATGCAGGCTGCTATTCTCCCATGGAGACGATCGTAGAGATGCTGGATGTAGTCCTGTGGAACGGCTTGCCATGCCATTTCCACCTGGCGCCTCAGTTGGACCAGCGTTCGTGCTGGACGTGCAGACCGCGTGAGACGACGCTTCATCCAGTCCCAAACATGCTCAATGGGGGACAGATCCGGAGATCTTGCTGGCCAGGGTAGTTGACTTACACCTTCTAGAGCACGTTGGGTGGCACGGGATACATGCGGACGTGCATTGTCCTGTTGGAACAGCAAGTTCCCTTGCCGGTCTAGGAATGGTAGAACGATGGGTTCGATGACGGTTTGGATGTACCGTGCACTATTCAGTGTCCCCTCGACGATCACCAGTGGTGTACGGCCAGTGTAGGAGATCGCTCCCCACACCATGATGCCGGGTGTTGGCCCTGTGTGCCTCGGTCGTATGCAGTCCTGATTGTGGCGCTCACCTGCACGGCGCCAAACACGCATACGACCATCATTGGCACCAAGGCAGAAGCGACTCTCATCGCTGAAGACGACACGTCTCCATTCGTCCCTCCATTCACGCCTGTCGCGACACCACTGGAGGCGGGCTGCACGATGTTGGGGCGTGAGCGGAAGACGGCCTAACGGTGTGCGGGACCGTAGCCCAGCTTCATGGAGACGGTTGCGAATGGTCCTCGCCGATACCCCAGGAGCAACAGTGTCCCTAATTTGCTGGGAAATGGCGGTGCGGTCCCCTACGGCACTGCGTAGGATCCTACGGTCTTGGCGTGCATCCGTGCGTCGCTGCGGTCCGGTCCCAGGTCGACGGGCACGTGCACCTTCCGCCGACCACTGGCGACAACATCGATGTACTGTGGAGACCTCACGCCCCACGTGTTGAGCAATTCGGCGGTACGTCCACCCGGCCTCCCGCATGCCCACTATACGCCCTCGCTCAAAGTCCGTCAACTGCACATACGGTTCACGTCCACGCTGTCGCGGCATGCTACCAGTGTTAAAGACTGCGATGGAGCTCCGTATGCCACGGCAAACTGGCTGACACTGACGGCGGCGGTGCACAAATGCTGCGCAGCTAGCGCCATTCGACGGCCAACACCGCGGTTCCTGGTGTGTCCGCTGTGCCGTGCGTGTGATCATTGCTTGTACAGCCCTCTCGCAGTGTCCGGAGCAAGTATGGTGGGTCTGACACACCGGTGTCAATGTGTTCTTCTTTCCATTTCCAGGAGTGTATTTCCTGTGTGTATTCCAATCTCTGTCTTCCTCTACAATTTTTGCCCTCCACAGCTCCATCTAGCACCAAGGAAGTCATTCCCTCATGTCTTAGCAGAGGTCCTTATCATCCCTTCTCCTTATCAGTGTTTTTCACACACTTCTTTTCTCTTCGATTCTACGCAGAACCTCCTTATTCGTTACCCTATCAGTCTACTTAATTTTCAGCTTTCGTCTGTAGCACCGTATCTCATATCCATCGAGTCTCTTCTGTTCCGGTTTTCCACCAGTCCTTGTTTCACTGCCGATGCAGTACTCCCAAACGTGCATTCTCAGAAATTTCTTCCTCAAATGAAGGCCTGTTTTTGAAATTAGTAGACTTCTCTTGGCCAGGAGTGCCCTTTTTGCCAGTGCTAGTCTGCTTTCTATGCCCGTCATTGGTTAATTTGCTGCCTGGGTAGCAGAATTGCTTAACTTCACCTACTTCGTTACCATCAGTTCCTCGCTCTTCCGATTTTTGCTATACTTGTGACTACTTTCGTTTTTCTTCTATTTACTCTTAGTCCATATTTTGTACTCATTAGACTGTTCATTCCGTTCAGCAGATCATGTAATCCTTCTTCAGGATAACAATGTCATCAGCGTATCGCATCATTCATATCCTTTAACCTTGAATTTTAATCGCATTCGTGAATCTTTCTTTTTTTCAGCCATTGCTTCCTCGATGTAAAAATCGAACAATAGGAGCAAAAGACTACACCCTTGTCTTACACCCTTTTTAATCCGAGCACATCGTTCTTGGTCGTCCACTCTTATTATTCGCTCTTCGCTCTTGCACATGTCGTACATTACACGTCTCTCCCTATAGCTTACCCCTGTATTTCTCGGAATTTCGAACGCCTTGCATCATTATACATTGTTGAACCCTTTTTCCAGGTCGACAAATCCTATGAAAGCGTCTTGATTTTTCTTCAGCCTTCCTTCCGTTATCAACCGCAACGTCAGAATTGCCTCTATGGTGCCTTTACCTTTCCTAAACCCAAAGTGATCATCGTCTAATAAATCCTCAGTTTTCTTTTCCACTCTTTCATGTATTTCTCTTGTCAGCAGCTTGGATGCATGTGTTGTTAAGCTGATGGCGCGATAATTCTCGCACTTGTCACCTCTTGCAATCTTCGAAATTGTGTGGATGATATTTCTCCGACAGACTCATACACTCTACACACCAACGTCAAAAGTCGTTTTGTTGCCACTTCATCGAATGATTTTAGATATTCGGATTGAATTGACTACTATACTTAAGACTGACACTTCAAATAAAAAAGGCTCTAAGAGCCATTAATACGGAGTTCCGAGGTTTATTTGAAATGGGATCTGCATGCCGAGCCCAATAGCTTACGAAAGTCTCAAACTGGTACAAATGAAAATGTTGTGCCAAATGTAACCAACGCATAGCGTGCGGTTTTACAGCCACTGCTGTGAGCATACTCCTCCCGAACAGGTCATGAACGCCCAGGGTACCGACCGGCCGCCGTGTCATCCTCAGCGGACAGGCGTCACTGGATGTGGATATGGAGAATCATGTGGTCAGCACACCGCTCTCCCGGCCATATGTCAGTTTACGAGACCGGAGCCGCTACTTCCTCAGTTTGCCTCACAGGGGCTGAGTGCACCCCGCTTGCCAACAGCGCTCGGCAGACCGGATGGTCACCCATCCAAGTGCTAGCCCAGCCCGACACCTCTTAACTTCGGTGATCTGACGGGATCCGGTGTTACACTGCGGCAAGGCCGTGCTGTCAGCTTCATGTTCCGCGCCCTTACTCCTCTGTGTCAGATAAAATGTCGGAGACAGCAGATATTTGTAACAGTATGACTTGACATAAATGACGAATTACAGGAGTAGGTACATCTTTAAAAAAAAAAAAAGAAAAAAAGTGAAGCCCCTCCACGCCCACACCGGCATTACAGCGCCATCTATCACAAAGCGAAAAAAGTGGTCCAACTAAAACATTCATATTTCTTTACGTACTACACGAATATGTAATAAAAAATGGGGGTTCCTATTTTAAAAAATGCAGTTGATATCCGTTTGACCTATGACAGCGCCATCTAGCGGGCCATTCCATAGCGCCATCTGGTTTCCCCCTTCGAGCTAGACAAGTTCCGTTCTTCGTAGTTTTTTCGTTTGACGCTTATTTCGTGAGATGTTTGGCCCGGTCACTATCAATGGACCACTCTGTATACCTGTTAGCTTATTCCATCTGCTCATACCTTAGTTAAAAAGCCTGCAATGGGGCACCGTGTCAAATGCTTTCCGGAAATCTAGAAATATGGAATCTGCCTGTTGTCCTTCAACCATAGTTCTCAGTGCATCATGCGAGAAAAGGACAAGCTGAGTTTCGCATAAGCGACGCTCTTTCTAAAACCATGTTGATTCGTAGACATAAGCTTGTCTCCAGAAAGTTTATTGTATTCGAACTGGGAATATGTTCAAGGATTCTGCAGCAAAGAGAATTTAGCGATGTTGGTCTGAGACTGCAGTGAGGACAAAACTGTAAAATGGAGGGAGTGAATACGAAGTTTCCTGTAATAAACGTATTCCGGCAAAACCTCGTCCAGCACAAGAGGTAGTCTCAATACGGATCGTTAACATAGACCATAACAGCAGAATGTTAACATTCTTCAGTTACCGAATGTATTGTTGCAGAAGATGTAAAGGACACAATACAGCAATCACGACAATTGAAGCCGTTTACCGGCAGTAGCATGAATGCATCTGATTGCTCACATTTCATAAAAGAGCAGATTGTAATACCAGCAAATCTAAACATGTCCAAAATACAGCAGCTGCGGTTATACAAGCATATGCATAAGACCAGAAGAAGCTTAAATGAAATGAGGAGTTCCTACATAACAGGACGCAGCATGTCATTCTCAATGCAGAGAAGTCTTCCGAAGTAAGAGTGATTTCAGGTGTGCCGCAGGGGAGAGTCGTAGGACCGTTGCTATTCACAATATACATAAATGACCTTGTGGATGACATCGGAAGTTCGCTGAGGCTTTTTGCGGATGATGCTGTGGTGTATCGAGAGGTCTTAACAATGGAAAATTGTACTGAAATGCAGGAGAATCTGCAGCGAATTGACGCATGGTGCAGGGAATGGCAATTGAATCTCAATGTAGACAAGTGTAATGTGCTGCGAATACACAGAAAGATAGATCCTTTATCATTTAGCTACAAAATAGGTCAGCAACTGGAAGCAGTTAATACCATAAATTATCTGGGAGTACGCATTAGGAGTGATTTAAAATGGAATGATCATATAATGTTGATCGTCGCTAAAGCAGATGCCAGACTGAGATTCATTGGAAGAATCCTAAGGAAATGCAATCCGAAAACAAAGGAAGTAGGTTACAGTACGCCTGTTCGCCCACTGCTCGAATACTGCTCAGCAGTGTGGGATCCGTACCAGATAGGGTTGATAGAAGATATAGAGAAGATCCAGCGGAGAGCAACGCGCTTCGTTACAGGATGATTTAGTAATCGCGAAAGCGTTACGGAGATGATAGATAAACTCCAGTGGAAGACTCTGCAGGAGAGACGCTCAGTAGCTCGGTACGGGCTTTTGTCAAAGTTCCGAGAACATACCTTCACCGAAGAGTCAAGCAGTATATTGCTCCCTCCTACGTATATCTCGCGAAGAGACCGTGAGCATAAAATCAGAGAGATTAGAGCCCACACAGAGGCATACCGACAATCCTTCTTTCCACGAACAATACGAGACTGGAATAGAAGGGAGAATCGATAGAGGTACTCAAGGTACCCTCCGCCACACACCGTCAGGTGGCTTGCGGAGTACGGATGTAGATGTAGACGCAGAAATTTGTATTCCTATTTTGAGAAATGGTGTCAGAATACGGGACGTGAAGGAAATGCAACTACGCGCCATGGATGTTACAAGCCACAAGAAAGATTTGATTCAAATATGGCATTACCTGACAAATGGTGAACACATACAGTTTTAGAAAAGCAGAATGAAGCGTTACTATCCTTTTGATAACTATTAAAGTAAGGCACTTAGAGCTTTTTATTGCATTCTCAGTTTCGGTAAGTTTTTCATACTGTTGCTGTTGATGTAGTCTTCACTCTTAACACTTGTTTGATGCAGCTCTCCATGCTACTCTATTCTGTGCAAGCCTCTTCTCCGAGTTACTACTGCACGCTACATCCTTCTGAATCTGCTTAGTGTATTCGTCGCTTGGTCTCTCTTACGATTTTTACACTCGACGATTGTCTCCAGTACTAAATTGGTGATCCCTTGATGTCTCAGAGTATGTCCTATCAACGGATCCCTTCTTTCGGTCTAGTTCTCTTCTCCGCAATTCTGTTCAGCTGTTCCTCATTAGTTACGTGATCACATACCTAATCTTCAGCAATCTTCTGTAGCACCACATTTCGAAAGCTTCTATTGTCTTCTTGTCCAAACTAGTTATCCTCCATGTTTCACTTCCATACATAGCTACGCTCCATACAAATACTTTCAGAAACGACTTCCTGACACTTAAATCTATACTCGATGATAACAAATTTTTCTTCTTCAGAAACGCTTTCCTTGCCATTGCTAGTCTACATTTTATATCCTCTCTACTTCGACCATCATCAGATATTTTGCTCCCCAAATAACAAAACTCGTTTACTACTTTAAGTGTCTCATTTCCTAATCTAATTCTCTCAGCATCACCCGACTTAATTTGACTACATTCCATTATCCTCGTTTTGCTTTTGTTGATGTTCTTCTTATATCCTCCTTTCAAGACGCTGTCCATTCCGTTCAACTGCTCTTCCAAGTCCTTTGCTGTCTCTGACAGAATTACAACGTCATCGGCGAACCTCAACGTTTTTATTTTTTCTCCATGGATTTTAAACCTACTCCGAATTTTTCTTTTGTTTCCTTTACTGCTTGCTCAATATACAGATTGAATAACAACGTGGATAGGCTACAACCCTGTCTCACTCCCTTTCCAACCGCTGCTTCCCTTTCATGCCCCTCGACTCTTATAACTGCCATCTGGTTTCTGTACAAATTCTAAATAGCCTTTCGCTCCCTGTATTTTACCCCTGCCACCTTCAGTATTTGAAAGAGAGTATTCCAGTCAACATTGTCAAAAGCTTTCTCTAAGTCCACAAATGCTAGAAATGTAGGTTTGCCTCTCCTTAATCCCTCTTCTAAGATAAGTCTTAACGCCAGTATTGTCTCACGTGTTCCAACATTTCCTCGGAATCCAAACTGATCTTCCCCAGTTTTTTTCTATTCGTCTGTAAAGAATTCGTGTCAGTATTTTGCAGCGGTGACTTATTAAATTGATAGTTCGGTAATTTTCACACCTGTCAACACCTGCTTTCTTTGGGATTGGAATTATTATATTCTTCATGAAGTCTGAGGGTATTTCGCATGTCTTATACATCTTGCTCACCAGATGGTAGAGTTTTGCAGGGCTGGCTCTCCCAAGGCTATCAGTAATTTTAATAGAATGTTGTCTACTCCCGGGGCCTTGTTTCGACTTAGGTCTTTCAGTGCTCTCTCAAATTCTTCACGCAGTATCATATCTCTCTTTTCATCTTCACCTACGTCCCATTTCCTTAATATTGCCTTCGAGTACAACGCCCATGTTCAGACCGTCTATATACTCCTTCCACCTTTCTGCTTTCCATTCTTTGCTTAGAACTGGTTTTCCATCTGAGCTCTTGATATTCATAAAAGTCGTTCTCTGTCCTCCAAAGGTCTTTTTAATTTTCCTGTTGGCAGCATCTGTCTTAACCGTAGTGATATATGCCTTTACGTCCGTACCTTTGTCCTCTAGCCAATTCTTCTTAGCCATTTGCACTTCCTGCCGATCTCCTTTTTGAGACACATGCAAAATTTTAAATTTGTACATTAATAAGTATGGCTGTAATGATTTTTCACATGAATATTTACATTTTCCGTCACAACCCCCCTTAAGATCCGATGATGGCAACATTGCTCTGTCGAAACCGGCCAATCGATGAAATGCTTTAAAAATGTATCGCTTTCACAAATGTTTCTTAGGTCCGCCATGTTTAACACTGCTACGTCTCGTTGGTCACGAAAGCCTTTTACTCGGTAACCGTATGACGTAGGTTCTCGTCTGTCTCACTCGCACCCTACAGCGCATACGCCTCAATAGACAATAGACGCCTGTGAGTTTCCCCATTTCGTGGTGAATCTACGCCCGTTGTGGCACGCGGTCCGGGACAACAGGGTTCGTTTCACTATTCCCGCACGCTGACTCTTTCGGCCAAATATTTAAATGATAGCGCAATGCTCGTTAACTCACAAGTTTTAGCCGTTTTGTAAATATACATATTCATTTCCACATCTCGGACAAGATCTCGGTAGAGACAAATGGTTCAAATGGGTCTGAGCACTATGGGACCTAACTTTTGAGGTCCCCTAGAACTTAGAACTACTTAAACCTAAGTAACCTAAGGACATCACACAGATCCATGCCAGAGGCAGGATTCGAACCTGCGACCGTTGCGGTCGCGCGGTTCCAGACTGTAGCGCCTAGAACCGCTCGGCCAAACCGGTCGGCGATGAAATGCTTTTTTAGCGATCTTTGCTAGTGAAGTTTCCTTCAGTGACCGCTGGCAGAGTAATATTTCAGATTTATTCGTGAGCCAGAAGACAAGGTAATACATTCTGCTGGAGGTTGCCCGGGACGGCTTGATGAGTGTAAAGACAGTTTCTGCCACAGCTGGACGGGTCGCCGGGTGTACGGGTACGTGCCAGGAACGGAGCGAAAATCGCACTCTAGTCTAAAGATAGGACGCCGTCTGCGAACAAAAAAAATCGTGATGTAGTTCTCCCTTTTTCTTGGGCTATCGCTTCGCCGTGCGTCACAAGTACACGCCACAAGGACACGCCTACGCCAGCAACGGCCATCAAGAAGTCCTCTCTCGTCCTCTCTGAGCGCAGTAGTTACGCGACTTTCGATTTCTGCCCTGATCACTGCGTCCCATCTGGACACCAGAAAATTTAATTGCCTTCGTGTACTAACAAAGGAACCTCCCCATCGCACCCCCCTCAGATTTAGTTATAAGTTGGCACAGTGGATAGGCCTTGAAAAACTGAACACAGATCAATTGAGAAAACAGGAAGAAGTTGTGTGGAACTGTGAAAAAATAAGCAAAATATACAAACTGAGTAGTTCATGGGAAGATAGGCAACATCAAGGACACTGAGATCGCAGGAGCGCTGTGGTCTCGTGGTGACGTGAGCAGCTGCGGAACGAAAGGTCCTTGGTTCAAATCTTCCATCGAGTGAAAACTTTAACTTTTTATTTTCAGTTTATGTGACAAACTCTTATGCTTTCATCACTTTTTTGGGAGTGATTATCACATCCACAAGAAAACCTAAATCGGGCAAGGTAGAAGAATCTTTATACCCATTCGCAAAGTGTACAAGTTAGGTGGGTCGACAACATATTCCTGTCATGTGACACACATGCCGTCACCAGTGTCGAATAGAATATATCAGATGTGTTTTCCTGTGGAGGAATCGGTTGACCTATGACCTTCCGATTGGAGAGGCACGTCCTTTCGTCAACTAATCACACGGTTTCGCGGTGCGGTCGCAAAACACAGACACTAAACTTATTACAGTGAACAGAGACGTCAATGAACGAACGGACAGATCATAACTTTGCGAAAATAAAGAAACTAAACTTTTCACTCGAGGGAAGTCTTGAACCAAGGACCTCTGGTTCCGCAGCTTCTCACGCTAACCACGGGACCACGCTGCTCCTGAGCTCATATTTTCCTTGATGTTGCCTATCTTGCGCATGGACTACTCAGTTTGTATATTTTGCTTATTTTTTCACAGTTCCACACAACTTCTTCCTGTTTTCTCAATTGATCTGTGTTCAGTTTATCAAGGCCTATCCACTGTGCCAACTTATAACGAAATCTGAGGGGGGTGCGATGGGGAGGTTCCGTTGTAAGTTGCCAATGGCCTTGCCGCAGTGGTAACACCGGTTCCTGTCAGATCACCAAAGTTAAACGCTGTCGGGCTGGGCTAGCATTTGTATGGGTAACCATCCGGTCTGCCGAGCGCCGTTGGCAAGCGGAGTGCACTCAGCCCTTGTGAGGCAAACTGAGGAGCTCCTCGACTGAGAAGTAGCGGCTCCAGTCTCGTGAACTGAAATACGGCCTGGAGAGCGGTGTGCTGACCACATAACCCTCCATATCTGCATCCAGTGACACCTGTGGGCTGAGGATGACACGGCGGCCGGTCGGTAACCCTCGGCCTCCATGGCCTGTTTGCACGGAGTTTATTTCCATAAACCGAGCCGTACCTGGCAAACCTACATTTCTAGCATTTGTAGACTTAGAGAAACCTTTTGACAATGTTGACTGGAATACCCTCTTTCAATTTCTGAAGGTGGCAGGGGTAAAATACAGGGAGCGAAAGGCTATTTACAATTTGTACAGAAACCAGATGGCAGTTCAAAATAGTTCAAATGGCTCTGAGTACTATGGGACCCAACTCCTAAGGTCATTAGTCCCCTAGAATTTAGAACTAGTTAAACCTAACTAACTTAAGGACATCACACACATCCATGCCCGAGGCAGGATTCGATCCTGCGACCGTAGCGGTCTCGCGGTCCCAGACTGTAGCGCCTAGAACCGCTCGGCCACTCCGACCGGCCACATTCCATGTAAACATAACCCACACCATTATGCAGCTTGCACAGTGCCCTGTTGACAGTTGAGGTCCATGGTTTCTTGGGGGTCCGCACCACTCTCGAACTGTACCAATGAGCTCTTACCATCTGAAATCGGGACTCATCTGACAGGGCCACGGTTTTTCCAGTTGTCTAATGTCCAGCCAGTGTGGTCACGCACCCACGAGAGGCTCTGCAGGTGATGTAGTGCTGTTAGCAAAGCCACTCGCGTCGGTCGTCTGCTTCCATAGCTCGTTACCGCCAGATTTCGCCGTACTGTCAAAACGAATAAGTTCGCCGTTCGTTCTACTTTGATTCCTGTGATTATTTCACGCAATGTTGCTTGTCTGTTAGCACTGACAACTCTACGCAAACGACGCTGCTCTCGGTCGCTAAATGGAGGCCGGCCACACTCTTGACACTTCTGCCCCAAACACAAAGACTGGTTCGAGTACAGTTTCATATATGCTTATTGTTCCCTTAGGCAACGGCGTTGCCGCAGTGGATACACCGGTTCCCGTGAGATCACCGAAGTTAAGCGCTGTCGGGCGTGGCCGGCACTTGGATGGGTGACCGTCCAGGCCGCGATGCGCTGTCGCCATTTCTCGGCGTGTAGTCAGCCTCGTGATGCCAATTGAGGAGCTACTCGACCGAATAGTAGCGGCTCCGGTCACAGAAAACCATCATAACGACCGGGAGATCGTTGTGCTGACCCCACGCCCCTCC